>NW_024423319.1:26781573-26826682 GCF_017311325.1 Ursus maritimus
ATTGCAAGCATATTAAGGCATGGAATGATTAAAATAATATACCTCAAGAACTGAGAGACGACTGACAAAAGATAGATATACATGTAATATAAGTTAATATTTTGTTTTAAACGATGTCTAGCTGCCTAAGCCTCGCAAAATGAGTTGATGTCAAAATGGCAAGTAGCCACTTTCTGTTTTAAACTAATTTATTTGTGAAAGGACATAAAATGAAGTTTAAAGCTTAGCTTTCAAAGAATATTATGGGTTATGAATTCTATTATCCCATCTAATTTACATACAGAGGAAATGTACTGTAACCTGTTAGAAGTATCTTTAACCTGAAGACTGCTTGCAAAGACAGATAGATAAAACAATATAAAATACAAATTTAAAAATCATTTTAAAGCATGAACACTCATGCTTTTCTATTTTTAAACATTGTTAAACTTTCAATATATTTCTGAAACCTCATAATTTTAAGTTGGAATTTAAAAGTAAGAAAAAACTAAACAAACTGCGCAATTATAAAATCAGCACCAATTTATATATATATATAATTTTATTTAAAATTTAGATCCCTATTCCCACACTCTAATAAGCTGTATAATTTTTGTTTAGAATTTTTCTGCAAACATACTACAATAAGCTTCTTTTATTTGGAGACAAAATACAGTGGCACTACTGGAAGGAATATCACAACATTACATTTTTATCTTAAAGGACAAGCAAACTTTCAGGGTTGATAATGGGATAAGCATGTTTGAGACTGGTTACCTTCTGGCAGTTCACTGCATCTGGATTATTTCTGAAAAGTATAGAGAAGCTCTTGGATTTTAAAAATATCTTAAAATACATTTTAGATGAAAAAATTGTAAAAGTTCTGCTTATAAGTTTACTTTTCTCCACAATTACAATATTTAAAAGAAAGCTTTGTTGATTGATGTTTTAAGCATTTAAATTTAGAATGCTAAAAACAATTCTATCCTATAATTTCAGGGCAGGGGAATAAATTCATCCTTAACTTTGTTTCTTGGATGTAAACAGAAATCCAGCAGAGGTCATCATTACTTAGTACACCCAGTAAATAAATGTGAGAGGATTCATGTCTGTACCAAATGCCTCTTTAGATTGTTATATTTTCTTTAAAAAAAGCATGAAATAATTGATTCAAAAGCCAACTAACAGCGCATAAATAAAATATTTACTTTCTAAGAAAAACTGTAGCTTATCATCAAATTGTTTACTTGTCCTTTACTTTTTTCAGGCAAACAAAACTGCCCCTCAATGCACTTGATCTTGGTAAGCGTAAGCATGTCATATTCTCCTTAGAGAAAAATCTGTACAGAATTTCACTGTATCTACCACACTTTATTTTAAAACTTCCTCTTCCACTTAGAAAATGACTTCACCACAGATTTAACTGAGTACTGGTATTAAAACATTGACACCCCAAGAACCTAATGAGAGAGAAGAAAAAAAATCTTGTTAAAATTGTCATTCATTTCTTTGTAAAATGTATCTGCAAATGTTATATTAATATTTGTTAACATGAAGTTTAATAATATGCTAATAAAACCACTGAAAAATCCCCCTCCCTTCAGATATATAATTCTAAAATTAAAATTACCATGAATATGTAATGAAGTAACAACATCAGGCCTAATCAAGATGCTACTTACCCCACAAATGTAACTAAGAGCAGGGACCATGTCTCATTTACATGTTTATTCACACCCCTGATGCCTAGATAATGCCCTCAACACAGCTACTTGACATTTGTTGAATGAACAAATGTATGTACTTCTTAACATATACTTCTGGCACAGGCTCAATGGAAAGAGATTAAGAATGCCTTGCAAACTTGGTCATTTCCCTGTGGAGTGGGTATAGCTTAAACAAACTGAGGGCCTCAGAGGGGAGGTGGGTGGGGGAATGGGATAGACTGGTGATGGGTAGTAAGGAGGGCACGTATTGCATGGTGTACTGGGTGTTATACGCAACTAATGAATCATCGAACTTTACATCAGAAACCAGGGATGTACTGTATGGTGACTAACATAATATAATAAAAAAACATTTAAAAAAATAAATAAAAGGGCATTTAAACATGTAGACCAAAAATATCTAAGAACAATACAAGCATGTAGAAAATTCAGAAAATCTAGCCTTAGTGAATAAAGAGAACTATAAATTTTAAGAAATTCATTACGTAAGGTGAAATCTGGGCAAAGTAACTTACATTGATAATTTTTTTATACCATTCCAGTTGGTAAAAGAAGGGTAAAATCTAATAATTACCTGTCGCTGACTTAAAAAAGTAAAAGCAGATGATGAATGGATCAACTCCCCTTTGTTCATCAGACAAAAACAAGACATAACTTTTAGCTGTATATACTAAAAGTTAGGCTATTCAATTAAAATTCCAGCACTTACTATGATAATTAAGTAATATTTTAAAATACTATGATGAGCTAGTAGAACTGATTTTAAAGCCAGAGGTAATGAGCTAAGATTGGGATTGTGAAGGGCTCTTATTTGTAAATGAGGTCTCATTTTAACAAGTCACAAAACTCAGGAATTGTTCTGATCCGAAGGAAGTGAGTATATTCAGACCAGGAAACCGCTACTGACGCCTTGTTCTCCCCCACCCTCTAATAAAGTTCAGGGTTCTCCCTTAATGGTTAGAGTCAGAGACTGGATGCTTAGGAAATATTTCCCCCAAACAAGCCAGATCATGTTTAAAGGTCCCTTCTAGCCATGATATGCTGTGACTCTGAGTAAGGAAAGGTCTGATGATGAATAAAAGGATAAACTCTTAGCTGGTAACTCTTAGTGTAGAGTGTGGCATGAAGATAAACTTTTCAGAGTGCCTAACTAGAAATCACGTGAACAGTTTTTTTTCTGTTTTTGTACAGACTAGGTTGTAAGTAGATTCTTCTACTAGAACATAAAATTAGTTCCATTAGACTAAACCCTTCTTTTACCAAGTTTATACTACAGATAATTCTAATATGAGAATCAACATAGAAGAATGGCATCAATGACACTTTTTGTGCTAATAAACTACACACCTGTTTCTGGTGTTAACATTAATAAATGCTTAAGCATATATTTAAAGTATAAATAGCAAGCTTTAGTGTGTTGTGGCAATACTGGCCCACTAGAAGCAGAAAGTGATGATTGGCACGGTTAAATAAACCAATATTGTTTCCAGATATAAAACTCACTAAGGGGCGCCTGGGTGGCACAGTCCTTAAGCGTCTGCCTTTGGCTCAGGGCGTGATCCCGGCGTTATGGGATCGAGCCCCATGTCAGGCTCCTCTGCTGGGAGCCTGCTTCTTCCTCTCTCACTCCCCCTCTGCCTGTGTTCCCCCCTCTCTGTCAAATAAATAAATAAAATATTTTTAAAAAATAAATAAAAAAAATAAAACTCACTACAATCATGTGTGTATGTAACCCAGAACTGAGCTTCTCAGAGTTTTTATACTACCACTTCTGAATCATGTGGATATCGTGCTACAAAAGATATATTTAGATTTAGTAATGACTTAAAGCATCTATACTGGGATGTTTTGCGTTATTTCACTTAGAACTAGACCTAGAACTGGGTATAAAAGAATTTAAGTCCCAATTTTGCTATTGTCTTGATGACTCACTTATCACAGGCTTGAGTAAAAACAGATGTAGGCTATTGTATAAAAGCAAACACAGATTTTTACATTTAAAAACTTCCGTTACTCTATTTCTTAAGTTATTGTTGAGACAACAGGAGGTAAAGTTTGATGTATATTTTAAAATAAACTAGTACTAACTTAAATATATGTTAACCTAAACACAGATATAAATAAATGTAAATAAACACACATATATATGGTCAAAGAGTTCTCAAGATACTGGAACCTTTAAAGATTATTGGGCACTCAGTTATGTGACTGCTGCCATCATGTGGTAATACTATAAAACTACAGGAATAGATGCATGTGTTCATTTTCCTAATTTTAGTAGAAGCAGCTAAACTACTATCATCTTAGTTATAACATTTTCAATACACAGGAGAATGCCCAAAAAACTCTATAAATAACAAGTAATTATTAGGTCCCTATCTTTGGCCTCACTTACATTGTCGTTTTCTCTAAATGCTGTCAAAAATATACACGCAATTTACATTGCTGTTTCATTATTTTAGTAATCTGAAGAACACCTTTTTGCAAATCTACTAAGTGACTAAGGAAACAAATGCCTAAAGTTTTCCTGACTTTAGGTGAACCCATAAAAAAATAGAGATCTCTAACTGCCCTTATCAATTCTGACTACAGTTAATCATTTCAACTTCTAAATTACTTTTCTTGGTGTTTCGTGTAAATGAGGTCTGATTTTAGCTCTGGAAGTACAACAGCAGGGACAGCATGAGATTTTTAAATAAAAAGGAATTCAGATCAAATTACTACTCTGACACTAGAGTTGTAAAACTGAACAACTCAATCAACCACTTTTTCAGCCCCAAGTGTGCTTAAGTGTAAAAGTGAGATCCTACCATCTTTCTCACAAGGTTGCTAAGAGAGAGGATCCTACTAAATCATGCCCCGCACAGCATCAGGTACATTAATCTCTCAAATACTAGCTTCCACTCCTTTCATTTCAAAGAGATAGTCAAGGTGAACTAGAATACAAACTCCTAGAGGGCAGGGAGAGCATCAAACTCATTTTCGCACCAAATTCCAGCTCAATACGTTGTTGAATTAATGCATTTCATTATACCTGCTTAAAGAGATTCTTTTACTCCCCATCACAGTCATGACCTTCACAGTTTTCTTTAACTGGAAGATACATACTCCCAGATTATCAGGGAGCCATATACTTCAATATGCATGTAAACTATAGACTTATGAGTAGGCCTAGCTCACTTATGCTACTGAGCAGATCTGAAGCGTCCACAGCACTTGCTAGATGCAGAATCTCAGACCACACTCCAGCCCTACTGACACAGAATCTACATTTTAATAAGATCTCCAGATGATTCATGGGCACATCAGAGACTGAGAAACACTGATTTAAAGGATCTCAGGGTAGCTTATCCAAAGATTCCTACACCTGCTATTCTACGAAATGGTGTCTTCTGACTCAAATAACTGGCCTTATTAATAGAATATGTTGGTGTGAGTTAGTCTGTCAAAATTTTTCCAAGAACTATCTGAAAGCAGATTATGAGGTGAGGAAGGGCAAGGAGAGAATAGTAGAAATTGGGGCACGGGAGGCAGGCCTCAGCTGATGGTCAGTCGAGGTAGCAGGTGTTAGGGAGGAAGGAGCACAAACGGGTAGACACTAAAAGGTGAGACGGAAGGGAACTTAACTGGTTTATTTATTTGACAAATAAAACTAAGCACCTATTATGCTAGGCAGAACTCAAAATGAATAAAATCATCACTGCCTGGCATTCAGCCTATTGAGGGAAATGTAATATCCTATTTCACTACACAGATCTGATAATTATCAAAATAAAAATGTACATAACGTATTATGAGAGCCAAGACTAAAGCATCTATCTGGAGGGTCAGCAAAAACTTCACAGGGAGTGTCAGAACTATCAAAGGATGGATTCACTAGGAGGAAAAGGAAAGAGACAATTCTGGCAGAGAGAAAAGCTTATACAAAGTGATAGTGTCATGAAAGAGTTTAGTGTGTCTGAGAAGAACTATAAGACTCGGTATGGCTGGAGAGCAGGATACATGGAAGGAAAAAGCCAAGGTTAAGTCACAAAAGAGCAAGAACACAAAAGTCTTTGTTCACCACACTGAGAATCCAAAGTTTTTTTCTTAATGGTAATGAGGGAGAGAACCAGATTTGCATTTTAGAAAGATGACTCCAAAAGAGCTTTAAAGGAGTGCTGCGGCAGCGAAATCAGTCTAATAAATAAAACTAAACGCCTATTATGCTAGGCAGAACTCAAAATGAATAAAATCATCACTGCCTGGCTACTGCAATGGGCCAAGTAAAAACTGAAGACTATCTGTACCAAGCTATTGTCAGGGACAGTATGGTAGTGGGGACAAACAGGAGATGTACTTAAGAAACAGAACTGACAATACCTAATAATAACCAGTAATCTCAACTACCTTCTCTTTATTATCAAACCTTCATTCAAGTTCTATTTTTTACCATGTCTTCATATT
This sequence comes from Ursus maritimus, assembly GCF_017311325.1. NCBI lineage: Eukaryota > Metazoa > Chordata > Mammalia > Carnivora > Ursidae > Ursus > Ursus maritimus. Next base: position 26,787,726 of record NW_024423319.1, read on the forward strand.
ATGATTATGATTTCTCATTCATCCTATCCATCCATAAATGCCAAGGAAATCTTTCTGAAACACAATTCTGATCATGCCACTCCCTCATTCAAAATCTTTCAATGGGTAACTCAAGCCTACAAGAAAAGTCCAAATTCCTTAACATTAACACTCAAGTCCCAGTTGGCCAGGGATTCAAAGGCACTTTTAATCTGTCACCACCACTGAATCACCCCTCCCCTCCTCCTGAACTCCTCCCTGCCTGCCTCTTTTTCTCCTGCCCAATTGTTTTTATCCATTCTCAAAGTGCTGTCCCAGCTCTTCAATCTCAAATTTAGGGATTGCCTGTACTTTTGATTTTGCAATCATGGGGTACATTTAAATTGAACGTACTGATTCATCCATAATTGAAGCTGGATCAAAGAAATCAGGTTTCAGTTCTGTTCTTTCTCGTCTGTTCTTTGATGGTGGCTAAGGGGGGAAAAAAAGGAAGGGAGTTGACAATCGCTTTATCTATAAACCAGACAGCAGCTGAAAATATTAAAATTACTGTTAAGTGTTCACATGGCATATGTAATTGCAAGTGTACCTTACAAATACTGTATATTCAAACTACAGAAAGCATAAAAATACAAAAGCAAATCATTCACAGAACATTATTCTGAAAGATGAAAACTAGAAAACTCATTTTTGTTTTACTTTAAAAATGCCATTCTCAAATCATTTTTCCTTTAAAGGTGCCAAATTACACTATTCTGAAGAGAAGCCATATTTAATTATTTCTTCCTTTTAAGGAGAATACAGCACGGTACACTAAGAAGTAGAATCAGAAGACCTAGCTTATAGTAAGTCTCAGCTTTTCCTCAGTTTTGTCTCCTTGGACGGGCTAATTGTCTTAAGTTTCAATATCCTCAATTCTCCCAACCTACCTCACAAAGTTGAATGATATATGTGGCAAGATGAAATATGTAGCAGCATTTTATGTATGATAAAGCCCTATTCGAATGTGATATTTAATATGCAAATCTGTCTCAATAATAGGGTAGTATCAAGTTACTAATGCATTGTTTAGATAATGGCAAATAAATGGCAAATAAATGGAAAATAAGGTGCATATGATAGCTGGTATAATAGAAAGCAAAATGTATTCTTTAAATTGATATGTTCCTAAATTAATCTGAAAATTTACCATCTTAAACTAAGCTAACATCCTCTTCAACCTCACCCTTTTCATATACCCTTTCAATCCCTTTTCATATACCAAAATACCTGGCGACTATTTTATTTAATCTTTTTACAAAACTTACTTTTCATGCCAGGTATTTCCTCGAATTCTAACTTAATTTCCAAAGGATTTTAAATGAAAATCTGACAAATCATTAAGTTTCTTACCAAGTCTATATCCATGGTGTCGAAATCCATTCCTTCGTTAAGATCTTCAATCCTCCCTTCTGAGGACATCATAACATCTTCAACAATCGGCTCTTCATCATCTTCCATTAGGCTTGTACCACGCCGACTAGAGAAATATAAAATAAAGTCAAGATCTGAACCAATGCTGTGACTATTAATATATTGGCAGCAACTATGTAGCTCTCTATATTGAAGTGTAATGGAAAATGATGAAATTAAAGGTCAGGGAAAATGATTAGGCATTGATCATGTCATCAATGATGTCAAAACCCCAATGTTCACTTGTCTAAAAATGCTAAGGAGTTGTTTATTCTACATTACTTCAATACATTTAGCTTGATAGTTCTGATATCCCATATAAAAGTTCAATGAGAATTTCCCACATGGGAACAGACAAGATACCTCAAATCCTTTTTGAAAGTAGGCAGGGTACAAATTAATAAACAAATATAAAACAGAGACCAAAGAAATGACATTTTCAGAATACATATATTTTCACTAATATATATTCGTTTTACCCATCATTCACTCAGTACCTAATTTGTACCAGGCACTCACTCACTCATTCATTTACACAGTGCCTACTATGTGCCAAGCTTCTTTTATGTCCTATGGATGCAAGCAAAAAAAAAAAAAAAAAAAAGATAAATAAGACATGGTTCCTGCCCTCAAGGAGCTCACAGTCTACTATGGAAAAACAGAGATAATTAATTGTAATAAAATGTGAAAAATATCACAAGAAATATATATCAAGTTCTATAAAAATTACTGAAAGAAGAGATTAATTATGCTTCAGAAAGAAATGAGCAACATTTATGCTAAAACTTGGATTCTGTGTCCTATGAAACTCAAAACTAAGACATACGTAGAAAAGTAAAATAAAAACTTAAAACCGAAAATTCTATTTGTTATCACATAATTATAAGCCATAAACTCAAATTTCAAATTCACAAATTAGCCCAGATCAGCATGAAGGAATCAACATAATAGTGAAATCAAAGGTAACTAGTTGCCCAGTTTGGCCAATATTGCCTTCTTTTCTCACTCATTTAACGATTCCCACCACTACCAAAATAAATTATTTTACTTACAATTTACACATCACTATGTTGAGTTTTAAAAAAATAATATAAAGACAGCAAAACATGATGTTTAATCCAGGCTACCTGGACAAATATGTTGACATTTTCTAAGAGTTCTGGACAGTATATTTGGTAGAGGCAACTATGAAGGAAGTGTATGTGCTTTGTGGACCATGTTACAGAAAACCTGAAATCCATCCTGCATCTCATTCGGAGTAGAAGATATGTGTAATATAAACTATAAAAATACAAAGAGATAACTTGGAAATATTTTCAGTTATACAGCAGATACCATTACAGAAAAATCATTATAAAACAAAAATATTTTAAAGTGTCAGGCAACAGACCACTTAGGGCACAAACAACCAAACGAATCTTATGGTAATGATCATTTAAATGGGATAATCTTTTATAGTCACCTGGGGAAGTTTATCTCTAATGGGAATTAAAAAATCTACAAACAAAAGAATAATGATAAATGGTACTGAGTAGTGAGATGTTATGGAAGATCTTAGGGACTCGCGGAAAATTTTCAGGGGTGAGGTAAGGACCAAATGACTGTATGGTAGAATTGTTGAACTGGTGACTGGTTGGTTGGATGCTAAGAAATTAGCTTGTTGAATTCAGCATGAAATAAGGATATATCACAGGGAATGTAGTCACAGAAACAGAGAACAAGAGGCAGAATCAAGTCATAGTATAGATGATGACCATATCAGACAAGTTAGGATCAGAATCTATACATGTAATAGAGTATACTTTATCTGTAGAGATTCATAAGACCAGTATAGAAATAACTAGAGCAAATTTTAATAGGTTACCACGCATGTGGTAAATGATCATTTCTTAAGAAAAACAGGTGAAATTCTCATCATTTAAAAACCAACAAAATGAAACATAAATTTTAAAAAGGTAACAATTACTATCTCCCAACATTAAAACATATGCCACATTATGTTACAAATACAAAGCTTTCAAACCCAAAACTTAAATAATCAGAATCATATGTTCCCTTTTTTATACCAATCATCTAAAGACTGCTTTTCTGCCATCTCTTCTACAGCCAAAGCTAATAAAGATTCATAAAAGTCTCATACAGATTCCAGTAAAAAACAAAGTATTTAAAACTTAAACTACAATTTTTTGCATTGGACATTTATTCATTCAATGAACATTTAACTTAGCACTTTTTATGTGCCAAGCACCAACAGGCAATGAAAGTGGTCCCTGCCCTTGAGGAGCTCACAGTCTAGAGAAAGGGACAAATTCATAAACAAATAATTACAATACAATGTGGTAAGTGCTGTAAGAAATACAAATATACATAGTGTTAACGGGAGCATACATCACCACAGCTTCACTTAAGATGACACCTGAGCTTATTCTTTTACAATGATTTCACCAGCTGCCAAGGAATGGGGGATAGGATACTAAAATATAGGCAGGGGCCATATTTTGAAAGATCTTGCATGCCATGAACTAAGGAGTTTGGACTTTATCCTATAGGCAATGGGGAGCCATGGGAAGGTTTAAGTCAAAGAGTTACATGACCAGATTTTTATTCTACAATAGTCATTTTTGATGGCAGTGTGAATGATGGAGTGGTGGTGGGGAGTGAGGGGAGGAGTTTGGTGAGAGGATAAATGGGAGATTTGAGGGAAGAAAACAAGTTAGAAAGCTAATACAATGGTTCAGATGAGGGATGAGGGCCTGAACTAAGCTGGGGAATCAATTAAGATGTAACAAAACTGGACTTTTAGCTATAATTCTGTGTACCAAAATAAAGAAGGATTCAAATTTAAACTTTTCCAACAGATCAACCTAAGATTGGTCCTTTAGCTAACTAGTGAATATTTGACTTTGAAAGTTTTCTTCTGTTGGAAAGACCAAATTTTAGTTCCTTGGTTATTTCAGCTTACTCTAGAGAGTCTGCTGAAATTTTTAGGCAAGGCACACATTAAAATATGTTAAAATGAATTAGTGAACTTCCTAGACTCAGACAATAAGGCACTCTCACTTACATGGCATGCTGAAGATTAGTTCGCAGTTTAACATAGCTCATTGCTGCTCTCTCCTGCTGTTGCCTTGCTTCCTCGTGTTGTCTTTGAGCTAACATCCATGTTACCTGCGTGCTTCAAGGAGAATTTTATTCTTCTTTTAACTTAACTTTTTTCTATGTAATTAATAAAGTTATAGTACAGAAAATTATCAAATGTACTTACTTATAATCAAGAGGAGTTTGATGATGTTCAGTCTGCATTGGATAGACATTCATGAAGCTATCCTCAGGTCGTAATCTTTTGGGCTCTCTCATAATCGTTGAGGTGAGTTGTGGTGTCTGCATCATAACTGGGGTGTGCAGTGTTTGCTCTCTGCTTAACCACATACTGTCGCTACTACTGCTTTCTTCAGCTAAAAGAGAAAATTAGTAGCAATAAAGTTCAGTCACTAATTTTGACTAACCAAATGTCTACTAAAACCTGTTCAGGTCAACAAACATCTGGTTGCTTTTCACATGCTAGTGCTTGAAACGAGGATACCAAGGTATGTAAGGTGCAATCCCTGACCTTGGGACAAAGAAAACACAGGCAATGACAACACAGTGTGCTAGTGCTACAAGAGAGGGCTGCACAGGTGGAATGGGAGCAATGAAAAGGATCAGAGCCAATTACCCAAAAGTGACTTCTAATTAGAGTAGATACTGTGTAAACCGTGACATTTTCCAGGCAGGGGGAAGAACATAAGCAAAAACACTGAGGCACGAAACCAAAATGACTGAACCATATTAATCTGCTGATATTCAGCAAGTTTTTGACCTGCAAAAATGGCAATTTCATATGGTTCAAACTAAGAGTTTGATACTCCTAGGGTAAGTGGCACAAGGTAAGGCTGAATAAAGAGGCAGGAATCAATTTACGGAAAGTCTTATAAGCTGTGCTAAGGTGGCAGGAACTACTGCCGAAGGTTTTATGGAAGGGAAGCAATGTGGAAGTTACATGTTTTAGTCAAAATATGTGGTGGCAGTGTGGAAGGTGGACTTAAGAACATGAAGACTAGTGAGCAAACAGGCCAGTTAGGAGGCTAACTGTAAAGCCCAGGTGAGTTAGAGGTGGGAAAAGGAATGGATACAATGGAAGAATGATTCCTAGTTTATAGGATGCTCACCAACTCCAAGGGGAGCACAAATCCATATAAGCACTGGACCAAAAACACCAGATTCACACCTGCAAAAGCTATTTATTTTCAAATCTGTAGATGCCGCCATGATTAATAAAAGACAAATTCACATGCAAGTGTTACTGAATTCACAGTAATTTTTTTAAAACCACTGATTTGGGAGGTGAAATTGATAGCACTTGATGACTGATGGAATACGAGTTTGCAGGAGAACTATTTTATTAGAAGATTACACATGTGCATACAGATGTGTTTTTAAGAAAAGAGTGGAAAGGAAAATGTACTAGCAGCTAATGCCCTAGTAACAGATAGATTAGACATAAATTTCACAATCTGCAATATAATTACATCAGCCCTTAAGTTCTACTATGTTTAGGCTCCAATTCAGCCTTCAAAATTGCTGTGATCTGGCCAATCTATCAGCAGTCATTCTTCTTCTAACTTACTAACACCCCAATTTCTATGGCTTTTTCCAAAAACCTAAACAGAGCATGGACTCTTTCTGTAAAAGTTGAACTATCTGGTTTGATAATCTATCTTCAAGATGTTATATAAATAACAATTCATTTGTTCTCCATCTAGTCTAAGGAAAAGGAGAAATTTGATGGCCCAGCATAAATCTGTAACAATTAACTATTTGTTCAGATGAGAAAAACCTACAGTGATGTGCAGGACATCATTTTTAATCAGATAACTTTTCGACATAAATCTAAGGTTGTACCAGTTCTAAGTTTATGTGTTTATATTACTGGACAAAAGATACAACCATTAATCCGTGGGACAATCAAGTACTGAACACTAGATACCTGATGATGGCTGAAGAATTATTTGACAATTAGAAAATATGGCTCCCAAATCTCTGACACTCCTCACATTAAGAGGTGGAGGATTATGTCCCATCCCCCTGAAGCTGGGCCCTGATTGCTTGGTCAAGAGAATATGGTAGAAATTATGCTATGCCAGTTTCTGGCCTTAAAAACCTGGCAGCTTCTACTTCCTGTCTCTTCAGACACTTGCTCTTGGAGCCCAGTCACATTCTGTAAGAAAGCCAAAAGCCAGATGGAAAGGTCAAATGTAGGTGTTCTGGCAGACAATCCACCTAAAGCCCAAGGTGATAGCTAGCACCAGATAAGTAAAGGTGCCTCCAAAGGATTCGTCACCAGCCTTTGAGTCTTCCTAGCTGAGGTATAAGACATCATGTCCCTGGTATGTCCTAAGTTTTGGGGTAGTCTGTTATTCAGCAATAACTGGAACAAATTTTGGCAACTATGCTAATTTGTTTAAAGGTTCCAAAGGAGAGTGAAAAAATCCTCAGGCCCATTATGAACCAACCCTACAGTGCTAGGAGTTCAAGAGATTCAAACGTCATAATGCATTCCTACTTCTAGGATTACAGACAGAAATCTTTATCAAGTTCTTCATGATAAATCACCTCTTCACAGAAATTCAAAAGTCAGAATCTCCCTGAATCTGTTGCTCCACACTTAAACTAGATAATCTGATCTCTTAAGTAACAATTAGCTCTATAACGCTAAGTCCATATCCCCAAGCATGTACCGTATACCATAGTGATTAAAAAAAGCAGAGGTTCCAGAGTGAGACTGCCTGGCCACTGAATAGCTATGTGACCTTATATAAATTACTTAACCTCTCTGTGTTGGTTTTCTCATTTGAAAAATGAGGATGTTCCTGAAGTTATGAGAACTGAGTTTATGTATATAAAATGCTGAAAACACTAAACTTACACATAACTAGACACACTTCGCAAGATATTAACAACACATATCTCAAATTTAAAACTAAGGTGAACCTAATGACAATTCAGTTGGTAAACATAAGGGGTAAGTATAAAGAGAATGAACTATGTTCTTACTGAGTGCAAGTTGCATGCCTTCAACTACTTTCCGTTTTCCTGTAGATGGTTTTGATTTTTTACTCCGCACAGTTGACCCCCGACTGCTGATTCCACTAATGACTGACATGGTATCATCGTCACCACCAGCTAGCAAAGAATTTCGGTAAGACATCAGAGGAAGCCACACATCTTCTCTTCGGAGTGACATCTGAAAGGTCATGAACTTTTCCAAGTAAACATACCTTAAAAAGAAGCAGAAACCATTAGCTTTGATACATAAAACTGCCATAGCTTTTATTCCCTTTTTATTTATTCCTAATAATCTTAATGCTCACATACCATAAGGAACACTCAATTTTATTAGAATTAAACAAAAAATAAATTAGAATAAAATAAAACAAACATTTCCTCAAAGCATATAGCAACAACTGAAGGATGTTAGTGTTTTCTTTCCTAGTATGTCTCTGTTCTATCCGAACTTTACAGGTCTTCTGCTAGAAGAACAAACCCAAGTCATATTTCTGGAAAGAGGACTGGATTTAAAATCATGCAGTTGGGGTTCTGGTACCAGTTCCATCAACCCCTAGCTGTATAAGCATGGGCCCATTACTTCACAATTCAATCTTAGCTTCATCAGTACACGGACAAGCAATTTTGTTTCTGTCAAGACTCTTCATTAAATGAAATAATCCAGAGCATTTCAGCTTAGCATTTGTAGAGCATCCACTATGTCACTATGTCCCCAGCACTGGGGATTGGTACAAAAATGAATAAGATATGGCTCCTATCTGCAAAAAAGTTTCAGCCTGATGGAAGTCATACATTTACCCTTGGATGCAAGCATCACAAGGATTCTATGGCTTAAATGTAATACAGCAATCAAAGTTCAACTAACATTTGTGTGACTACTTATGTGTTAGGCGTTTTTCTCTTGGGATCTTTAACTTTATTCTTACAATCCTGTGAGGGAGATACTCTCCTCGTTTGACAGATGAGGAAGCAAAAGGTAAGAATGAGAAAGCAATATAACCATGATTCAAATCCCAGGCTTTTGACACTAAGAGTTTAGTGTTTTACTGTCTAAATTATCCTTCAAATACATGAACACAATTTTTGTCAACTAACCATAAAAAGTGCAACCCAAATCATCTGCTGTCATAATAATGACTAAGTCTAATCGATTTAAAATCACCAGTTTTGAACACCATTAAAGAGAAAGGATGAGAGGAATCAGTTACAAAGATACTGCTTGGTGTTAGCATTTCTTAATTATATTTCAGCTATACAGGATCAAGTCCCACATAAGGCTTCCCCACTCAGCGGGGAGCCTGCTTCTTCCTCTGACCCTCCCCCCTCTCATGCTCTCTCTCTCTCGCTCTGGCTCACTCTCTCTCTCTCAGATAAATAAAATCTTTAAAAAAAACCAAATATGTATCTACCACATACCTTAACTGAACATTCCAGATAGGGAGCCCTCCCTGACGTTATTTCCCTTTGCCTTCTTCCCTGCCACAAAGGCTACCACTAACCTGAACTTGTATCCCCACACATACTTTTATATTTTTAATATATATGTTTTTTCTCAAGTTTTGATTTAAATTCCAGTTAGTTAACATACAGTATAACAATGGTTTCAGGTTTAGAATTTAGGGATTCAACGATTCCATACAACACCCAGGGCTCATCACAAGTGCCCTTCTTAGGACCCATCACCTATTTAACCCATCCCCTCACCCACCTCCCCTCAAGTAACAATTAGTTTGTTCTCCACAGTTAAGAGTCTGTTTCTTGGTTTGCCTCTCTTTTTTCCCCATGTTTGTTTGTTTTGTTTCTTAAATTCCATGAGTGAAATCATAATATACTTTTAATATATATTTGTCTGTAAACATTATAGAACAGTTTTATACTTTGCTTTTTGTACTCAACATTATGTTTTAAAAATCTAACCATTTTTGGAGGAGAGTCATCAGCTAATGTTATGGTGTTAATCATTTTCCAATATATATGTACATCAAATCAACATGCTGTACACCTTAAAATAAAGTTAGGAAAAAATTTTAAAGATGAATGAGATCTGAGGATATAACATGATTATAATTGATGATGCTGTATTATTGTAACACTGTATAACTGAAATTTGCTAAAAGAGAACTTAAGTGTTCTCAAAAAAACACAGTAAATATGTGAGGTTTTGGATGTGTTAATTAACTTGATCAGGGGGATCCTCTCACAATATATACATATATGAAATCATCATGTGTACACTTCAAATATGTTACAATTTTATTTGTCAATTATACCACAATAAAGCTGGACAAAGTTTTGAAAGATTTTAAAACCAGAATAATCAATTTGGATGTGTGAATCTTATTTCAATCTCAATTCAATCAAACAAACTATAGAAATAAAAGAGATTTATTACATGAGACTACCAATAATTTGAAGAATGACTGGGTGTTTAATAAAATTAAAGAATTATATTAATTTGAAAAAATCTAACCATTTTGACTGCTTATGATATTCCATCGCATAAAAATCTATTGTTCCCATGTTCTAATTGATAGATGTTGTTTTGAGCTTTCCTCTATCCAAACAATGCAATGGTCAAATTCTTTTATGGTTCTCCATGCACACACATGTAAGAGTTTCTCTAGGGTATCTACCTATGAATAGAATTACTGGATCATGAGATAGGGAGAATCTTAAACTTTAGCAGACATTGCCAAATAGTTCCACAAAGTGGTCTTGTAACAATTTACAGTCACCAACAATGTATAAAAGTTTCTTGCTCCACACCTTTGGCAATACTTCAGACTATCAAAACTTCTTAATTTTGGCTAATTTGGTAGGCGAGAAATGGTTTTTCATTGTTTTAATTTGTATTTCTCTGATTAATAGTGTTAATGTAATTCTTAATTGGAATAAATTTATATATAATAAAATGCATAAAATGCACAGAACGTAAGAGAACGGTTGGATCATTTTGCAAATAAATGGAGTCATGTCACCCACACATCTATCAAGATAAAGAACATTCCTACAAAGCACCTTATGTTCCTGTTCCCATTCGATATCCCCAACCCTAGAAGTATCCAGTATTGTGATTTCTAACACCAGGGATTAGTTTTGTCTGCTTTAGAATTTCATGTAAAATGTATAGTCTTTAAATGCAAAATACTGGTAGATTTTCAGAAGAGGTACATATACTATAAGTTATTCATATTCTTCTGCCCTTTTATACCTCAAAGAGGGGAGTGAATTTTGAGAATTTAATTCCACTAGCTGGGCTCTCTTAGAACATAAGTCACCATTTTAGGAGACTGCACTAGAAAAGTATTTTAACTGGTCTACTGAGGATAGGACTAGTAGTTAAAGCAAAAAAGATAAAAAGGAAACCTACTTTCAAGTGTAGTCACAGCTCAGCACATAGACTAAGATGCTCCTGGATGAATTACCAATATTATTATCTGTTAAATGTTCCCTTCTTTGTTAGACTAAGTGAAGAATGCAGATGAGGATACATAAAGCATTCAAGTTACACCTCTAAAGCCACAACTACACTGTGAGGGGAACATACAGAATTAAAATGGAGTATTACGCATAAGATATAGTTATAATCCTTAACTTATAAATTTTCTGAAGTATAAATTTTTTGTGCATTAGTGTAATCCTAAATTCTAATCTGTGTATGTGCATAAAGGAGAAAAATCAAGTGTAGCAATTCATCTTTAAGAATTTCAAAATAGGGGCGCCTGGGTGGCACAGCGGTTAAGCGTCTGCCTTCGGCTCAGGGCGTGATCCCGGCGTTCTGGGATCGAGCCCCACATCAGGCTCCTCCGCTATGAGCCTGCTTCTTCCTCTCCCACTCCCCCTGCTTGTGTTCCCTCTCTCACTGGCTGTCTCTATCTTTGTCAAATAAATAAATAAAATCTTTAAAAAAAAAAAGAATTTCAAAATAAAATTAAATAGAATATTTTTGGCAAATACATACACCGTTCTTTTGTCTTGTCGGAGTAATTTAGAAGAAAATTCACTCAGAATATCAAGAAATGCCAAATTTAAAGGTGGATGGCTCTCTCCTTGTGGGTTAGGCTCTTTAAAAGCAAATTCTATGCCATCTCTGCAACAACAAAGAGACAAACATTTAAGAGACTACAATACAAATTTGATAACTTAGAAAGGAAATTTCTCTCTATAGTTTTGTTCCACTACTAAGATGTTTCCTCTGCCATGCATTTAATCTGAGGAATAAAGAGAATACGGCTATAGTGTGAGAATGAGCAAATATATATACATTTTATGTCGCTCTTACTTTAAAACAAACAAAAACACACTCAGGTACACACATACACACAGCTAGCCTTTACTTTCAATGTGGTTTGTTTTATCTACATTCCTTCCTCGGTTTTCTTCTCAATAGAAAATAGCCCAAATTCTCTCATGTAATGATCAATACATTTTCTATATTTTTCAAGACATAAAGGAGATCCATTATAACATATAGAACTTAAAAATAATCATTAAAAACTATTCATAGTGACCCATTTAAGAGTAAATTTAAAAATTAAACTTCACTCAGGGCCTATTTTAACTATACTTACTTAATAATAAATACCTCTAATCAAGACAACAACCCAACATTATATTCTTATACTATATAAAAAATGTACCTGTGTAAAAAACAATCAGATGAAATTGGGGCGGGAAGAAGAAGGCTACTACATGAAGAAAATAATATATTACCTTCTCAAAATAATCACTAATCACTACATGTGTGGTCCCTAAATATGACCTACTATTATCATCCGATGTATTATTAAGAGGCATAAAAAGGAATTTGAGACTTACAGAGCAAAATGAAAGGAGACAGTGCATTAAAGTTGCGGAAGGTATGGGACTAAATTAAAGAGCATAAAAATATCTGTAGGGAGACACTTAACACTTTTATAACTAAGTAAGGAGTAAAAGACACACAAATAAAACAGAGAACTTTCATAAAGTTTGGTTTTCCCAAAGGCTAGGCTCTTCATACAGAATTAAGAAATAAAGATTACTATCTATGTGTTGGTTATGTTAAAACTCTAAGATACACTCATATTTGAAAGTATGATTGATCACTAAATTACATGCCCAAAATAAAATCAGATTATTTCCAATTTTGATAAGGCAAAGAATATATGCAGACAGAAAGAAGGTTGTGGCTCAAAACAAGGGAAAAGGTCATTACAAAATAAAGAACAGAACCAGAAAGAGAAAAATCGCATCAAATCTCAAAAATTTTTCTACCTAGCAGTGAGATTATAATAAAAGCTGTTAAAAGAGATTTTATAATACCTGATGAGTACGTGTTGCTTTTCTTCACATAATTTACAAAGATTTTGTATTGTTTTAATTAAAGCAAAGACTTTCTATAAAAGAAGTTTTAGTCCCAACATGTGTGTTAGTGGAGACAGCATTATTACTGGTTCTCAAGAAAGGAGATATGCCACAGATTTGAAAAAAATTAATAAAGCATCAACTGAGTTTGGTTATTCTAAACAAAAGAGGTAAATAAAAAAACTTCACGATTAAGAAACAGGAGAGCTGAATAAAATATTTGGAGATTACTTGTGTAGCATAGCAATGGCCTCTCTTGTTTTCAACTGATCGAGTCCAAAAGTTAATGCAAAACGTCGAGCAAGCTCTTTTATGCCGCTAAATGTTGAGGATGATCTATCAAAATTATAGCCGTTTTCTTGTATCATTTCATTAAAAAGCTGTTTCGGAAAGAAAGAAAGCATGTTAAAGTTTTAAGATCCCATATTCTCTATTTAAAATATACTAGATGTTCATAAATGAGGCATTGCATTTTATTCTAGAACACGGATTTTTAAACACACGATACAAATGACCAAAAATATAGTACTTCATATATTCAGACCAGAGGTAGTTACAGACATTAGAAACTCTTAAGGTTAAGGCACAATTCTATTCTGCTGGTGTTGACTGGATATTAAAACAGCATACAAAAATATAAAGAAAAAGTAAACCCACCCAATTACTAGGTAACTATGCTGTTACTTGACATGATGCATCTTCACATCGAGAACTTCATCATAAGTAAGCACAACAAAATATAATTCTTCCACTATCAAATGGCCAAGGTTTTTAAAAGATAATGGCTACTGATAAGAATATTATGCAATGAGCCCTCTGACCTGCTAGAAACATACACTGAGATAACCTTTCCATAGAGGAATCTGTATTGAAAGCTGAAAATTCTGATGTCCTTGGACTAAGCAATTTTAATTATTGGCCTTTATTCAAAGGAATACTAATAATATTTGTGCATGATACATAGGTAGAAAAATGTTTTAGTGCTATTTGTAATGGCAAGGATTGTAAAAGACCTCAACATTAAACAAGAAGAGATCTTGGTTAAATTATGGTCCCTGTATAAAATGCAATACTATACAGTCATTAAAAATGCTCAGGAAAGTATTTAACGGCATGAGAGCATTATGGTTTTATTAACATGAAAAATTCAGGCTTGCAAAACAGAACCCCCAATATGGTTTAGTTTTTATAAAACTTAAGATTTCATATAGGCATAAAAAGACGAAGAAGGCTATTAAAAACAAAAAATGTATTTGTTAAGTGAAAAACAAGGGTTAAGTTGTATTTTTTCTAGTTCCTATATTTTCTAAAATTTCTAGAGCGAGCAGCTATCATTTTATAGGAAAAGTTACTTAAATGTTACCTTTCAAAACCTTTAAAATTCTATTAATTTTAATAAAGTATCCAAATATGCAAATGGAACTAAGAAATTTAACACCTAGATTTCTTAAAAGCAAGAAAACTTCTGAAATTGAAATAGGTTAGGTTATGTTCTGTATGCATTTGTCTCCCGAGACAAAAGTATACTTAGCAAATGATTTTTATCCAATTAAACCTACCTCACCACTGTCAAAATGAAAATGAGTATTGCAGCCTGACCATACGATTGATAAATGCTCATTAAAATAAATATGAAAATGAAAAAGAAGTAAAATTCACTTGAAACCTACCAAAGAAGTTAACCACAGCTAAAATTTTGGTGATTATTTTTCCAAACAGATATACAGTTAAGTACAATTTTATAGGGATGCTGCACTATAATCTTTTATTCTCAAACTATATATTGTGATCTTTACATATTAGTGAATACAGATCTACACTAATTTTAAGTGCTACACAATAGCCACTGCAGAGGTACACTATACAATATATTCATCTACTATCTTCTTGATGGACATTTGGATTATTTCTAATTTCTTGCTATTATAAACACTACTGCCATGTGTAATATGGTATAACCCTTTTTGTAAATTTGTCCTATTACCACCTTGGATAAAATTTTAAAAATAGAACTGCTGCCACAAATGGCATACACATTATAAATTTTGACATACATTATCAAACTGCCTACCAGAAAGGTTGTACCAACACGTACTGCTGAAGTACTATTCCTCCCATACCTTAGATAGCTACAATTTTTGCCAATCTTGCCAGTCTGAAAGCAAAAAAATGATCTCGCTTGCACAGTGTCTACTAGTGAGATTGAAAACCTTGTATTTCTACTTTTATGAACTGTCTATTGCATCCTTTGCCCAGTTTTCTACTTGTTACCTTGAAAACTATTAGGTATTAATTACGTTCACCTAAAGTTGTACTCTTTATATCTTACCTGTTGCAAACTGAGAATAAGGGTCTTTGCACACTGAATTTTGTCTATCTGCCTTGTTTTACTCATTGTTTCTTTGATGATATCTCCATAGTCATTATAATACTAGAAAAGAAATTTGTACAAATTAGAGCTTTATCTCTTAAAACTCCTGGATAATAAGACTAGTTTTATGTTAGTCATGTGAGTAGTATGTCACAAAATTCGTATTTGGCTGATATTATGCATTCAAAGAGAGAAAAGAATGTTACTGAAACTTTAAGATAATTTCTAAGCATATTAATCCCTAACACCAGTAAATTCCAAAATAGGCAGGTGAGATCCAATCACCTTAAGCTCCAGACCGGTTTTAAGGAGGTGTGGAGTGAAACAATTATCAGGCTATGCACACTTTCAGAAATAACACAAAGGATATAAGCAAAGTTCTTGTGCTCTTTGTGAACTATTAAGACAATGAATATAATCAGTTACTTTTATAACTTATTCATTGTTACTGGCATGTAGATCGCATGCAGTTTCCAACTTTATTAACTTGGCTTATAGAAACTAACAGCCTGTTAACATTTAAAAGAAAACTCATTGTGTGTCAACATTTATATTACTACATTCAGTGAACATGAAACCTTTTTCTAATTTAAGACCTTGTTTCAAAATGAATACGTAACAACTATCAGAGATAACAGAACAACCATGCCCTTATGACTTATAGAACTGACTTTATAATACCTAAGTCTAAAAAGTTAAAAACTTGCAAAACAACTTCACAATTTTAGTTTTTTAAAATAAATGTAAAAATGATAATGCCAAATAATTTAAGTTCCAAAGTAATTTATGATGGTGCCAGAGTTCTACCATATAGCAAAATATTTCAAAGAGAGAATTAATTAGTTAGGTTTTGACAAATTTATTATATACCTTATTTGGTGACAGCAAAGGCTTTAAAAAGTTTATATTTATAATTAGTTTTTCTTTAATCATTTCTCAAGTAAAATCAATCTTACTATATTTAGTTATATTTCATTAGTATAATTAATAATATCCTTTCTACTACCACTTAAAAATTAGAGAATCTCACAGGTACTTACGAAAACTGTGAATAACCCACTGTGAATCAAATCAGATTTTCAAAGCCTAAAGGAACCTTAGTTATCACAGTGGAACAGATAAAGAAAGGCAGGACACAAAAGGTATTCAATTACTCAAGGTCAGGAGCTGCATAGTAACCAAACCAAAACCATAGCAGCTACGTCTCCTCACTCCTAGAACAATACACTTTTATGCTACATCAAGCAGAGGAGGAACACCATCCTGTTGTCTTAAACTAAACCACAAACGTAAATTCTAATAGTGATAGTTAACCCAAGATGTTTCCAATATTCTAAATGAAGTGAACTCAATAAACCCAAAATGTCCATTAATGGAAGACTAAGAAGTATGAAGTAGTATTACCAAAAATGTTAAATTTTAAAAGAAATTTATTTTATGCTATAAAAGTAATTTACTATTTAAAAAATTCAACAGCAATCAGAAATAAAAGCCAGTGTTACATTCATTTTAAGCATTATAAAAATAAGTTACTATCCATTTTTCAACTTTACCTTCATATACTGCTTGAAGATATCTGCAGCTGTATTCATCTCCACCACAGTATATACAATTAGCTTACAAAATGCTGCAAGTAAATTTCTCCTCTTGTGGAGAGCTTCAATTTTACTGGCTTCATCCTCCTGCTGACCATCTGGGGAAAAAAGTTACAAACATTAAGCATCTATACTTTACTTCAGCCATATGTATTTATTAATTCTCACTATAAAATACTTTTATTTTGGCGAATTTGAAAAATACGGTAAACACATTTAAATAAAATACAAATTATAATCACTCTTAATATCTCAATGAATGACCAGACCATTAATCCCAATAGACAAAATTTCTTCAAACTCAAATAGTAATCATAAGGCTGCTTATTGACATTGTAACAGGAACAAGTTAAGTGAGTCAGAGGAACTGATGTTTAGTGAAGTCAGGCTGAGCTTGCCTAATCCACTTCCCTAATAGGACAGCTTGCCAATGAGATCTGCGTATTCAATGTCGGTTGGTTAAGGCTCTTGGGGGGGGGGGGGGGGGGCGGGTAGCCAACCTCAGAAATTCTCCTATCCCTTCCAAGGATGACCCCATCCCACCTTACCCCAACTCTTATTGACACATACTTACTTTATATATATTACATATATTCAGTAAGTTTGACGTAGGAACTATTCTGTCTTTTTAAAAATTACTTTATATATATTACACATATTCAGTAAGCTTGACGTAGGAACTATTCTGTCTTTTAAAAATAACTTTACTTAGAAAATAACTTTACGTAGAAAGTAATTTTAAAAAGACAGAATAGTTCCTACGTCAAACTTACTGAATATATGTAATATATATAAAGTAAGTATGCGTCAATAGGCTGGTGATGGGTAGTAAGGAGGGCACATATTGCATGGTGCACTGGGTGTTATATGCAACTAATGAACCATGGAACTTTACATCAAAAACCAGGGATGTACTGTATGGTGACTAACATAATATAATAAATATTATTATAATAAAAAAAATAACTTTACGTATTTCTGCTCTGATCCATTATGTGAGATGCTGACATTCAGAGTTATCAAGGAAACAGACTTATTTCCAACTTTGTAGTCAAGGAAGCTGGACTACAGCCTCCAAGTACTGCCAAAAGATTGTTTCTAATTATTTGATATTGCAAATAAAATTGTGATGAAACCTTTTACATAAAAAGCTACATAAAGAATTTTCCTCTCAATAAACTTTGCAAACAAAATTACTTATTAAAAGCTACATTATTTTGATTTACATTTTTTTGGTTAGCAGTGAAGTTCAAGTTTTTTTGTGCATTTATTAGCCATTTAAATTTCCTCCTTTGTGAACTATAGGTGAATATCCTGCTAGGTCTTCAATATAAGGTTCCCAATATGGAAAAAATAATTTGTAAAATAAAAATGTTCTTTAAAACAAATGTTTATTTCACCCTATCTCTGATAATCCTCAATAACTGCTAGAAAGTTAAAACCAAATTTTGAGAACAGGAATTTAAGACAGACCATCAGAAAAAGTTTTATCATAAGCGCATATTCCAGAATCCCAAAGCCATTTGCTTAGAAACCTAGAATGTACTGTTTACTCTTTCAGAAGATTACACTGAATATATAAGCTTCTTCTAAATGTTTCCATGATTATAATGGATACAATACTGTTTCTATTCACTGTTTAGTACTACTCTTAGGAAGTACACCTATGTAGATGTTTTCCCCCTACAGACTAAATTACCCAGATATTAAGAGTTTCTGAGCTCTGATTTTGGGTTTTTTTTTTCTGCCTTTTCCTTTTAAGGGGTGTGTATGGGGGGGTAATCTCTACAACCCAACATGGGGCTTGAATTCATGACCCCGAAATCGACCCTGAAATCAAGAGTTACATGCTCTTCTGACTGAGCCAGTCAAGGCACCCTGGGTTTTTTTTCACTTCTCATCAAAAACTACCCACCTATTCTCTTGTGGGGATTAAAAAACGTTAGAGAAGTATCTAACATACTGGGCCTTTCATAGATGTCAACTGCCATTATTATTCTGTGTTGTCAGTGCCTCTAGAAGCACTCTCTTTTACTCTCTCCTTCTCACGTAATATACACGGGCTAACAAACCAAATAAATAACCATGCGTCTACAACGCCAGAGGTTAGAGGAGTATGAAAATCAATGGAAACGCATGCTGGTAGGAGAATAAAACAATACAACCATTCTGGAGAATTTTTTTGCAACATGTGGTCAAATTTAAGATGCGCAAAGACTATATAATCTGGCAATTCCACTCTTAGGTATGCACTAGAAAAGCATCTGCATGGGGCCCCTGGGTGGCTCAGTCATTAGGCGTCTGCCTTAGGCTCAGAGTGTGATGCCGGCATTCTGGGATTGAGCCCCGCCATCAGGCTCCTCCGTTGGGAGCCTGCTTCTTCCTCTCCCACTCCCCCTGCTTGTGTTCTCTCTCTCACTGGCTGTCCCTATCAAATAAAAAAAAAAAAAAGAAAAGAAAGAAAAGCATTTGCACATGTGCTCAAGCAGCTAAGTATAAGAACATTTGTTGTACGCTATTCGTAACAGGGAGAAAATTGAAAACAACCTAAATGTTCGTCAATATAAAAATGGATGGGGCGCCTGGGTGGCTCAGTCGGTTAAGCGCTTGCCTTCGGGTCATGATCCTGGAGTCCCAGGATTGAGCCCGCATCAGGCTCCCTGCTCAGCAGGGAGTCTGCTTCTCCCTTTGCCCTTCCTTGTGCTCTCTCACCCCGCTCGTGCTCTCTGGCTCTCGCTCTCTCAAATAAATACATACATACATACATACATAAAATGGATAAAGTAGGTGCCTGGGTGGCTCAGTCAGTTTAAGGATCCAACTCTTGGTTTCAGCTCAGGTCATGGTCTCAGCTCAGGTCATGGTCTTGCAGTCATGGGATCAAGCCCCACTGAGCCCCATGTTGGGCTCAGCACTCAGTGTAAAATCTTCTTCAGATTCTTTCACCTTCCCCCTCTGCCCCTCCCTGCTCGCGCTCTCTCTCTCTAAAAGGAATAAATGCAATCTTTTAAAAAAAAGGATAAAGTGAGGCGCCTGGGTGGCTCAGTCGGCTAAGCATCTGCCTTTAACTCAGGTCATGATCCCAGGGTCCTGGGTTCGAGCCTCGCATCAGGCTCCCTGCTCAGCAGGGAGCCTGCTTCTCCCTCTCCCTCTGCCACTCCCCCTGGTTGTGCTCTCTCACTGTCAAATAAATAAATAAAATCTTTAAAAAAAAACTGGATAAAGTAGGGTTAATTCATATTATACAATATTCAGCAGTCAAGATGAATAAGCTATCACTGACAAATCTCAAAAATGTTAATGTAAAAAAAGATGCAAAATAAAATGTTCAACATAATACCATTTATATGGAAGCTAACAACAGAAAATAAACTATATATTGTTAACAGATATATAAACTCCTGGTATAATAAAATTAAAATGCAAAGGCATGATAACACCAATTTCAGGATAGCAGTTATCTCCAGGGAAAAATAAAAGAATTGGGTAGGGATACAAATGAGGGCTGCTTTTGTATTTATACTTTATCCACCCCCCTAAAAAAATTAGTAACGAACAGCAAAATTTGACAAATGCTGGTGGTAGACATGGACAAATAACATTATATTTTACATTTTTCCAAAAAACTGGAATACATGTCATTTTTCAATAGGGAAAAAAAAGGCCACGGAGATAAGACTGAGCATAATTTCAAGAAGCTCCTAGAAAATTCAGACCTATTGGCAAGCTTATTCTCATTCTAGTTCTCATTCTGGTGTAAATGAAGCAGAGAGGCAGTCCCCCAACTGTAACAAAAGGGTTATACACCAAAACTGATTTTGTTATCAATTTTTGGAATGCAACTATACTTTCCCAAAGAAGTTTTAAAAACTCCTACTCATCTTTTAGGATCCGCTTCAGATGTTAGCTTGTATTTCAATGATGTTTTGACTCCCAGATCAGGTAAAACTTCTTCTACACGCCCATAACAATGTGAACATGCTTCTATTACTTATCAAACTGCATTATAACTATTTGTTTTTAGATCTGTCTTTTCCACTTGAATTGAATTCTTAAAGGAAAAGCCCTTGTCTCATTTTTTGATATCCATAGCATCTAGTGTACTGCCTGACCAATAAATGTCAAATAAATGTTAAAAATAAAAGTAATTAAACCATCAACTCAAAGTAAAAGGTAAAAAATTTTAAGCATATAAACTTTAGTACATGGACTTTTGACAACAGTTTTTGCTACTCTAGGTTTCTCAATTCCCTTCTGGCTAAGTTTAAATACACAATAACAAAGTTCTTTATTGAAAATAAGCCAAAAGCCATGTCTAAAATTATATGTATTTATAATCTGATTTGCAGTGGTATGTCAGTATATGTATGGAGATTCACATATACTGATGTTATACTGTC
The DNA here is from genome assembly GCF_017311325.1 of Ursus maritimus. Lineage (NCBI taxonomy): Eukaryota > Metazoa > Chordata > Mammalia > Carnivora > Ursidae > Ursus > Ursus maritimus. The sequence continues at coordinate 26,808,974 of NW_024423319.1, forward strand.
CTTCAAGTATAACTTCAAATTAAAACCAAACCCAGAAAGAAGCCACCCAACACTTTTCCATGACCTCTTATTCAAGTAAGACATCTGTGTATGTAATTAGGGTAGAAAGAGCAATAACTTAACACTAGGCAAGACTGGTGGGATTATTTGCCTACGAACATTCTGTTCTGCCCCAGTCATTTATAGAGCAACTTCAAACATCTTCTAACATTGAGAAATTACATAGTTTAATGCCCCCCAAAATATGAAAACCTACATTATAACAGTATACAACAAAAATGTTACTTAAAGAAACACTTTATTCTGTTCAAACTACCTGAAAATTGGTATTACCAGTGACTAAGGGGAGGAGGGAGTAAATTTTACTGAGTACCTACTTCATGCCCAGGCACTGCACAAGTCACTTTGCTCAATTAATTCATACAGCTCTGTGAGGGAGCTACAAATTAGAAAAATAGGCTTGGGGCTAGTGAGAAGCAAAGATCTGACTCCAAAGCCTATGCCCTGAGGTATCACCTTGTCTTTACAATATTACAAAAAATTAATACAAATGTGCTAGAACATGGACCTGTGTTTCATATTTTCAGAATAAAATATCAAATAGTATTACAACACTTTACATTACTGTGACTTAAATTTATGGTGGATGCAAAGACTTAACAAAAAGATGCCAATAAAATTACCTGCGCTGTTGTTATCATCATCCTGTTCAATGAAGACATGATCCAGAATAAAGCTGAGCAACTCAGACTGCAATGAAGAATCAGGGGTATAAACTAATGGCTCTAACATGTCACGCCCTCCTGACATAATTTGATGGCTGAAGATCATCAGAATATCACATAGAATAGTGAAGGCCTATTAAAAAAAAAAGGACAGTGTGCTATAATCCAAGGTTTCTCACCAACTGCCACAAGTAACATATATTTAACACAGAAACAGAATCCAACTTTTAAGAAAAATCAGTGTATAGTATTTTCCTAAGTTTTTAAAGCTGAGGAATGTAATTTCTGTAATGATTACTCGTATTTGCAATCACGCTTCACTAACTGCAAGGTAATTTCACAAATATTATTTTCAGCAACTTTAAGTGACTTGTACAATATGTTAACACTACCAAAACATGTAGTCAGGACTCAATATCAGGTTTTCTGACTCCAAATCCCACTCTACACTATATGACAATGCCTCATGGTATCCATCCCTAAATATGAAATAACATATAAACTTGGTACCATTCCTTTCCTCTATGGAAAACAAACTTACACCAAGGAGATCAATTACCTCCTAGAAGAGAGATCACAAAGTCCTTGGTACTTTTTAAGCACTTTCATTCTCAATATGTGTAGTGATTAAGTAGAAAAAAACACAACGAACTATATGCCTGCTTATTTACTCATCAGACAAACCTGTTAATATCATAACAAATATAAAGCCAAAGTTACAGCTCAAGGAGCTTTATAAAAACTCTGCTAGGAGTTTTAAATGGAGTCAAACACTGGTAAAAGTATTCAGAGGAAAACTGGAAATTTTTAATTATCTATTGGGAAAGGGTAACAAAAATAGGATTTAGGGGTCACAAAGTCAATAGCGAATTACATTTAAAGAAGACTACTGCTAGACAGACAATAGAGCACAAAGGAGATCTCAATAATGTTTTTACCTTCTTGGAACTAACCACATTTACTTTTTTTCTCTTTTACTTTATATGCTTTTACCTCCTCTTTGTCTTTCCTCATTTTACGATTATAGTAGTCATTTATACCCAACAGGATATCTGAGTTTACAAAAATTTTTGCAACATACACAGTAAGAAAACAAAATGATAAGCCTGGTGATATTTACTAGTAAGTGAACTGGCAGGTCAAGTGAACTAACCAGGACATATTTCTAGGAGCTGTTAGGAAGACTGATACACAAGATATTTTATGACCAAATAATTATAATTAATTGCCAAGGCTTGAACAAAAGATTACATAGGAGGTTACATATGATACCCCATAAGGAATTGTGTTAACACTGTAAGAAACAGGGAATACTAAACTGAATATCTGGGTGACATATGAAAACAAAGAGGAATATTTCATGTTATAAATTTTGGATCAATGTATACCTCATTAAAATCTTATCCTAAGAATTTAACTCTAAATTCAATTTACTACCTACAGAAACTTTTGTTCCTTTCATGTGAATTGTACAGATGGAAATTAAATTTCCAAATCTTTTATTAATACAATTCAAAACTACATACTTAAGACTGAAGAATTCAGCAATGTAATAATTATAGGAATATACTTCATACTTTTGCAAGAAAAGCGTGAAAGTCAGTAACTGGATCTTGGCCATTTAGTATCTTCTAATTTATTTACGCTCAAGCATACATGTATGGGAGGGAACAGTGGGAGTTGGAAGAAGAAAAATGAAATTAACAGTTGGACACTGAATGTGAATTTTTAAATATAAAACTCCAAATGTATTTCACTGAAATCAGTTTTGATATTTTAAAATAAAATAAAGACAACTGACAATCAAAAGGTTGAAGGACTTTACTAATCACTTTGTAGCTGAATGACCATATCTTAAATACTTTCACAGCTTTAAGAAGTAAATACTCCCTGCTGTAAGAAGTAAATACTCCCTAATTTAAAGTAAAGAGTTACACCAAAAATAAAAAAATAAAAATAAACAAACAGTATCCAACATAACACAAACTGCTGAAAATAGCACTTGTGATGACTGCTGGGGCTCTCCCCCAATATGCAAAGGTTAAGGAGAATGAAATGGTCAAAAAACCTTGAAATCACTGTAACCACTTTGACTGTATCATTATTATTTTTTGATTATAAAAATGTCTTCTCCATAGAAGCATTTAAAAAGCATATATACAAAAAAGCTTAATCCTCTATTAGGGGATTAAAACTAAATAGGCTCTCAATCCCAGGATCAGAATTCATTTTACAGATGGGAAAACTAACTACAGCAACAGGTAACAATGTATTTCCAGAATGAGGGCATATGAAGTGCAAAGGTAACACTTCGAAGGCAGGGAAATGATTAAAATTTTTATTTCAGACAAAGTCCACATAAGAAAAAATAACGTACACAATCAGGATGGGCAGGAATGTCAATATCGATCTGATAATATTCTCAGAGATGACAAAACCACATGGACCCATTTCCTTCCCTGAGGCATACTTGCTTGTTAATTTCAAGAATAACTTATGTAATTTCATACAATTAATTTGTATATATGGGTCTGTTTACCAAGTGAGTCATAAATAATAACATAAAATAACCACAGTTATTAATTTATCATAGAATTTATAAACTCTATATGAAATTATTAATCTGTTTTTTGAGTATCATATAGATGGACAGATACAAGACATTTCTGCTTTGCTCGACCTCAATATTACTTCAATTTTCTGTATTAGTTCAGGTATTTATTAAGGGTTGCTTACAAAAGATGGCTACCTACAGTAATTACTAACCTGTTCCTTAACAGTAGTATTCACGTTGGTCAGGTAATGCTGACATATCTGACAGAATACCCTCATCTGTTTCTTTAAACGCAGCAAGTCCTCCTTGAAAAATTTAACATGAACAATTGTATAAAAACCTCATTTAGTACACAAGATACTTCAAATTACATAAAATATTATCATATATTTAACTATATTTACTCTGCTTGTACATTAAAATCTTATTTATCAGAAAGAAAAAAACCAAATTATACCATTTTTCTTAAAAAATCGCAACAAACTGCAACCTTAAAAATATCAGGTATATTAGAGTATAATGTCCTAAGTGGTCTGTGTCCTTTAAAATAAGAAAACCTATAACTGTATATGGCTATCTTTAACAAATCTACTACCTCAGAATGCTTAAACAGTAAAGATTAATGCTCCATCCTTGTTTTGTAATTTGAAGGGTAGCCAACTGATGAACAGAAGAAATTAATTAATAAAAGAGACAGCATCTTTCATTTCTTATTTGAAGGATACCAGTTGTACTTTTTAAATATAGAGATAGACAAAAATCAGTTTTGTAGTATTACTCAATTAAAAAAAAATTAATGTCTTGTAAACATACTAAAAAGATAAATCTTTTCCTAAAAACTGGATTAACTTGATTGATTTGGTAAAGAAAATTTAACCAAACTTCAGAATAATTTTGTATTTAGTATCATTCATTTTTACCCTTTTCTCTCTACTCAAAATATAATCTCTTTCACCATTTTGATTTTTAATTCAATGTTTTTAACTTAGGTGAGCAATTGAATTTGCTAATACAGTTGTTGTTCCTACTGTAAGCTTGATATCAAGCTAAATAAGTTTCTTAGTTATTTGACAAAAAATACACTAACAGCAATACTGAATTGCTTTTTCAAGGCGGAAATATCCATTTCTTGCACTTTAAAAGCTCAGAAAAATTCCAAGCATTTATAATTATTCTGTGATTTTATGCAAAAGAAACTTATTATCAAGACAATTGTTTTTGAGGAAAAAAAGCTATGAACAACGAATTCTCTATCTCCTAGATGTTGCACAGTATTTATAAAAATGCACCCAAATAATATTTAAGGCTACATCTACTACAAGTATAATGTTTAAAGTTTCCAGTTTACAAATGAAAAAGGCAAGGGGCACCTAGGGTGGCTCAGTCGATTACAAATGAAAAAGGCAGTACTGTTTAGTTCAATTACTAAACACATCAAAGATTGCCATTATTGACAAAATTCTGAAAGTTCTATTACCCAGTAGCTGGCACATTATACTCAACCAGAAAGTGATCTACAATGAATCTGGAACATCGGAAGGAAGATCCTGCATATGAACAACGTGATCCCAAAATAATACTGAGGCCTAAGATGATCTAGGGGCAGCCGGCTTATTATCATCAATTTAGATAATCCAACAGCTGTATGCTTGTTTCAAAAGCTCTTAGACATAATTTACAAAATCTATATTTCTATATGTTCTCAATATTTTTGAGAACATACAGAAATACATAAATTATGCCACCTTAAAATGTGAAAATTTTTAAATTTAAAACCATACCTTGAAACATATTAATGTTCTTTCACTGAATATACATCAAACTACAAACATAACTTTCTAATGGTACACATGCCTAAACAGTAATGTAGATATAAGCAAGACTTTACTGAAATAACTGATCTTATTAAAAGTTTGCTGAAAACAGTTAATGATATTTAATGTAGTAAGAACTCCACTGGACTACCACAAACCTTTGTAGAGCTGCTTTCAGTTATCTTTGCAAGCTGCCAAAGAATTACATAGTGAGTACACTGCAGTGCATGAATAACAATCTGTAAAAAGAAGCAAGAGAATACACTTAAAACTACAAAGTCCCAAGTATCCATTCTCAAAGTTAAATATGTAACTTGAAAATAAATAAAAACCTGCTCAGGCATGTCTCCATTTTCAATTCCGGTTTTCAACAGTTTGTAATTACAAGCAAACAAATCCCACTTTGAGAGATCATGGGCACTGTAAAAAAGAATCAAATTGTATTTAAAAGTTATGCTTAATCACTTTTATTCTGGACTTGAATGTTAACAAAATGCTGTCAAAGTAAATACAGCAAACTTTGTAACATGCACCCATAACAACAACAAATATGTATTTTTTAAAAAGTATGCTGGTTGATTATTTGTCAATTACTCCCCAATTCAAAACATGACTCTATCAACTACTTTTTATATAAAAGCACAAGAAATCTAGCAGAACTGGGATGCCTGGGTGGCTCAGTTGGTTAAGCGTCTGCCTTTGGCTCAGGTCATGATCCCAGGACGGGATCAAGTCACCCATTGGGCTCACTGCTCAGGGGTAGCCTGTCTCTCCCTCCGCCTGCTGCTCCTCCTGCTTGTACATTCTCTCTCTTTCTGACAAATAAATAAATAAAATCTTTTAAAAAATTATTTAAAAAAAGAAATCTAGCAGAATGATAACATTATAACCCTAAAACATGCAAGTTGGTTTTGTTTTGCTACAGTTTTAAGAAATCAGAAACATTAAAATTCAACTTACTTATGAAAAGCAGTGATTCTCTTTAACGTTGACAATACCTGATATGCGTCATCTTCATCAGGTTCTTCACCCTATGAATATTAATTATACATAATATTAAATCTTAATAACCCAAAGTAAAAAACCTTAAGACTACCACACTAGTGATACCACCTTGAAAAGAAAGAATAACTTAACACCACAAATTAGCTTTGTCATTCAATACCTAGATCTGTCCAAATTTAAAGCAATATAGCTGGAGTAATGAGTCAACAGAGTTGTTATCACTGGTATATTATACCCAAGAGAGAAACACTGAATGACATTCTCCCCTCTCCTTTAAAGTAACCTTGACATAAAACTATGAAGACATTTAGTCTTTCACAGTAAAAAAGGCATTAGAACAATAAAGAAAAATACAGTAAAGGACAAGCAAGAGATCATAAAGACAACACCTAGAAAGACATATCAGACCAATAACAATTTGGAAAAAACCTTCCTAATAAAGACTAGATATGCGCTAGTCCTTTCTGGATATCAATTTTCCAATTAAGAGTAACTTAAAGTTTTTGAAAATTTTATAAGTCTTACTGCATGAAACTTATAAATTTTTTAAAACACTATCAAACATACTGTTCTGAACCCCAAGTCTCTCAAAAAATGCTTGTTTCTAAACTTTAATTTTTCTACACAAGTAATTAAACTTAATTAACCCACTGCTTGATTTTAAATTAACTTGTCCTAACCACAATCAAGAGTACAGCCATCACATTTTTTAACTAAGAATGTGATCACTATACATTAACTTATTTGCACAAACCTCCAGTTAAGCAAAATTTAGTAAGCATGGAATGTTACACATACACAAAAAGAAAGCTTAAGAAGTAACTGTTAAACAAGAAAACTGAAAATTACAAAGTTCATATGATTTTTGCAACATTAATGACAAAAGTGATGTGACAAAGGCTAAATGCATTAATTTGAGAATTATGACATTTTATTTTATGCAAGTCAATTAAATTGTTAAGTACATATTTCCAGAAAAAAGTAAAAAAAACCACTACATATGTATTTGAGTGCCACACTTTAAGTTTCTTTGGAAATAAAACAACACAGGAAACCCCAAAATCAACAGTGGCTATAACAGCAATTTATCAAGGCTTTATATCAAAGATCATTAATTACCTTTCCTTACTAACACCGCCAAAACACTAAGAAATAGCCTACTTTTTTAGGCTACATGGCCATAGCCTAGCTCTCCTTTTCTGTTCCATTTACACCCTGTTGCCTAACAGCCTCTAGTTCAGCTAAACCCTGGTAACTTCTGAGATGATTTTTCTTTAAAGTTAAAAAAGGGGTGGGGTAATAGTTTTGCTTTAACCATCTCCAAGTCACAGATTCTTACCACCTTCCCATTTTGGTGGAGGAGTAATAGTAGTATGATGACTCGAAGAACAAAATGTCCAAATATTTTTCAACATACTGCTAGGGACTATCACCAGGAATGGTGACTAATTCAGTTACTGAAGGACAGGGACCCAACTGACAAAATACTTTTAATATATACCTCTTGCAGAAAATCTTCAAGAAGCCGGTTAAATTTATCTGCCAACTCATCTATCAGTTGACTTCTTGAAATATCTACCCTGTTGAAGATTGTGAACTCTTCATTACAGAGTGCATGGTAAGTTTTAGAACATGCTTCCAAAACATCTGTATCTGTGTGCTTCTCTACAATATTCCGGATCTGTCGTAATAAGGCATCCAAATGCTGCAAAATCAAAGTTTTTGTCATTAAAACTAAGGTACGTATTAGAAAAAACTAAGGTACATATGACAGGCACAGAAAGACTACACTACTGTGGTGAAAAGCTTCAAAAATAGTAACTGTACAAGTAGGGCATACATTTTGATGTGTTTTCCTAGCCGTGGTTAATAAATACACTGACCCACCCACACTTATTTCCTCAGCTTTAATGGAAATAACGTTACCTGTCTCATAGGACGTTGGTGAGAATGTTAATACAAAGAGTTGATAATAGTTCCCAGAACATAGTAAAAGTATTCAATGAATATTAACTGCTTTCATTTTATAATTGTTATTATCCAGTTACCTACCCCCAATCTCCATAAATCTCTCAGATATAGTCAAATAATGTCTAGGAATGAGGGCATGGATATGAACATGAATCAAAGGGAAGCCTCATTAATGCCATTCTCTAAATCCAACTTATAAAAAATAAAGAAAATATATAAAATGTAGGTTTCCTTTAACATTAGAAGTTTCAAAAAAATATAAAACAATATGATGGGATGAACTAAACTAGTAGTCTTTCTTCAAGGTGTTTTTATACAGAGAAAACACTGTACCTTTTCTAATCGTCCAGTGGTATATATTTCCAAATCAAAATACTGAGGCAACTGCAACAAGTTAGTCACCTTTTCTGCATCTATAGAGTACTTTGAAATTTAAAGAAAAAAATGTCAAAACATCACAATAATGTTAAGTAAACATTATGATAAAAATCTGTTTCACATTTCCAAACAAAACCTGTAATTTCTTACAAATACTCTTCTATTACACAAACTTACCTTAGCTAATAACTGAGGAAGGGCCACAGCAAAAAGTTCAGTGATTTTTGTCCTGTCATCCAACTGGGTCTTCTTCTCCTTCGCTGTCAGCACCTAAAGCAACACAACAATGCTTTTAAGTATTTATTAAGCCTAATAACACTGTCAGGTGCTCAAGTTTAAGTTAAGACATAGAAAATAAGTAATGAAACTACATTTTAAGTGACGGATACTAAAATTTCTACTATAAAACTTGAAACCCAAGAGTAACAGAGAACAACCTGCACAATATTTTTTAAAGAGCCACTTAAAGTAACAGCAAAAAAAAACTTCGACTAGTTCTAGAGGCAAAATCAATACCCAATTAGACTAACCAACACTACCATTAGACAAATCAAGCAGTAGTTAGGAACAGGAAATGTAGTTTAGGAGCTTATATGGTAATGGGACTGAGTAGCATTTCAGCCGACTCTAAGCTGTGGGCCATGATCCATGGGTTATGAATTCAACATGAATTCACTCATGATAGCATGAATTCTATCATCAATTAGAAAAAGAAGAAAAAAAGTAGAAAACAAAATAAAATAGAATGTGTCACATACCATAAGTATTGTTTGAAGAACTTTTCAGTTATACACAAATGCACATATATAGATGTATACTATGTGACAATATATTTTTGTGCCTCAATTCAAAAAAGTTTCAAAGGCTGTGGAACTGTTGGTCTACAACACAAATATATGTGAACTTTTGCAGTGATACATTAAAATATAATCCAAGGAAACAGGAATTTCTCCATTTTGATGAATAATATGTTTTTATTCCTAACTTTTTAATTTTTTTAGAGATTTTATTTATTTATTTGACAGAGAGATAGACAGCATAAGTAGGCAGATTGGCAGTCAGAGGGAAAGGGAGAAGCAGGCTCTCAGCTGAGCAGGGAACCCAACGGGGGGCTCGATCCCAGGACCCTGGGATCATGACCTGAGCCAAAGGCAGCTGCTTAACCGACTGAGCCACCCAGGTGCCCTTAATTCCTAATTTTTATTAAAAGAAAAAGAAAGCAAATCTATAAAGAAACTAAAATGCAAAAATGCACCATTCTAAAACAGTGAGTTATATTTAGTCTTGAGAGCAATCACTTTATCTCCTGTAGTAACTAACAAAGTATCTCATGGAAGGAACTCAAATTTCCCAAACTGCTAATGCTTTAAAATTTACTTCTAACACATACGTATTAGCAAAGATCATCAGAAAAATAAAATGTAAGATTCAAAAATCTGGCTCTATAGTTACATGCAAGAATTTTTTTAAAATCATATCAAAAGGAGAAACACACCTTAGAATAGTGAAACTATACCAACATACCCTTTTTCCTGTCCCTCTTCCCACAGGGGGATGACATTCAGCTGCTTGTCTAATGGTACAAAGCATTATTTCAATCAGAGCACTCTCTTGTCTGTCTGTCAGTGCTGAAAAAAATCAGAAAGAATTAACCTATTTCTTTTCCCTATATGCTACTTATAAGTATTACACAACAATCCTTCTGCCTGTGACAGAATCTGACCTAATGTACTAAAGAAAATCCCATTACTGTATCACAGACAGGATGAGAACTAGGTAAACTTTACTGAACAGTACAAATCTGTGTACCACTGGTCCACAATTTGACCAAAGAAAATATGAACACGGATACCAGAAAAACTTTTTAAAAAATTCAATATTGACAGCAACTACATCTTTCTTCGTAATATTCGTGTATATGAAAACAAAATTATTCACAAAGATTTTCAATTACTTTTTTTTAAAGATTTATTTGAGAGAGAGAGAGAAAATACTCAAGCAGGGGAGGGGCAGAGAGAGAGAGAGGGAGAGGGAAGAATCTTAAGCAGACTCTGTGCCCAGCATGGGGCTCAATCTCATGACCCTGAGAGTCACATGCCCAACCGACTGAGCCACCAGGCACCCCTCAATTACTTTTTTTTTTTTTTTTTAAATGATTTTTTATTATATTATGTTAGTCACCATACAGTACATCCCCGGTTTCCGATGTAAGGCTCGATGATTCATTAGTTGTGTATAACACCCAGTGCACCATGCAATACGTGCCCTCCTTACTACCCATCACCGGTCTATCCCATTCCCCTACCCCCCTCCCCTCTGAAGTCCTCAGTTTGTTTCTCATAGTCCATAGTCTCTCATGTTTCATTCCCCCTTCTGATTACCCCCCCTTTCTTTATCCCTTTCTTCCCCTACCGATCATCCTAGTTCTTATGTTCCATAGATGAGAGAAATCATATGATAGTTGTCTTTCTCTGCTTGACTTATTTCAATTACTTTTTAGTATATGTGCTGCCAAAGCACTCTCAATTACTTTTTAGTATTAAAGATAAACAAATGGAATAAGTAAAATCTATTTTTAAAACTGAGTAGACAACAAAATACCATAATGAAACATCCATTTACCTTCTTCTCCACTAAGTGGCTCCTCCAGCAACAAGCTATTCATACATTCCCAGTCTTTCAGTAGCTCGGTAGCACAGTCCCACATGCTATCCACAAGGTATGCTGCATGCTCATGTAACTAAAATTTAAAAAAGAGCAATGTGTTCTTAGACAAATAGTATACTAGCCTTAACTCAAAAGAATGGAAACTTTGTTGGCACTATGTACAAACTCAAACAGAAATCTGTTTTTTGAGGTCAAATGGAAAAAAGCACAAAGAAGAAACTGCCTTAGCTTGCTGAGTATAAGTAAACCCAGTTAGGCAGTATCACTAAACATTTGTCACAATAATCATTACAATAGTTAACGAGAAAATTAATTCTGAAAAGATTATATGCATGTATATGTAGTGCCTATTTGGACTCAATATTATATGAGTTAACCACACTCAGTTATAAAATATACTGTGAATTTAATTTAATGGGAGTGATAATGGTTACTTCAAACATAAAAAAAGTTTACTTATCAATTCAATATATAAGCATATTTCTCTTCATTTTGTGAAGCTTAAAAGGCCCTACAGCTTCCCAACTTGTTTTAGGGGACTATCATTACAATGATACCAAAACATGTCAAAGACATTACGAATAAAAAAATATGTAGGCCAACATCTAACATGAACATAGAGGGAATATCCTCAAAAAACTAGCAAAGTGAAACCAGCAATATATAGAAAGGATAACAGATCATGACTAAGTAGGTTTTATCCTAGGAATTCAAGATTGGTTCAACATTCAAAAAAACCAATCAATTCAAATAATTTTTTTTTTTAAGATTTCATTCATCCATTTGACACAGAGACAGCCAGTGAGAGAGGGAACACAAGCAGGGGGAGTGGGAGAGGAAGAAGCAGGCTCATAGCGGAGGAGCCTGATATGGGGCTCAATCCCAGAATGCTAGGATCACGCCCTGAGCCGAAGGCAGACGCTTAACAACTGCGCCACCCAGGCGCCCCTAATCAATTCAAATATTAACTTAATGAGGATAAAATAATCATCTCAATAAAATACTTCTCAGAAAAAGCACTGAACAGAATTCAACATCCAGTCATGATAAAAATCAGCAAAAAGGAACATCCTCAACATAAACAACTACATGTGACCTATAATGAGTAACAATATAGAAACACTGGACGCTTTTCCCCTAAGATCAGGAACAATCCAAAGACGTCCACTCTCACCACTTCTATTTGACATTCTACTGGATGTCCTAATCAGTTCAATAAGGCCAGGGGAAAATGGCATAAATGTAGGAAACGAAAAAGTAAACCAAACGTTATTTGCAAATGACCTGACTGCATTATTATAGAGAATCCCAAGGAACCTATTAAAAACTTACTAAAATAAGTGAATTTATTAGCAAAGTTACAGATGAGAGGTCAATATGCGAAAACCAACTGTATTTCTATATACAGAAAAAATTTTAAAATTTACTTAAAGACCCTAAAACTGATTGAATAATACATAATATGAACACCAAAAATGTATGTTGGATCCTCTCAAATTCTGGTTAACAGACAAATTTTCAACCTGAGAGAAACCTAAAAGAGCTGATGTTAAATGTAAATCCCTATCTACAACAAAAATAATAAAGCAGGTACCGAACACTGAGAACAAAGTGCAAAGTCTGTGTTAAGAGTTTCACATGAAAAATAAAAAAGATTTTTACAAGGATTAGCTCAGTGTTACCTAAGAAATTATTACCCACATTTTTACAAGGAAAATGAGGTTTAGAAAGATTAAGTAACTAAACCAGTTATACAAATAATAAGTAGAAGAGCCCAATTGGTAATCAGGTCTGACTCCAAAATTCATACTCTTAGTACTATACATAAATGCTATTATTTGAACATCTTACTAAAAGAATGTTTTTAATTTTGTGTAATGGGTACAACTCTATTCTATCCAAGATTTACTGTGATATGTGGAAGATTTTAAGATGTACATCATTTCAACCCCTTCTCCAAATTGTTTTGAACGTAAGTATAAAATGAACAACATCAACTAACCTCACTTTCCAGAAAGAAAAAAACCAATGTCTTAACAAGGTTGGCATTTGGACTTTGTCGTCCCCTTCTTTTCATCATTCCGTCGTCCTCTGGATCTCTACGACTGAAGAGCCTATGATCGAGACAAAATAAATTTACTTTTACAACAAAAAAAAACCCCATAATTCTTAAATTTAAAAAACCCGTTTGGATTCCATATTTAAGCTTTTGATAAAAGACAGTAAATGGGACCTGGGTAGGTATTCTCCAACATGATACCCAAGTAAGTAATAGCTATAAACCTTTTTCATTTCATACTTAATGGTACTTCTAAGTCCGCTTAAATTAATTTCTCAAGTTAATCTTATGGAATTATGGATTATTTCCTTTTTTAAAAGATTTTATTTATTTGAGAGCAAGCAAGCAAGAGAGCAGAAGCAGGTGGAGCAACATGCAGAGGGAGAGGGAGAAGCAGGCTCCCCACTGAGCAGGAAGCCCACTGCAGGGCTCAATCCCAGGACCCTGAGACCACAGTCTGAGCCAAAAGCAGGTGCCCAACCAATGAGCCACGCAGGCATCCCTGCATTATTTCTTTTTAAAAAGGTTACTGCATTTTATGCAACCATTTCCTTTTGTAAAAGTGTTACACTAGCCCATACCATTTATGTACATTAATCTATGATAAATATTCATCTCTTTAAAACTGAACAAATATTTTCCTTCTATCCTTCTTGTACAATTATCTCAAAGTCTGAATTTAGCGGCCTCTTTCTATGGATATCATGGTGGTTTTTCCTTATAAATAACAAAGAAGTATCACTGGATAGCAATGAACAGAAAACTGGAGTATGAAAATCTTACATCACGTACTCCCCCCTTGCCAAACAGGCCTTTTAATAAAATCTTACAAAGATATAGTTTAGTCCATGTGGTTCAAATTGTTCTCTTTAAAAGCCATTACATAACATTTGCTGAATGTTTTCTATGGTAAGATATTCACACTGTTATCCGTACTACTTAATCTGAGGTGTTATACCAACATAAAAAGGACTATAGGATTTGGGGGATTGTTATGTCAAACTATATCAAACACTTGAAGCAAAACCTTTTAATAGTTTCTAATAGAGCAATATTTAGAAGCTGACATTGGAGAAAAAATGAAAAATTAGGAAAAGGTCTTAACGTGATGATGTAGTTACGTGTACTTTTATGTATTTTATTCATTAAAAGACCCTTTTTAAAGATTTAACTTGTATAAATCAAGTAAACTGGAGAATTGAAACCTTTAAAGGAAAGAGTAAAATGTAAAAGTTTCTACTTGACCTGTATGAATAATTTTTTAAATGAATCACATATATTTTTAGTATCAATTATAGTACAATTACTGTTATAAAAGTACACTTCAGAAAATAACAAAAACATAGGTTTACTTTTTGTAGAGAAATTCCCCAGCTGCTACTGCTACTGGCCGGTGAGCTGAATAAACCAGATGGTAGACATTTTCACAATCTTCTGCAGTAAGAACTTCTTCACTACTCCTAAAAAAAAAATGAGCAGTAGCAGTTTCAACAACTTAATTTTAAGGATATTGAGTACAACGATCATGCTCATACATTAAAAAATAGTACACTTTTCACTAACTTGTGTTAAAACAAAAAAAAAAGAAGAAGAAAAGACCTTATTTGATTATCCATTGTCAGTAAAAGCATGCCCTGACAAAAGAGCTGAATACTTTGTCAACATCTAAGATCAATGGGAGATAAAATTAGAGTGAATGCCAGAATATAGAAATATATGTTGAAGAGAAGTAATAACGTGATAAGGATACTAAAGAGAAAACAAGACAAAATAATATAAACTACTGTAAAAAAAATTAAGTGATGGCATTCTAAGAGCTTAGAGTTAATAATCACAGGAAACACTCTCTATATATTTCATAGTAATATTAATAAGATAATATCTCAACATTAAAATACACTAACAGCCCAATTACTTCACAATGATGAATACTTCATTCACCATGTACTGAACACCATATGAGGAAATGCAAATGGTTTTTTGAAATGATTAAAATTTAAGTGCCAAAGACCTTTAATTACAATCTACCATTGGAAAAATCTTACTAAAATGTAGTGCTCATTTTCCTGATCTTATCTTTAAAGAACAAAATAAACCTAATAAAATCTTCTTAGTAAATAAAAGTCATTATGCCCATCAACCACAGTACCCCAGGGTAAACCTCTGCTTTCAGGGTCTTGGCATCTGGCAGCTCTTTATCCCCTAATATCCTTTTCTCCTGCTGTGAAATAAACAATCTAGGTTTTTAGCACTATATGTAAATTGAGAACCATAGGACCACCACCAGTGAAAAAAGTCTAAAGTACAGTAGATGGTTAGTTGAGGAGCTCAGACCCCTTTTGGTTTTCTGCTGTGCTCAAGGTTTCCAGAAGTCTGATGTCTAAGGAAATATTACTTCTTTTTGAGAGAAACAAAACCAGTATGTTAAAATTCAAGTTTTGAAAGCCTTTTGACTTAAATTACTCTATGTATAATACTGATTACTGAAAAAAACCACTTGTGTCGTTTTATAATGAAAAGACATTTATTGAATAAAATCAGTTAAAGTATAATTAAAGTGCAGTAGTTCACTCATTTTAATTGTTTGACAAGGAATGCTCCTGACAAGTTTCAGTTGTTATTTATTTATAATGGCTGAATCAACATAAATGAGTCTATTATCCTTCATAAAAATATGAGAAGGAAAGATGTCCACAGAGTATTACGGAAGAAGCAGCTACAAAAATACATGTAGAATACTATTACTTTATTTCAGAATTCTTTCAATACTTTCATAACATGTATATATATATTTATAAATTTTTAAGTCCAACTAAAAAAGAAAATGCAATAGTTAAGACTGCTCAAAATAGCTATTATCTTACACATTTAATTCTTCCTCTACTGATAATCCTTTAGGCTATTTAGAAAATTCTATTACAAACAGTGCTATGTTAGAGAATGTGAGCATTTAAAATTTTGAATACAGATACTGCCAAGCTTTTCTCCAAAGAGGTTATACCACTTTATTGTCCCCCATTACAGTGTTTAAGGACCTGTTTTTGCACAGCTTCAACAACACAGTGTACTACCAAACACTTTTGTATCTTTGTCAAGCAACGGGTTAAAAAATTATCTCATTTTAATCTACATGTCTCTTGAGTGTGGCTTTTCATATATTTAAGTTTTGTTTTCTTTCTGTCCATGATCTGGTTCCCTAACTTTTGACCATTATTGGGTTTTGTTTTCTTTCTGTCCATGATCTGGTTCCCTAACTTTTGACCATTATTGGGTTTCCATTCTTTTAATTAATTTATTGAAATTGACTCCTATGATAAAAATATTTTGACCAATCTGTCATTGGTTTTCTGAGTTTATGGTATTTTATCTCATATAAACATTTTTCATTTTTACATAGTTAATTCAATGATTTTATGTCTAGGTTTTATGTCATGTTCAGAGAGATCTTGCTCATTTTACATACAAAATAAAGACGTTTAATCTTCCCCAAGTTTTCATCTAGTACTTTAATGGTTTCATTTACTTGCATTTAAACTTGTCATCCATCTGGAAATTATTTTTGTATAAGGAATGAGATGGGAATCCAATTTAATTTTTCCCAAAACAGAACCTAGCTGTCACAAAACCATTTCTTTCTTTTTTTTTTTTAAGATTTTATTTATTTATTTGACAGAAAGAGAGAGAGAGAGAACACACACACAAGCAGGGGGATTGGCAGGCAGAGGGAGAGGGAGAAGCAGGCTCCCCATAGAACAGGGACCCCGACAGTACCCGAGCCAAAGGCAGACGCTCAACCGACTAAGCCACCCAAGCGCCCCAAAAATCATTTATTTTCTTAAAGGAAATGCCACCCTCACCCTATACTAGGTTCCTGCATTCATTTGCATTTGTCTGTATTCTTTACTCTCTGCTACTAATCAGTCTATTCACACACCAGTACCAAAATTTAAAAATTATTACGGTTTTACAATATGACTTAAAATGATACTGGGCAGTGATCACTCATTAATTTTTATCACAATTTCGCTGGCTACTATTCACTGGCTACTATTACATGATGAATTTTCCATAGGAGTGTCAGAAGTAGCATGCTATGTTAAAAAAATGCCCTTTGGAATTATTATTTAGATCATGGTAATAATGTAAATGTCCACTGACAGATGAATAAGTAAATAAAATGTGGTATAAACATATAACGGAATATTACTGAGCCTCAAAAGTAAATGAAATCATGATATATGCTGTAACATGAATGAACTCTGAAGATACCTAAGTGAAATAAGCCAGATAAAAAAGGACAGACACGAGAAGATTCCACTTATGTGAGTTACCTAAAATAGTCAAATTCAGAGATAAAAAGTACAACAGTGGTCACCAGGGGCTAGGCAGGAAGGAAGGAATGGGGAATTAGTGTTTAATGGGTACAAAGGTTTAGTATGGGATGATTACAAATAGTTCTGGATATGGATAATGGTGATGGCTTCACAGCAAGGTGAACATACTAAAGGCTACTAAACTGTACACTTTATGTTTAAA
>NW_024423319.1:26826688-26831676 GCF_017311325.1 Ursus maritimus
CACTTACGTTGCTTCTATGTCTTGGCTATGGTAACTAATGTTCCAATAAACACGGGGGTGCATATATCTGTTCAAATTAGTGTTTCCATTGTCTTTGGGTAAATACCTAGAAGTGGAATTACTAGATCCTATGGTATTTCTATTTTCAGTTTTTTGAGGAACTTCCATACTGTTTGCATTTATAAAGAACTCATACAACTCAACATCAAAAATGAAAAAAAATCTGGTTAAAAACTGGGCAGAGGACATTTTTCCAAAGATATACAGATGACCAACAGACAAATGAAAAGATGGTCAACAGCAGTAATCATTAAGGAAATGCAAATCAAAACCACAATGAGATATCACTTCACACCAGTCAGAAAGGCTAGTATCAAAAAGACAAGAACACTGTTGGCTAGAATATAGGAAAAAAGGAAGCCTCATGCACTGTTACCAAAGGGGAAAAGAATAGGGGAATGGGCATAATGGGTGAAGGAATTAAGAGGTACAAACTTCCAGTTATGAAATAAGTCACGAGGATGAAAAGTACATCACAGGGAATATAGTCAGTGATACTGTAATATACATATTGTGGTGAGCATTTCGTAAAGTATATAATTACTGAATCACTATGCTGTACACCTGAAATGAATTTAATATTATTTGCCAACTACACTTCAATTAAAAATTTAAAAATTTTTCCAAAAAGTTAAAATGGTAAATTTTTTAAAAAGGAAAAAATAAATTGCATCATTACATTTTAACATAATAAAATGTTTTAAATTCAGACTGTTTACAAAGAAATTTCAGTAAATACTAATTTCTAAGAGTGTAACAAGATACAGTAAGCACATTTAATACACTCAAGTGTTTAACTTTATTTCAAGGGCACCTGAGACAGTGAAATGGAATGGAAACTGACCATTAGAATGGGAACACATGAATTCCTAGCTCAGTTAAAATTTTCTACTCTAATGGTTTCTTCTTTCCGTTTTCTCAACCTTACATAAGAAAATTAAACTTCCAGCTGTAAAAATTCCATGACTTAAGTTATTAAAATTTAGAACCAGATAAATTTAAACCACACAGTCTAATGTATTATTTAAGTATCTGGATATTAGTAATATGCAATAAGTACATACTTACTGTAAAACAAGAGTAAGTAATTTTATTGCTTGTACTGCAACATCATATTCTTTGTCAAGGGTCATAGATACAATTCTATCCTAAGAACAAAAAAAAAATTAAGGTATTTTTAAAGTAAAAGTAAGGGAAAAATATTTTCAAACAACAGGTAATTTTTAAATACTTGAAGTAATACTAACCTTGAACCGACTGGTAAAAAGCTCCAGTTTGGAATTAAGCTCTTTGTTATAATAAAGCCCTTGTAGAGCAGTGAGACATTTGAGTCTTACCTCACCTTGCTAAATGAAGCAAGAGGAGAAAATGCATTAAAACTTTGCATAATTTCAACCTGAATATTTAAGACATACACAGTATCTTCTACTTTTGATTTTTAAATATGTTCTACACATTCCTCAAAACTCTCATTTTCAGAAACTCTTATCTTTGATAATGCAAAAATAGGAATCAATGCATGCATTTAATACTAAATACCTTTGGGGTTATTATTTCTGTATGTCAAATGAAAATTTCGTGAAAATCTGTTCAGAGCAATACTATTGTGAAAGACATTAGTAGCATACTTTACAGTTAAGTTTTCCTTTACAGAAAGTAATATTTGTAAAGGATATATGCAAAGAACTTCAAAGCTAGTGAACAGGCAGCCTAAGAGAAAGGTAGAATAATTAAAAAACTATAAAATAAAATAAAAACTGTCAGAGGCCAAGTTGGAATTTATAATCTGGCTAAAATACATGTTTATAAAGAGAGAAGAAAAGTTAGGAATATTTTTAAAAGTATACAGCACTCACACAGTAAGAATAAAGACTCTTCTTACAGCTATAAGAAATGCTTAACCACTACCACCTACATGATTCTAATGTTTGTTTCACTACAAAAAATAATTCAAGACCGAAGTCTAAATCAGTTACCAAGATTTAAAAAATCTAGGGGACTTTATGCGATAGAAACCATGTTTTCATGGAGCAGAGAGAAAAGAATAAAGACATGCCTACAAGAATGTGGTCCCAGGTATAGCTATACACAGGTAACTCATTATGAATGAGAGCTATAGATAGCTATGCCTATGTGTAAACAGATAAACATTCTGTAAGGGCATATCTTACCTTATCATGCATAGTCCAGCCAACATATTTTAAATAACTGTCATTTAGAAAGGCATCACTATACATTTTCATCCAAATGCCAATTTCTTCAATGCAAATAGCTCGAATTTCAGCTATTGCATCACTGAATGGAGGAAGGAAAAATTATGTGTATTAGTGCCACTGTAACATCAGGATTTGTGATTTATCCAAGACATGCCAAATACTTCACACCTAATATGAACATACCACTATCTTAAATATTACTGTGGATTTAAAAGTAGAACTGAAGCATGACCCCTGAATGTTTACAGACTCCTTGGCAAAGCATAATTCTCATAAGTATTTAAAATTAAATAAAATTACAAACAAAACTGGATCCCCACCTTTTATACCATGCCATATCCCAGCCTCTGCTCACACCTGCTGGGCATGGTGTGTTCAGAAGACAGCAGGCACACTAGTTTGGTTAAAGCATACTTTTCCAGGAGAGAATTAGTTACACATAACATTGAAGCCAAGCTTCATTTCAATTTGAACATCAGACTAAATTATTTTGAATTCACCCTGCAGGTGCTAGTGAGTCATTGAAGGCTTTGGAGCAGAGGAATAACACAATAAAAGAATGTTTTAGGAAAACTTCAATAATCTCTAGGTATGAGAATGATAGAGGAATAGACTAAGATAATGGTGACAACAGAGACAAAAAGGTAAGAATGGACCAAAGGGCAACACAAAGGAAGTAATTCAATAACTCCCAAGTTGAGGAAGTGAGGGAGAAGTTGAATAAAAATGCCACCAACATTTAAAGAATAGATTACAACAGAAATGGTGGTAAAATTACCTATTTCTTTCCTCTACTCATTCAAAAGAGTAAAAGAGAATACTTAAATCTATCCAAATTTTCCCAATAACATCCAAATGGCAGAGTCCGGAACCATCATCTATAGTTTCTACTAAAAGCAATTAAGTATTCTGTACCCTAACTCCTAATCAAAGAAGTAGATTCCATCTGCTGGGCAGCTACAAGACAAGCACGTTATCCCATTTTTCAGAGAGGAAACATCAAGTTCAGAGCAGTTAAATAACTAGAGTATCTCAATCAGTGGAAGAACTTACCTTCTAACACTGATCTTATTCCAATGCTCTTTCTACTACTTTATACTGCCTAAACCACTAAATATCCAAACCTGAATAGAATAAGAATTACGTAGAAAAAATGTTCTGACTTACCGGTATCTATGTACAAACACTCCCTTAAATATTGCATTCATCATATTTTCTATTTCATCTTGATTTTCCTGAAGCTGAAAAGAATACATTATTTCTTTTCAGTTGTAATGGAGATACAACCAAAACAACATCTAAAAGTCATTACAAGTACAAATACAGGTTTCTCCAGTGTTTTGGTGATTACATCTAATTTTTAATTCTACTAGACAACAGTAACCACAGAAAATTAACAGCTGTTGTAGGTCAGGTAGCTAAAGTTCCTTGATACCTGGAATAGTTGACTTGGCTTTTAACGTTTAGCTGCTAGATTAGCCTTTTCTAAGGCTCACAGTTTCCATTATAAAAAGGCACATAAAAAATCTGTTAAGTAAATTAATTACACCACATATAATCTATTATATATGTTCATATCAAAAAAGTATAGTAATATTTCATTATCTTGGTCATTATCATCTGAAAAAGAAAAATAATGTTAACTAGTGCCTGCTCACAGAGCAAAAGAGGTTTAAGTAAAGCAACTTGGTAAAAAGTATCCTGCTAAATTCTTTTGAAGGAAACAAGCCTCACCTTAAATAATCAAGTAAACATTTCAAAATCTTGGTTTACTTATCTACTCCCAACAAAATTGTTCCAGAGTTTGAGAGGAGAAAAATCTTTCTCACAGTCTAAGTATCAATTAGCTCTTAGATTATGTTCTACACTTTTGTAAAATGTATTTTTTTCTTTTCATGACTATATTCTTGCATTTCCAAATAATGCTAACAAGAGCGTGCACTTTTTTTTAAAGGATTTTATTTGTTTATTTGAGACGGAGAGATACAGAGAGAGAAAGAGCACGAGCAGGGGGAGAGGCAGAGGGAGAGGGAGAAGCAGACGCCCTGCTGAGCCAGGAGACTGATGTGGGCTCTGTGGGGCTCGATCCCAGGATGCTGGGATCATGACCTGAGCCAAAGGCAGCCGCTTAACCATCTGAGCCACCCAGGCACCCCAAGGGTATACACTTCTTATATTCATTAGCACAGATAAACAGTCAAAGGTCCTAGCTGGTCAAAAACTTAACCCAGAGTATCAGTATCTTGTATTTGCACAGGAATTTTAATCTCAAAATCCTTTTAACTATATCCACTCATTCAATGCTCACAATCTTAAATTTATGTCCAAGAATTGGGCCATAATTTCAAGGCCCAAGACATTCATTATGTTTACCTAATAAATCATCTGATGAAATTTAATAACTATAATTAAGAGGTAAAAAGGCCAATTCTTCATTTCAAACTATATGAAAAAGATGAGGAATTTAGGTAGGGGGGCAATATGGACAAGACTTTAAGGCTTCTGCTGAGTCAGGGCATTTTAAAAAGTTATTGACTATCTCAGAAATGACCAACTAAAAATTATAGCTACTACCAACCCCAAATATATCAAAATCAAGTAGTAATTTCTGGATTACCACGGCAAATATTACCTCAAATGCATTACTAACATTTTTGAAACATCAGATTTTGCTTATTAGAAATAAACATAAATATCACCAATATCAGACAG
>NW_024423319.1:26831686-26919253 GCF_017311325.1 Ursus maritimus
AATAAAAGAATGTTTTAGGAAAACTTCAATAATCTCTAGGTATGAGAATGATAGAGGAATAGACTAAGATAATGGTGACAACAGAGACAAAAAGGTAAGAATGGACCAAAGGGCAACACAAAGGAAGTAATTCAATAACTCCCAAGTTGAGGAAGTGAGGGAGAAGTTGAATAAAAATGCCACCAACATTTAAAGAATAGATTACAACAGAAATGGTGGTAAAATTACCTATTTCTTTCCTCTACTCATTCAAAAGAGTAAAAGAGAATACTTAAATCTATCCAAATTTTCCCAATAACATCCAAATGGCAGAGTCCGGAACCATCATCTATAGTTTCTACTAAAAGCAATTAAGTATTCTGTACCCTAACTCCTAATCAAAGAAGTAGATTCCATCTGCTGGGCAGCTACAAGACAAGCACGTTATCCCATTTTTCAGAGAGGAAACATCAAGTTCAGAGCAGTTAAATAACTAGAGTATCTCAATCAGTGGAAGAACTTACCTTCTAACACTGATCTTATTCCAATGCTCTTTCTACTACTTTATACTGCCTAAACCACTAAATATCCAAACCTGAATAGAATAAGAATTACGTAGAAAAAATGTTCTGACTTACCGGTATCTATGTACAAACACTCCCTTAAATATTGCATTCATCATATTTTCTATTTCATCTTGATTTTCCTGAAGCTGAAAAGAATACATTATTTCTTTTCAGTTGTAATGGAATACAACCAAAACAACATCTAAAAGTCATTACAAGTACAAATACAGGTTTCTCCAGTGTTTTGGTGATTACATCTAATTTTTAATTCTACTAGACAACAGTAACCACAGAAAAATTAACAGCTGTTGTAGGTCAGGTAGCTAAAGTTCCTTGATACCTGGAATAGTTGACTTGGCTTTTAACGTTTAGCTGCTAGATTAGCCTTTTCTAAGGCTCACAAATTTCCATTATAAAAAGGCACATAAAAAATCTGTTAAGTAAATTAATTACACCACATATAATCTATTATATATGTTCATATCAAAAAAGTATAGTAATATTTCATTATCTTGGTCATTATCATCTGAAAAAGAAAAATAATGTTAACTAGTGCCTGCTCACAGAGCAAAAGAGGTTTAAGTAAAGCAACTTGGTAAAAAGTATCCTGCTAAATTCTTTTGAAGGAAACAAGCCTCACCTTAAATAATCAAGTAAACATTTCAAAATCTTGGTTTACTTATCTACTCCCAACAAAATTGTTCCAGAGTTTGAGAGGAGAAAAATCTTTCTCACAGTCTAAGTATCAATTAGCTCTTAGATTATGTTCTACACTTTTGTAAAATGTATTTTTTTCTTTTCATGACTATATTCTTGCATTTCCAAATAATGCTAACAAGAGCGTGCACTTTTTTTTAAAGGATTTTATTTGTTTATTTGAGACGGAGAGATACAGAGAGAGAAAGAGCACGAGCAGGGGGAGAGGCAGAGGGAGAGGGAGAAGCAGACGCCCTGCTGAGCCAGGAGACTGATGTGGGCTCTGTGGGGCTCGATCCCAGGATGCTGGGATCATGACCTGAGCCAAAGGCAGCCGCTTAACCATCTGAGCCACCCAGGCACCCCAAGGGTATACACTTCTTATATTCATTAGCACAGATAAACAGTCAAAGGTCCTAGCTGGTCAAAAACTTAACCCAGAGTATCAGTATCTTGTATTTGCACAGGAATTTTAATCTCAAAATCCTTTTAACTATATCCACTCATTCAATGCTCACAATCTTAAATTTATGTCCAAGAATTGGGCCATAATTTCAAGGCCCAAGACATTCATTATGTTTACCTAATAAATCATCTGATGAAATTTAATAACTATAATTAAGAGGTAAAAAGGCCAATTCTTCATTTCAAACTATATGAAAAAGATGAGGAATTTAGGTAGGGGGGCAATATGGACAAGACTTTAAGGCTTCTGCTGAGTCAGGGCATTTTAAAAAGTTATTGACTATCTCAGAAATGACCAACTAAAAATTATAGCTACTACCAACCCCAAATATATCAAAATCAAGTAGTAATTTCTGGATTACCACGGCAAATATTACCTCAAATGCATTACTAACATTTTTGAAACATCAGATTTTGCTTATTAGAAATAAACATAAATATCACCAATATCAGACAGCAAAATATGCTATCACTAATGAAGAAGGAATTTAAATAAAAAACACAACATTGAAAGTAGGGGGTGCCCCAGTCGGATAAGCTTCTGACTCTTGATTTCGGCTCAGGTCGTGATCTCAGGGTTGGGAGATAGAGCTCCACATCGGACACCGTGCTGGGCATTGAGCCTGCTTAAAATTTTCTCCCCCCAAAAATACAATAAATAAAAGTAAAAAAGATTCTCTCTCTCTCTCCACCTGCCCCTCTCCCTCTAAGAAAAAGATTTTGTTTACTATTATTTAGCATAAGAATAAAAAATATCTCCCTCATTCTAAGTTAAATTTGGTGATCAGTCATGTTAATCAACTGCCTCCTACACTACCAAAAAAAAAAAAAAAAAGGGCAGCAATTGAGACACCTTAAATAGCCTGTAAGTTATTTTTCAAAGTGATGTCACATAAGTGAAACCTGAATTCATCCTGACAACTAGTTCAGGGAAGAAGTTAGGAGAGAGACATTTTCATGGCAGAAATGAATAATACTAAGGCTTAAAACAACTTGTCTGACTGGCCCAGGACCTTACCGAAAGCCTTAACTCTTAACCCTAGTCTACACAAAAAAGAAATATACGCAAAAGGTACTGTTGGCATGGATAGTCAACAAAACTAGACATTTAAACAACTTGAAATATTATTTAAATTTATATCTTTCCAAAAAAATTATCTGATGGATTAGCAACATTATACCATAATTAATGGTCAAAGTTGTACGGATTAACAGCTCAAAAATTCAATACAAAAATTTACCTCTTTCCGCTTCTGTAGCAGGAGTTCTAGCCTCTCATTGGCTCGTTTCCCAATCATTTTATTTCGTTCTGCCTCATACTGTCTTTGTGTATTATCCATATTAATGCTAAGATTTAGCGCCACATTCACCAAAGCTGTCATCAACTTCATAGCTATTTTTAAATGGAAAATTTTGAAATTAGTCTCACAGATGCAAAAATTTACAATTTAATATCAAATTAAGAGAAATTAAAGACAAGATGGGCTGTTCTGCTTCTAATAGAAAAGAAAAATACAGCTGCTACAGATGACAACAATAAACGACAGCTAATGTGTATGGAATACTTACTATGTCAGTTACCTATGTTAAGTATTTTTCATGGTTTATCTCCTAATCCTCCCAACAGCCCTCAAAGTTAAGTATTATCCCCATTTCATTCATTCATTCAAACTGAAGTCCACGGAGATTAAGAAATTTCCCTGAGATTACACAGTTCACATAAGTAGTTAAACCAGTATTCAAAACTAGGTGATCTGACTTCAGACTATGCTCAAATCCCACTATTCTAAAATGTGTCCCCTATAATGATATTTTTCAGAGGTCATAATTCACCTTCTCAGTAAATTTTGGTTCCTCAGGCAGTCACTTAGCCATCTTACTTATCAAAGGAAGAGAAGCCTGAGTGCTTCATATCAAACTATAATATGCAAAAATTAATTTCATCAGTACTTGATTTCCTTTAATTTTACTCTATTACATATCATGATAAAGACAATGGTGAAGTTATGAAGAACAGATCTAGATGAAAAGTCAAAGTACAAAGGAAAATATCACCCAATAAAGTGTGTCTTATTACACTTCCTCCAGATCCCCCCCATCTTTTGTTACTGAACCCTTGCTCCTGAGACAAGACTGTGATTTAAAACTTATTAATTGAAATATCTCACCATTTTATGCCTTTTTAGTTTACTCCAGACTATTTCTCAGATCTGGTTCATTGCATAAGAGAATAACACAAAACTAAATCTCAATTTGTGGCTATTGGGTCTCCTTAAAAAGGATTCTCAACTTTCTCTTTAGAGCTATTTCATTCCCTCAGCAAACCAGTTTGTTATTCTGATCTAAAATTATTCACCTTATGGCATCATACTTCTTTAATTTACTTAGCCACCAAATTCTTAACATTAAATGCTACCTAAGTTCATAGAGCAAGATCACATTCATATTTTGTGACTTCCAATCTAAAAACAAAAATCCTATAGAAAGATTGTCTGCATTTTTTTCTTCCACCTCCTTCCCCCAGATTACCTGCATTGTGTTTTTTGAAAATGGAGGAGTTAGCAAAAGTACAGCTTTAATTCTTTTGGAAAATACTCTAAAGGAAAAAAATATCCCCACACTTAAAGAGAATGAAAAATTTTTATATAAATCAATATATTCTACCATTAAGGCCTATAATACTATAGTAACAATGAATGCCTAGTTGATTTTTTCAAACTCAAACCAAAAAGTACACATTCGGCAATAGTGTATCAACAATTTTACCTTTATCACAAAGGAGAAACCAAAAGATTTTATAAACACCAACACTAAAAACCACTGTTCTAGAATTGTGTGAGGCTTAAAAATATAACTCATTTCAAAAAGCAAAGAGTTTAGCTCAGTCTAAAGTTACTCAGAAACGTTAGAAAAATCAACTTTTGTGGTGTGGTTAAAGAGTAAACATCACCCTGCAGGGACCATCAAACTAGCTCACATCACAGACGAAATAAGGGTCATTAGGACTACATATCCAAAATGACTTAACGGTCTCCCCAAATTTGCTGTCAGTATCTTCCCTGATAAAACATCTTTTAAGAATGCAGCACATTCCTATCCACCTCTTTTCCCTTTCTGTGGCATAGTAATCAAATAGGTTTAACACAAGAAAATCACCATATACTAACTATAGTATGTATACCTTCACAGAACCAAAACTGAAAATATCATTGCATTTCCAGTAATTCATGGGGGGAGAAAGGAGAGTGTCCTGTTAGTGGTTACTCTATAAGCAAAATTAATTAATTAGAGTCATTATTATTTCATTTCTTTTAATGAAAACCATTTTCATCTCTAACCTAAGGAAATATGCAAAAAAAATTTCTAAATACTGACCTGCCAGGGTGCTCGTATGTCGAAATGCTCTGACTTGTGAGTCAGACAATCCTGTAAGAAGTGAAATGACCGTATCCATCATGTACTCATCATATATGATACTATATTGACACTGCCGTACTAATACGCCAATGAATTCACAAAAACTGGATTTGAACTTCTTCCACTGAGGACCAGCCATGGTAAGTGGATAGTCTCCACTATCCTAAAACAAAAATTTTGAACAGCAATTTCATTTAAAACACACAACTTGATAAAATTTCACTTGTTTATGAAATACCCTAGGCAGAAACTGAAAAGACTCCTTTACCCCACCTTTTTTCTCCAATAAATCTTCAAAGTAGGTAGAAGTTACTTTTGAACACTTGTGCTCTTTAAGACCAAAACGGATATTCCGAATTCAATTTAACCAATAAAAATATATACCCATTACTCAAAGTTAAAAATAAAAAGCTTCTCTCATCAAAGCATTATACTGATAAACAAAGATATACTTACTGAATCTCCTTAAAACAAAAGCATACCAAAATCAAACCAAAGTTATATTTTTAAATGGATTCAAAAACGATGAAATATTTTCAACCAGTCTAACTGATGTATGACTTATAAATAATCAAAAGATTACAATGTATATTTTCATTAGCTTCAAGGAACTCAAATAGTCAACAGACATAAACAATGACATAATTTATTTTTTTTTAAAGATTTTATTTATTTATTCGACAGAGATAGAGACAGCCAGCGAGAGAGGGAACACAAGCAGGGGCAGTGGGAGAGGAAGAAGCAGGCTCATAGCAGAGGAGCCTGATGTGGGGCTCGATCCCAGAACGCCGGGATCACGCCCTGAGCCGAAGGCAGACGCTTAACTGCTGTGCCACCCAGGCGCCCCGACATAATTTATTTTTAAACAATAACGTAATTTTAAAAAGAAATGGAAATGTAGCTAGTACAGCCTGGAAACACTAGTACTTAAGTATTCTTCCATATAGAGATGGGGCATTCTCCAATGAAGTTACACTGAGAATCTCCATAAATCATTAAAAACAAATCCTTAAATGGGGCACCTGGGTGGCTTAGTCAGTTGCCCCTTGGTTTTGTCTCACGGGTCATGAAATAATTCATGGGACCCTGGAATTATGACCTGATCTGAAGGCAGATGCTTAACCAACTGAGCCACCCAGGCACCCCCAGCCCTTTTTTTTTTTTTTAAGTAAACTCTAGGGGCACCTGGGTGACTCAGTTAAGTGTCCGACTCTTGGTTTCAGCTCAAGTCATGATCTCAGGGTCCTAGGATTGATCCCCCTGTCGGGCTCCTTGCTCAGTGGGGAGTCTGCTTCCCCTCTCTCTGTGCCCCGGCACCCCCGCTCATGCGCTCTCTCTCTCTCTCTCTCTCTCTCGCACGCACACGCTCAAATAAATAAAATCTTTATAAAAATTAACTCTATGCCCACTGTGGGGCTTGAACTCATGACCCCAAGATAAAGAGTCACATGCTCTACCAACTAAGCCAGCCAGGCACCCTTATTATTTTGTCATTAGAGCAGTATTTTTTTTTTATTTTAAGTCATGCTATATAGAATTTCGACTACTATTTCTCATCTGAGAATAAGATCCTAATATTCTACAAAAAGGTTTTCTTCCATATTCTCTGACTGAATCATTTAGTGACTACATTGAAATGTATCATCTTAATTGTCAGCAACTTGGTTTGCTGACACTTTCAAATCAGATTTCAGGATTCTTAAGTAATTGTTTCCTTTTAGTAAGAAGGTTCTCACTAAAACATTTAATATTAGTAGGTTAAAATAAAGTCTTCATGTTCCCTGCCACCTGCTGCCCTCTATCCATAGTTTCACTTTCCACATTTAGTGAACCCATAGTCAACTGCCATTTGAGAGCAGATGATCCTCCTTCTAAGGTAGTGTCAGAAGAAGGTCAATAGTAGCCTAAAACTAAGTCACAAGGCCTATGTCATTCACCTCAGTTCATCTCATCATGTAGGTATTTTATCATCTCACATCATCACAAGGGTGAGTACAGAAGATATTCTGACAGAGAAAAACTACATTCACATAATTTTTATTACAGTATAGCATTATAATTGTTCTGTTTTATTATTGTTATTAATCTTTTACTATGTCGAATTTATAAAGTAAACTTTATCACAGGTTATGTATACATAGAAAAAAACAGAATATATAGGGTTTACTACTATTTGTGGTTTCAGTCATCCACGGAGATCTTGGAATGTAGCCCCCGGAGATGGGGGGGGACCTACTATAATACCATTACTCATAATTACCTCTCAACTACTTGGAGACTGATTAATAGCACTTAGTGATCATCAAAGCCTTTTAAACAACTCTTGTCTTTTAGAATGATAGTTGAAAGCTTCTTCATCAGAGTAAGCAAGAAAAAAAATGATCAAGTAAAACTCAAATGGGACAAGACTTTCTACTTGAAAATTCAGTGACAAGTTTTGAAACAAGCTGCTGGTGCTGGAATGCAGCTGTGAACAAAACAAAAATCCCTGCCCTGAAGGAGCTTACATTATAGTAAATCTAAATGTCTTTATTGGCAACAATACTTTAAAGGCATCGCTGTGATAAAGGATTCACTCAAGTCTAAGCTATTTTTTTATTTGTATAGTTCTTACTACTCATACTTGAAACATAAAGGATATATTTTTTAAAGATTTTATTTTTAAGTAATCACTACACCCAACATGGGGTTGGAACTCACAACCCCAGAGATCAAGAGTCGCATGTTCCACTGACTGAGCCAGTCAGACGCCCCCTCATAAAGGATATTTTAAATAAGAACATATACAGAGTGGACCTTTAAACAACATGGATTTGAACTGTAAAGGTCCACTTATACACAGATTTTCTTAAATAAATACACCTACAGTACCTTAAATTTATTTTCTTTTCCTTATGATTTTCTTAATAACATTTTCTTTTTTCTAGCTTACTTTAAGAATACAGTATATAATACATATACAAAATGTTTGTTAACCAACTGTTCATCAGCAAAGCTTCTAGTGAAGAGTAAGTACACTATTACAGTAGTTAAGGTTGGGGGAAAGCCAAAGTTATATGCATACATTTGACCATGTTGGGGGGGGTCAGCATCCCAAACCCTCATGCCGTTCAAGGGTCAACTTTACAGTCCTTCGCCTAAGCTACCTGGTTTCCCAAATATTGACCAAATCTATCTTTAACAATATTCCAACACATGTTCTCAGGTACTAAATTTTATTCTTTCATGAGGTTTTAATTTTTTGACAATAATAACAGCTACCATTTATTAAATTCTTATTATATACCAGGCACTGTAAAATGCTAAGAAAATTTTCAAACATGACTGAATTAAATCCACAACAGGCTGATAAGAGAATTATTATTAGCAGAGAGTATTATTCACAGATGATAAAACTAATGCAAGAAAATAACTTGCCCAAGGTCACTTCTCATCATTTGATTAAATGTGATGCCAAAGCTGTTATGCAAAACACTAATACTCAGAATTTAAGAACACTTTTAAGGTTAAATCAAGATCAACATGCATAAAATTATCAAAACATTTAGGGTAATAAGTTACCTCATCAAACTCTTCAGTCATTTTTCGAATTATTTCAGAGTTCTGCATATGTCTAAACATTTCTGCTGTGACAACTCCTGAAATTTGCAAGTGTAAGAAGTTAATATACACTGTAGAATGAATAAAATAAAGAACTTCTAAGTCAGTCTCTTACACTGTCAGTCTCTATCACATTTCTACCTGACTTGATCTACTCTTGCCTACAATATGTATTCTGGCTTAGCCCCTTTTAGTATAATACATGTCATCAGGGTTAGGCAGCACCCAGGGTAACAATTAATACTTTAAGGATAAACCTGAAGATAATAAGAAAAAGAGTGATAGGTAGAGTTCACTTTAGCCAGGTTTCTTTATTAAGCACTACTATACACACACACACACACACACACACACACACACACACGGCAACATCTAATCATCCTTTAAAAGGGCTTCAAATAAACATGAACAGTAAGTTGTAGTTCCCACCCATCCATAATCTAGTTGGAAGTTTAAATAAAGAATAACAAAAACAGGAAGGAAGGAAGGGAGGAAAAGAGGGAACAAATAAAAACTATTAAAGGCAGTACGTAAGAAAAACCCTAATGAGTGACAATGCCAAAAAAGGCCATAGGTCAGACCAAAAATAATTAATTAATTAATTAATTAACATAAGTCAGGTGTTTCACAGAAAAGGACTCTGATAAAGACATTTACAATTTCAAAGGAAGATGGGAAAGGGGAGGAGAAAGGATACACATTACAAGAAGCAAAAGTTAGCCAGGTAGAGATTAAATATCAGAAGAGGGATTTCTAGAAAAAATTATGAGTAGGAGACAATGCAGGAAAAAGATACACATGAACTTCCACTGATGGGGTATCAGATTATTTAAAAAGGAACAAATGTAGAAAATGGATTCTCAAAGTCGTATTTCTATTGCTGGATTGCTTATTCCTTGCCAGTCATATTACTATGAATACTGTAAGTATGAGGCAGGTGCTATAATCTTGGCTCTGCAGATGAGGAGGTAAAGGCTAAATCAAAGAGAAGTTAAATACTTTGTCTAAGATTATTCATCTACATCATGATGCCACCCCCAAGTAAGATCAACTTCTAGTGGTGCTGTGAAGAGCCCCTACTTACCACAACATTAAAGAACTACATGATTGTTTTAAGATATTAACAAATCTGGAAGAAAGCACCATTTCCCTTGCTAAAGAAGCACATTCTCAAAAACGTTTTGAAGGGTTTTTTAATTTTAATCAAGTCACAGATATATCTTCAGAACCTTCCTATACTTTACACCAAGGTGCTATAAACTTGGCAAAGCTATAGAAGGATGTTACTCAATCCCTGAAACAACTTCTACAAAATAAGTAAGTATATATCAATAAATCTCAAAGCAAACATACTGCATACATTTTGACAACTGTCCCATTTCTAAAGCTCCTCTCCTCATCTCAGACCATATTAACACAGCCCGAAACCCCCAAAAAATAAGCAGAAAAAAACAGCTGTCACAAATACCATGCATATAACTCATGGGGCAGGTGTGAAGGTGCCATTAACACACCACACGTGAGCTCACTGCCTTGAAATTGTAGGAGACATGAAAGAGAGATTGCTGAAAACTGGTAAAATGAAAAGTGACAGCTGACCAGGAAAGAAAGAAGGAAACACTGGCAACAGACTCAGGAACCACAAAGCAGTCTGGAGCCATTCAGTGTAGAGCCAAATATCCCTCCACACCTCAGTAGCTGCTGAAGGCAGAACTACAGTGAAATAACTGATGCTCACAATGACAATCCTGAGTCCAAAAGAAAAAGGCTAAGGTACAGTACATATAAAGATGTTTCTAACTCATTTATAAAAGAATTCAATCAAAATCATTCTAAGTATATTTTGAAAGTACTTAATGACCTTAACTTTGATTAGATGGTAAATTCTCCTTCATAGAGCTTTCTTGATTCTAAAATAAATATTATGACAGTGTTTAAATCTACCTGATAATTTAAGTTTTCAACACCTTCAATTTTTAAAAAACTGGACAACCTGGTATATAACAAAGTATACCCAAAGGCTCAGTTGGTAAGCTCCTGATTCATAAAACAGAATGGTGCCAGAAAAGGAATAAATCTGATAAGGGGAAAATGCTCTGACTATAGCCTTGTTTTAAAACTACAATTCAGAAGCCTAACTAGGAAATTGAAACTGACCAAACTATGGTATAACAGGGAAGACTGAAGATAAAAGTCAGAATTTCAATTCATCAAGTTATTTCTGGCACCTGTTCAGTTGTTAATAATAATGGCATTATGCAGATCAGACTCAAGAAGTTAATGTATTTGTCTATCAGGCCTCACATACACAATATCTAATATGCATGCTGCACTGAATGTTGTGATAAACCTCAAATAAAATACATCAGTTCATAAAATGTAGTTTATATGGAATTGTTAAATCACTATATTGTACACCTGAAACTAATATAACACTGTATGTTAACTACACTGGAATTAAAATAAAATTTTAAAAAACCTAACTGAAAAAAAAATCTTTATATACAGTCTGATTACCTAAATTTTCCACTGAGCAGTGTAATTTTAAGAATTAGGATTTTAATCCTATGCTACTTGGGAGAAAAAGTAATGTGAAAAGAATGTAACTCAATTTATTTTCAGTAAAATGTCACTTTCAAAGTTAAAAAAATTAAAAACTCATTTAAAAAATGTTACTTGTTTTACAATTCCAGTAACAGTATTTTTAAAGTATTATTGTAGCGTTAAAGGAGTAGACATAAATAAATTGCTTCTTGGGATTCTTTTTACAGATTTGTTTGCATCAGTCTAAGGAGCATCTTAACTTCTTAGATCTATTTTTAAGCAATCTTCCCTCCTCCTGACTTCTGATGTCCATGTTTTTGGTGCCACTTTCATAAAAAAAATAATACTCTTGGGAAACTTGGTAACATTTATTTTCCCAGACATCTTAAATTTCAAGGATGGACCAAGTATTAGGGAGAAACAGAACAGATCAGAATCTGTCCATGATTTTGTCTGAATCATTTACTGATCCAGATCAAGATGTAGGACACCCCCAACTTACATAATTTTGTCTCCCTGCAGAATATCTACAGTAAATATTTTTGCCCCAGGGAAGACACTACTGTATTTTATATTTTCCCCATTCCTACTTCAAAATCTTTTTAAATAAAGTGAAAACATTTCCAATAAGACCCCATTCCAAAACTTCTCTACTTTTTAGAAAAAAGAACTAGAAATTTCACCAATACCTTACTTAACTTACTTAGTTACTTACTTACCTACCTACTTACTTACTTACTTACTGTTATTCATGGCACTTTTTAACTTCCTACACTTTATAATTCCCTGCCACCTGAACCTCTATCTCTTCATTAGCTTCCTCTTCCCTTCTTAATCCATTTCTCTGTTCCTAAAACCAGACGCTGAAAAGTGGGAAATATATCTAATAAAAGTAATATAACAACTATAAATTGCCAAGTTATTAGTTAACTTTCACACGTGAATATAACCGTCTCAACAGAGTTTCTTTCTATCTTTGTTCTTTGCTTTTTCCTTATACATTCTGTATGATTATAATGCAAACAATTCCATATCTTGGCATTATTTTCCGTGTAAAGTGCTAATATATATTTAGGTAAAAGAAAAAGAGACCATTTGAGAACATTCTGCTAACAAAATAAATGTATCTTACCTTTACAGCCTGAACACTGAATAAAAAAGTTGATGAGGTCAAGAAGTGCTATATCTCGGTCATGCTTATATGATTCTATCCAATCATCTACCACCGACTATAGCAGAGAAGGAAAAAAAAAAACCATTAGCTTTTGCTAATGTTCTAGGAATTAAGTCTGATTAAAGTCATTAAATTTCAACATCAAGTGGTATCACATTACTTCAAATACACACACATTCATATACTAAAATTTAAATTTTAACAAAAGAAAACCAAATTCAGTAAAATAATCACCTGACAACATATAATAATCAGTCTTGTCTTTATTTTGCATTAAAAGGAATCTGAAAACTATGGGACCCAACTTTATAAAGTGTAATTACTTATTATTCAGTGACATTAAGGATATCCTAGAAAATATTAAAAATCACACCCATATTTCTTTTTGACTAAAATACTGTACTAAACACAAGTAACACTTAAATATTAACACTGCAATGGAATAAAAACAAAAATCTTTCTAAAAGATGTAAATGGCTGGGTCAATGAGAAAATGCAGAACCAATTTTTTTTTAACAGTGAGCAATACCAGTCCATGTTAATAACAGAAGTAAACTGATGGCTAAATAAACATAAATAAGTAGGGCAGTTCATGGATCTCGAGACAATACTGTTAGATGACAATACTCTCCAAACAGATCTATAGACTCAATGCAATTCCTATTAAAAACCCAGCTGGCTTCTTAGCAGAAACTGGAAAGCTGATCCTAAAATCCTTACGGTAATGCAAAAGATCTAGAATAGTCAAAACAATCTTGAAAAAGAAGCACAAAGTTGGAGGACTCACACTTCATTATTTCAAAACTTACTACAAAGCTACAGTAATCAAGACAGTACTGGCTTAAAGACAAAAGTGTAGATAAATGGAATAAAACAGTGAATCAAAAATAAAACCCCATATTGATGGTTAGTTGATTTTTGACAAGGATGCCAAGACAACTCAATGAAGACAGACTAGTCTTTTCAATACATGGTGCTGGGACAACTGGCTATCTGCATGCAAAAGAATGAAGCTGGGAGTGCCTGGATGGTTCAGTCGTTAACCGTCTGACTCTTGATTTCAGCTCAGGTTACGATCTCAGGGTTGTAAGATCAAGCCCCGCATTGGGCTCCTCACTGGGTGTGGAGCCTGCTTAAGATTCTCTCCCGCCCTCTCCCTCTGCCCCTCCCTCCGCTGCTCGTTCTCTCTCTCAAATAAAGAAATCTTTTTAAAAATTAAAAAAAAATACTGAAGTTGGACCCTATCTCATATCATACACAATACTTAAAATGGATCAAAGACTGAAATATAAGAGCTAAAACTATAAAACACATAAGTAATTCTTCATAACCATATGTTAAGCAAAGGATTCTTAGATATTAGACTAAAAGCACAAGAGACAAAAGAAAAAATGAATTTCACTTAATCATAAAAATTTTGTGTTTCAAAAGACTCCATCAAGGATGAGAAAAGCAACCCACAGAATAGGAGAAAACGTGCAAATCATGTATCTGGTAAGGCATTTGTGCTTAAAATATAGAGGCATATCTCATTTTACTGCGCTTCACAGATACTGTGTGGGTGCATGTGCATGTGTGTTACGTGCCAAAGTTTTGTGGCAACCCGGTGTCAAGCAAATCAATTGGAGCCATTTTTCCAGCAGCATGTGCTTACTTTGTGTCTCTGTCACATTTTGATAATTCTCTCAACATTTTAAACTTTTTATTATTAGATTCATTACTGGTAATCTGGGATCAGAGATCTTCGATATCACTATTGTAGTTGTTTTGGGGCACCATGAATTGTGCCCACATAAGACAGCAAACTTAATAAATGCTGTGTGTGTTCTGATTCCCCCATCTCTCCCCCTCTCCTCAGACCTCCATATTCCCTGAGACACAACAGTATTAAAATTAGGCCAATTAATAACCCTACAATGACCTCCAAGTGTTTAAGTGAAAAGAAGAGCTGCACATCTCTCACTTTAGATCAAAAGCTAGAAATAATTAAGCTTACTGAGGAAGGCATGTTGAAAGCTGAGACAGGCCAAAAGATAAGCCTCTTGAGCCAAACAGCCAAGTTATAAATGCAAGGAAAAATTCTTGCAGAAAATAAAGTCTTGTTCAGTGAACACATGATGATAACAAAGTGAAACAGCCTTATTGCTGATAGGGAGAATGTTTTAGAGGTATGGATAAAAGAATCAAACCACCCACAACACTGCCTTCAACCAAAGCCTAATTCAGGGCAAAGCTCCAACTCTCTTCAATTCTTTGACTAATGGGAGAGGTGAAGAAAAAGCAGAAGGAAAACCTGAATCTAGCAGAGGGTGGTTCATGAAGTTTAAGGAAAGAGGTTGTCTCCTTCACATCAAAGTGCAAAGTGAAATAGTAGTAAATGCTGATGTAGAAACTGCAGTAAGTTATCCAGAAAACCAGCTAAGATAATTAACCAGGGTGGCTACACAACAATAAATTTTCAATGTAGACAAAATAGGCTTATATTGGAAGTAGATGCCATCTATGACTTTGATAGCTAGAGGGAAGTCAATTCCTGTCTTCAAAGCTTCAAAGGACAGACTGACTCTCTTGTCAGGGACTAATGCAACCAATTACTTTAAATTGAAACCAGGGCTCATTTACCATTACAAAAATCCTAGGGCCCTGAAGAATTATGCTGAATCTACTCTGCCTATGCTCTACAAATGGAACAACAAAGACTGGATAATAGCCTAGCCGTTTACAACATGGTTTACTGAATATCTGAAGCCCACTTTCAACCCCACTTCTCAGAAGAGAAAGATCCTTTCAAAATACTCTTTATTGACAATGCACCTGGTCACTCAAGAGCTCTGATGGAGATGTACAATGACATTCGTGTTGTTTTCATGCCTACTAACAAAAAATCCACTCTGCAGCCCATGGATAAAGGAGTAATCTCAATTTTCGAGTCTTCTTATTGAAGAAATATATTTTCACAAGGTATCTATATAGCTACCATACATGGTGATTCCTCAGAAGGATATGGGCAAAGTCAATTGAAAACCTTCTGTAAATGATTCATCATTCTACATGCCATTTAGAACAATTGTGATCCATGGGAAGAAGTCAAACTATCAACATTGACAGGACTTTAGAAGAAGCTGACTGTAACCCTCATAGATGACTCTGAGAGCTTCACGACTTTTAGTGGATGTGGTCGAAATTTCACTGCAGATGTGGCAGAAAATAGCAAAAGAACTACAATTATAAATGGAGCCTAGGGGTGCCGAAGTGGCTCAGTCGGTTAAGCGTCTGCCTTCAGCTCGGGTCACGATCCCAGGGTCCTGGGATCAAGTCCCGCATCAGGCTCTCTGCTCAGTGGGGAACCTGCTTCTTGCTCTCCCTCTGCCTGCAACTCCCCCTGCTTGTGCTCTCTCTGTCAAATACATAAATAAAATCTTAAAAAAAAAAGAATGAAATGGAGCCTAAAGATGTGACTGAATTGCTGAAATCTCATGATAAAACTTTTAACAGATGAGGAACTGCTTCTTATGGATGATCAAAGAAAGTGATTTCTTGAGGTGGAATCTACTCCAGGTGAAGATGCTGTGAAGACTGTTGAAATGACAAAGTATTTAGAATATTTCATCAACTTAGATGATAAAATAGCAGCAGGGTTAGAGAAGACTGACTTCAATTTTGAAAGAAGTTCTATTGTGGGTAAAATGCTATCAAACAGTACTACATATTACAAAGAAACCATTTGTGAAAAGAAGTCTGTCAATGTGGCAAACTTACTTCACTGTTGTCTTATTCTAAGAAATTGCCATTGCCACCCAAACCTTCAGCAAACACCACCTTGATCAGTCAGCAACCATCAACACTGAGGCAAGATCCTCTACCAGCAAAAAGATTACAACTCACTATAAGCTCAGATAATGGTTAGCATTTTTTAACAATAAAGTATTTTTTAATTAAGGTATATACAGTTTAGACATAATGCTGCTGTAAACTTAAGAGACTACAGTATAGTGTAAACATGACTTTTATAGGCACTGGGATACCAAAAAAATTCATCTGACTTGCTTTATTTACTGCAGTATTTTCTTTACTGCAGTGGTCTGGAACCCAACGCACAGTACCCCTGAGGTATGCCTATATAAAGAACTCTTACAATTCAATAATTTTTAAAAGCCAAATAATCTAAAAATACAAAGATTCTGAATACTGCCCTATTCGGAAGACATTCAAATGGCCATTAGCTCATCAAAAGATGCTCAATGTAACTGGCCATGAAGAAAATGGAAATCAAAAGTATAATAAGATACCACTTGAGATGCCTGGGTGGCTCAGTCGGTTAAGCATCTGCCTTCAGGTCAGGTCATGATCCTGGGGTCCTGAGATGGAGTCCCACAGAGGCCTCCCTGCTCAGGGGGGAGCCTGCTTCTCCCTCTCCCTCTGCTGCTTCCCCCGCTTGTGCTCTCTCCCCCTCTCTCTCAAGTAAATAAATAAAATCTTTAAAAAAAAAAAAAAGGTTAAACAGTTACCATATGATACTGCAACTCAACTCCTAGGTATATAATACCCAAAAGAAATGAAGACATATGTCCAAAAAAAACTTGTACAAGAATACTTATAACAGCATTATTCACAATAGCCAAAAAGTGGAAACAAACCAACTGTGCATGAAAAGATGAACAGATAAACAAAAATGGAGTATTATTTGGCAATAAAAAAGAATGAGGTTACAATACATACAATATGGATGAGCCTTGAAAACATTACACTAAATCAAAGAAACCACTCAAAAAGGACCACATATTGAACAAATCATACAGATGAAATGCCCAGAATAGGCAAATTTATAAAAAGTACATTAGTGGTTGCCCAGACCTGGGACAGGTAAAGAGAAAATGACTACTAACAGACACGAAGTTTCCTTCTGGGGTATTGAAAAATATTTTAAAATTAGACTGTGGTGATGGCTACACAACTCTATGAATATACTAAACACCAATGAATTTACATTTTAAAAGGGTGAATTTTGTGGTATGTGAAGTATGCTTCAGCATAGTATTTTTTTTTTTAAATAGGACAGAGCTAAAAAAAATTAAAAGCAGCAAGTTATTCTTTGGGGGAAAGAAGAGGAAACCAAACAGCAGATGAAAACTATTTTTAAATAAACCAAGTTTTAAAAATTAGGATTATAGGGGCACCTGGGTAGCTCAGTTGGTTGAGCATCCCCCTCTTGATTTCAGATCAGGTCAAGATCTCGGGGTCCTGAGATGGAGCCCTAAATTGGGCTCCACACTCAGCAGGGAGTTTGCTTGAGATTCTTTTCCTCTGCCTCTCCCCCGTTCTTGCAGGCACACACGCTCTTTCTCTCTCTAATAAATAAATAAATCTTTTTTTTTTTTAGAGTATCAGGAGGGAAAAATGTGTAAGTTATATACAAACAAAAAGGAAACCTGGGTATAAACTAAATGAATAACATATGTACAATCTGATGTACAGAAAAGGCAGTACCATTACAAATTAAAGAAAATAAAAAGGAAGTATTATCTAAGAATTACCTGGCTCAAAGAGAGGGACTGGAGATCTTCTAAAATTTTACCTAATTTCTAGATTTCAGTCCTTTTCTATATTTTACAACAGCTTATGTATATAAACTAAATCAATTTGTAAAAGAAACATGCTTAAGATTATTCCCAAATATGATACAGGTAATAAATATCAGAAGAATATATTATGGGACTGTGAGAGTTTTAAAACATGGCCCAAAATGTTTGACATTGCTCCTCAATAAGAAGTGGGGTCTACATTACCTTATTTAGGACTGAAGGCAGTAAAAATGATGCTTCCAAAATTAAGTCATTGAACACCATTCAACTTCTGTACTGGGTTCTTGAAACACTAGAGAACTAGACACTCCTGCTCAGGACACTCTCCAAACTCAGAGGCCATACTATTAGAAACCCAAGCCACATAGAAGAACCATTTGTAGGTACTCCAGGTAACAGTTTCAGCTGTGCCCAGCCTTCAAGTCACTCTAGACTAGGCACCAAACACGGATAAAGAAGCCTCCAGAGAAGTACAGTCCTTAACTGTTTATGTAAGCTCTAAGCATTAAAGCTGTCTCAGGTAAGGCCCCAACCATCACAGATGGGAGCACAATTTCATCCCTATTTAGCTCTGTCTGAATTCTAGACCAACAGAATCATTAAGCCTAGTAAAATGATTTTTCCTTTACATCACTAACCTTGGAGTGACTTATTATATACAGCAACAGATAACTGGAAGAAGGGCTATTTCATCACAAAGATACAAAAATATTTAATGAAATCTTACAAAAAAAGACCACTACATCACATTAAAAAGTTATTCAGAAAGATCAAATAGAATTTGTACTAGGAATACAAGGCTGCTGTAATAAAAATAATATAAGCTAACACATTATAAAATATTTTAAAATTTTAATCATCAAATAGTATGCTAACAATTTATCCAATAAAATTCAACACATATTATCTAATAGAACTAGGGGCATATGCATGCATGATCCCTCCTTTTTTAATATATAATTATTTTAAAACCAACAGCCAGTCTTATACTTATTCTCACCTCTAATTACTGGAACAGGTATATCCTGGGATACAAAAAAATAAATAATACACAGTCCCTGATCGAGAAATTAATGATCTAGAAGCAAATTCAGACATATGCATACCTATAATACAATATATTAAGTGCTATAATGGAAAGAGAAGAGTAAGAAATACATTCAAGGGGAGAAAGAGAGAGAGCCCAAAAATGCTTCTCCAAAGAGTGACATGTGATTTAAGTCAATCTTACATGATATGGAAAGAAGGAAAGAAGACTATTCTAGGCAAAGGGAAAAACAGAAAGGTGTGGGGGTGGAGGATGGGGAGGAGGCAGAGTACATACTGTGGCTGGGGAATCGGAAGCACACCATAAAAAAAAATCTGGGCTGGAACTTTTAGATAAGGAAGAACTGTTGGAAGCTTGTAAACAGGAGACTTCCTTGATCAAATTTCATATTACCAAGATAACACAAGTGGGAGGACACAAAGCAAACTGGAGGTAAGAGTCCATTCAGGAAAATCAGTGGAGAGATACTGTGGACATTCCACTTTTAATGGTGAAAGCACATTTAGAAACAGAAAAATAGCACAGAGGTACAATCTAATATATGACAAACCATAACACAAAAATAAGGAAAATGTTCATTCTTTAAACACTGAGATACCATTAACAAAAAAATTAAATACAAAGCTAAGTCCTCACATTTTCTATTAAAAATTTCTGATGAGCCAAAAAGTTAAACAAAAACCCTACAGACTAGACAAAAATAGAACAGCCTAATTAGCTGTGGATATAAGTTGAGATTTCTGATGTTAACAAAAATGAAAGATATAAAAAAAAGATTAATGCACTTAACAGCTTGGAATAAAATATTATAGAGAAAAAGTATAATATAAAAATAAAAAAGAAAGTAATGAAATGGCATATATAACATAACTGAGATAATTTATTCCTTTGATAAAGTTAACCCAAAATGGGAAACAGAGAGAAAGGGTAACTTTTTAAATTAGGGAATGACTAAATAAACCACAGCACCATAATACAAGACATTATTTTTAAAAATATCAAATGTATATATGAAATAATCATTTAAAACATCAATAAAAAACCACACCCTCATCACAACTATATAAAAAAGCAAACCATTTATGAATAAATGAAGGCAAATTCAAATTTTGTAAGTCACGTTCCACTGTACAACTGGTGATAGCTCAAAACAACTAACAATTTTTATTTTACATGTAAAAATGCAGTTTATCAATGCCAAATGATACTTAGAATTTATTTACAAAACAATACATATTGAGATAAGTCCATATTTATAAACAAGTTTTGTATGTTAGTCTTTAATAACAGAAGCTTAAATGTCTAGTTCTCCATAAACCATCCATGTGTGCCTTTTTTTGATTAAAATTAAACCTCCGAAAACTATTCCTTATAGCTTTTATAAATTAAAAAATAACTT
The DNA here is from genome assembly GCF_017311325.1 of Ursus maritimus. Classification (NCBI taxonomy): domain Eukaryota; kingdom Metazoa; phylum Chordata; class Mammalia; order Carnivora; family Ursidae; genus Ursus; species Ursus maritimus. Next base: position 26,852,157 of record NW_024423319.1, read on the forward strand.
TATTAAACATGTATATTCTTTGAGTACAGTGTTTATTCATTTTTTTAAAACCGTATGGGCTTAGCCTCCACTGTAAAGCCTAAATGCTTCTACTGTCATAAAATTATGCAGAAGAAATAAAATTAGGATGATTTGACAAGGATATGACTCTCACTTTTTACTCCCCTGCTAAGAAACAGCACAAGTAATAAACTTTGTAATAGACAACAGTGATCAACATAATTCAATTCACTAAAGTGGACAGTGATTATATTAGGTCACTCAACCAAGAATTCTGTATGGGCAGAGGACTTCATATTTTAATGGCAGCCATATAAATTCAGGAGAAATTGAAACCTCATAGTTTACATCAGCATATTTTTTGAGCAAATAATTTTTTATTATATGCCATTAAAAGAAAATAATGCAGAAAATGACTCAAGACACAGCTTAAAGGTCTTATGTCTGAACAGACAGATCCCTAGTTTTCTGATGACTGTTTTTTTCTAATAAGCAGTGTTAGATTTTTTTTTTAATGCAATTAACTCAGGGGTTTTATATAACTCACTGAAGTTTAAAATATACAAATAAACTGGGAAGAACACAATAAACTTTACCTGCATAGCACTCTTGCCCATTTTAACAACTTCAAACAACATCATGTTTTCCACTCCATTCTGTTGGTGATGACCATTCATTCGGTTTGGACCAGAAGGAGGTTTTCCTCCTCCATTTCCACCTTTGCCCTTTTCTCCTGGGCCCTTTTTGCCTTTTTTACAAGTCTGCATAAAAATACAAGTTAAGTTATATCATTATCCTTGAAAATTCAAAATAAAGCTACAGCAGAAGCAGCTAAAAGGACACATAATTAGAACATGCCTAAACCTGACCTAAAGAGGAGTGCCATACACGTCATAATAAAATGATATGGTTGAGACAGCCTCTTTGTGGCATCAATTTTTTCATTTATAGTACCAGACACCTCACGTGACACCAGGAGCACAGCCTCTGCAGACTGACAGACTGCATGGGTCCAAATTTTTACTCCTATTAGCTGAGTAATGTTGAGCAAATTACTTAACCATACTGTGCTTCAGAGTTTCTAATTTGTAAAGTGAGGATAAAACTGTACCTACTTCATAGGGTTGCTGCTTTAAGGTGTAGACTAAATGGGCAGCAAGAATAACAAAACACTTTATCAAACAAATAACTCGTACTTAGTTCAAATTTTTAAATTTTATCTACTGTCAGTCTCATAAATTATTGCAGTGCACCAACAAAGAAATTCTAAAAAGTATGAATAGGTGTATCAACCTCATTCTTATTCTGGATAAACAAAGGCAAATTCAAATTTTAAAAATCATGTTCCTCTGTACAACTAATGATAACTGAACACTTATTTATCATGAAAATTCAGTTAATGAACATTATGGAAATGAAGCCCCTTTATAAGGAAGTTGTCAATACTGGGGAGTGGGGACTTCATAAATCAGTGAAAAGGTTGCCTACACGCCTCAGTTATAAAATACTTCCCATGGCCTTTTAACTTGTTATAGAAAAGCAAGTCATTCCCTAACTCAGAGTCCTCATTTCTAAAATGTCAGAGTTGTATTAAATCTTTACAGATTAGAAGAGATGATTTCTAGGTCTCTTTTCAACCTACACATTTCTATGATCTAGAGCAAGGATCAGCAAACTTTCCGTAAAATACCAGACAGTAAATATTTCAGGCTTTGCAGGCCACCACATTCTATCTCTGTCACATATTCTTTGTTTATTTTTACAACCCTTTAAAAATATAAAAACAAGGGGCGCCTGGGTGGCACAGCGGTTAAGCGTCTGCCTTCGGCTCAGGGCATGATCCCGGCGTTCTGGGATCGAGCCCCACATCAGGCTCCTCTGCTATGAGCCTGCTTCTTCCTCTCCCACTCTCCCTGCTTGTGTTCCCTCTCTCGCTGGCTGTCTCTATCTCTGTCGAATAAATAAATAAAATCTTTAAAAAAAATATATATATAAAAACCATTCTTAGCTCATGAGCAGTACAAAAACAGGACGTAGTTTGCAGACCCCTGATCTACCGTGTCAGGTCTACAAACGTTATTTCTACTGACTGCCTGTTACACTTTGTTCCAGAGAGGGTCCTTCCTTCTTCCTCAAGAGTCCAAAACCACCCTACTCTAGCAAATACTTCAAACTCCTTCCTAACAACTGAAATGTATCACTTATTAATTTACATTATTTTGTTAATGAGACTCAGTCTTTGTGAACCTAAGTCATTAATTTCCAATTGTAGAATGAAAGGTTATTGTCCCCAGTAAAAGGAATTTCAGAGATAAGGGTGAAAGAAAAGATCAACTACAGAGAGTACACTAAAAAAGTATAAAATGTTAATGTTAATTAAAAGGAATTATGTATTTGTAATTTATCTATCATATGCTTCAATATTCCCTGTTGGTATGGAAAACTAATTAGTACAATTAAAATGGCTCAATGGATATGCTATGCTAGGAAAAAAAAAAAAACAACAACGTGCAAGGAATACAGGAATACAGAGAAGTACAAGAAGTAAACATGCTAACCTGGAAACAACCTTGCAGACAAAAAACATCTCTAAAGAAAGACCACTGGTTGGGGCACCTGGGTGGTTTAGTTGGTTAAGCCTCTTTCTTCAGCTCTGGTCATGGTCCTGGGATCAAGCCCCGCGTCAGGCTCCCTGCTCAGCGGGGAGTCTGCTGCTGCTTCTTCCTCTGCCCCTAATCCTGCTTCTGCTCTCACCACCTTTTAACAGATGTGGGCTCAAATCCTTTAACCACTGAACTTCTCTGGACCAGTTTCCTATCTATAAAATCAGGAAGTTTTCTAATTCACAGGGCGGTTTAAATATTAAATTGGGTAACATATATTTTTAGCACAGTGCTTGGAACATACATAGTATAGTGTCAAAACGTAGTTACTATTATTATTATAATAAATCCTTAATCTGAGCCCTGACATCTCACTCATAGCAGTGACTACATAAAGTTAAACTGCGGCACAAAAACTTTGAGGAGTCCTCTGTTCAGATGCCACTGTGAGTCCTGTCCCAACTTGTAAATTAAATCAAAGTCAAAAGTAGATTTTCAGTTTTGCAAGACGGCTGCAGAACAAGAAAAATTGGTTTTCTAATGAATAACCATATACTACCCACTAGAATTATGGCTGTCTTTAGACAGTCATGAGTTAACATTTTATTCATTCACACTTTTTCCATCTCAAAACTTCTACGTTTTAAGAGACTAAAAAAGCATGAAATTATGAAACATGGATTATGTGAACTATAAAAATATATGCCAAGGATTAGTTAAATAAATTATATTCCACAAATAAAATGGGATGCTCTGACACCATTAGAAATGACAGGAAAAATTCACTGATAGGAAAGCCGCTTACAACATACTATTGAGTTTTAAAAGCAAATTAAACAGTTTGCATAGTATGAATCCATTTAAGTAAAATTATATGTGCATGTTTATGGAGAGGTATATGCACAAAAGAGTGTTCATCAAAATGTTTAAAGAATATCTTACCTCTGTATGATAGTTTTATAGGGAAATTTACTTTCTTCATTGTACATTTCTGTATTATAGACTTTATTTGTTAAGATTTTATTTGTCAGAAAGAGCGAGCAGAAGCAGGGGGAGCAGGAGAGGGAGATGCAGGCTCCCCACTGAGCAAGGAGCCCGATGCAGGGCTCAGGGCTCAATCCCAGGACCCTGGGATCATGACTTGAGCCGAAGGCAGACACTTAACTGACTGAACCACCCAGGCGTCACTATTACAGACTTTTAAAAAGTAAATGTATCAGGGTACCTGGGTGGCTCAGTCGGTTAAGCATCCGACTCTTGATTTCAGCTTAGGTCATGATCTCAGGGTCATGAGATCAAGCCCCGCATGGGGCTCCAAGCTCAGCATGGAGTCTGCTTGAGATTCTTTCTCTCCCTCTCTCTCTGCCCTTAGCCCTGCTCTCTCTAAATAAATAACATCTTTAAAAAAATTTTTTAAATAAATAAATAGATAAAAAATAAAAGTAAATGTGTCATAAGAAAATATAAATCCAAAATTCATTTTGGGAAAGAAAATGGTAACAAAAACAAGTCATCTTTTGCACAGTGCCTTTACACACATGCAAAGTCAAATGTACTTTCCAAAACATCAAAATAATTTATCCATTCACCAAGTTATCCAGAGCCCTCAGGCTGTGCACTCATATTCTAAATTTGCATTCTATTTACTCAGAACCTCACTTTGTTAGGTTTTTTTTTTTTAGTTTTATTTATTTAAGTAATCCCTACACCCAATGTGGGGCTTGAACTCACAACCCAGAGAGCAAGAGTCAAATGCTCTTCCAAATGAGTTGACCAGGTGCCCCATACTTTGTTAGTTTTTATCCTTGGCATTACTTATAGAGTAAAACTCTAGTCAACTGTAACCTATTAGACTTAAACTGGTTATAGGTTACATTTTTAAGATGCTTTAGAATAAGAAATTTCATTTATTGCTTTGCTTTACATTTGACTACTCATGCGTAAATAAAGCCAACAGAATATCACATCGTCTTTAGTATACTGTGCTTTACAAAATAAACTATTAGAAATAGAAACAACAAGTGTCGGTGCGGATGTGGAGAAAAGGAACCCTCACGTACTGTTGGTGGGAATGCAAACTGGTGCAGCCACTGTGGAAAACAACGTGTAGATTCCTCAGAACATTAAAAATAGAACTACCCTATGATCCAATAATCACACTACTGGGTATTTACCCAAAGAATACAAAAACACTAATTCGAAAGAATATATGCACTCCTACGTTTATTGCAGCATTAATTACAATAGCCAAATTATGGAAGCAGTGCAAATGTCCATCAATAGATGAATGGATAAAGAAGTTATAGTGTCTATATATACAATGGAAAATTATTCAGCCATAAAAAAATGAAATCTTGCCATTTGCAAAAACATGGATGGAGCTACAGAGTATAATGTTAATCAAAATAAGTCAGAGAAAGACAAATACCATATGAATTTACTCATATGTAGAATTTAAGAAACAAAAGGAAAAAGAGAGAAAGAGAGAGACAAACCAAGAAGCAGACTCTTAACTACAGAGAACAAACTGATGGTTACCGGAGGGAGGTGGGTGGGGGGAGGGGTGAAATAGGTAATGGGGATTAAAGAGTATAATTATCATAACAGCACTGAGTAATGTATACAGTTGTTGAATCACTACATTGTACACCTAAAACTAGTATTACACTGTATGTTAACTACACTGGAATTAAAATTAAGAACTTAATAAAATTTTTAAAATAAAGATACAGTGCTGTATTATTAATTTCAACTTTACAGTAGTGGAAAATAGATAATCAAAAGTATCTGACCTAGAAGCCAAAGAAACCATATGCATTCAAAAGGCTTACCATACCAATTGGGGGAGGTAAAGCATTTTTAAAAGATAACATCTGAGATATAACTAAAACAGCTGTATATACTTTATATGTATATATGCATATACATATACAAATGACCTTAAGGACCAAAATAAAGCCAAATATTCTATACATACTTTTCCTTTGCCTTGCTTTTGGTTTTTTCCTTCAATGTCTTCAAAATCTGTGTCAGAAGAAAAATGTGTTTCTGACTCCCTGTGACAGAAAGATAAGCAATTATTTAAAACTTTCCTAGAAATATAGGTGGAGTTTCTAATTTCTGCCATATTTTCTAAAGAAAGGCCTTGGTTAACTCTTTACAAAACTCCTTATTAGCATTAAATGTAATTAAGATGCTTCCCCAAAATATCATACCACAGCATATTACCAAACATAAAATTACATAACAAACTATAAAACAATAATCTAAAACAAAAATATCTAAAAATTTTTTATTTTCTTAATTTTTAACTGAAACATAAAACGTATAATACCAGTGGCTCTCAAAATTTTAACCCTAGAAACTGTGGTGTTCTATTGTAATGGCTGGTTTCATTTTCTAATTCAAGATCATGGATTTCAGAGAAGACTGCATTTTAACGCTAGGAACTGGATGACCTTTATTAGGGAATTCTAGTAATATTAATCCTCTGACCATTCCTCTCTCACTCAAAAAATATTTGTAAGTCTAACTACACAAAACATGTACTTCTGAAAGGATATGTATAGAACATTTTTACAAACTAAGCCATTGGAAATACAATAGGGAAGTGCTAATTTATCAAAATCCTTTATGAAGTAAAGAGGTGCTGAACTACAGTCAGGAGAACTGGTTCTAGTACTAAGACACTGTGTGATCTTAGACAAGAGACAACCTTCAATCTTTTCATCTATAAACATATATATGAAAGAAAGAATGAAATCTCTAAAGTCTCTTCAATCTCCTCAATATATAAATCTATAATTCTAAGAAGTTGTCCCTTATTTTGGAGTAGATGGGCTGTTTTATATAATCTGGATTTTCTCACACATAAGGAAAAAGGCTAATTTAAATATACGCAAGTGTAATGCTTCCTATATATACAAACATGGGTGATCTACCTAAATAGTAGTAACATACCCTCATTTAAATGCTTAAGGCAAGGCATGCTTGAAATTTGGGTCATAATGGATTTTAGAATTGAGCCACACCCATAAAAATTAAAACACTTCAAATATGTAATCCTAGGATCAGTTTTGCTTAAAACAAATGGAATCAAAATGCAAAGCTATTCTTTCTAAAAAGCTAGTCTTCTCTAACTAGATTTCTTCTATTTCCATTTTTATTGCTAAAATAACCAGTTGTCCAGAAGCTATGAGATAGGAATACTTTATATACCTATCACAATGGTTAAAGCACTAGCAAGGAAAATAATTACTATTTAGAGCACTTACCTACAAAGTAATTTAAACAATGTATTGAAGATAGTGGAAATCCTATGTCCTATAATGTTGTGAGGAAGGGCCTACAATAAATACCATTTCCCAAGAGTTAATGCACCAAAACCTGAATGACTACTGTAATATTAACCCTGAAACTCATGCCTATTACATTTTAAGAAGATTGTTGTCATCAATATTCTTCCCACATGCCTATATGGCCTTGCAAAAAAAAAATGAAAATGTTTTTAAGTATCTTGCTGTAAATAAGTAATACTTCTTTCTTCCCAAGACATTTGTGGGATACCAGCACTCTTAGCTCAGTAACTGCTGTAAGTCTGCAAAGATTCACTAGTCTTCGCAATATTCCAATGACCATAGAGTAATCACAGGCTCAATTACACTCTTAATCCTCATCTCCAGCCTATCCCAACTGAAAGAATGAGCCACTAGAGGTTTGATTACTAAGTGGAAAACCTTATGAAGAAAGCTGAAGGGAGTAATCAGGATAGGTATCTAAAATATCCCCACCAGAGAAGAAATATTCTTGAAACTCTGTCTTTCTCCAATGTTTTCCTCTACTTTTAACATCAAAAGAACACCACCACCACCTATCCCAGGTAAAAAAACCTATGCTAGTATGTTTATGGAGCATACTATGTTAACCTTTTAGTGGCTTGAAATTTCGTGAGTCACCTAACATGACTGACTCTTCCACTCCTTTCTCTTTACCCTGCTCCCCACCTCACATACCCAAACAAATACGGTCTATTCTACCTCGACAACATCAATTCCCTTTTATCCATTATCCTATTTCAGGCCTTAATTACTTGAGATATTCTAATAATCAGCAGTCTAATTTATAATACAAACATTCTTAATTGTCTCCAATCTTAATTAACATATCTAAGAAATTTCATAATTTTATAATAGTCCAAAAATATTTTTTCTCAAACTATCCTGTATCCTCCCTCACACAAAACAAGAAATTTTCCTCAAGAATCTTAAAATAGAGTCCATATACACTGGGATTAAAATCACATTAAAAAGCAAACTTTGAAATTTGGCAATATCCCAGTAGACCACCTTAGTCTCCACTGAAAATAATAAAATTATTTTAAAAATGAAAATCTATAAAGCATCAAAAGGAGACACTGGCTACCATTATGTACAAAGCTATCTATCTGATGTTTTCAAAATTTTTAGCAACCAAATTATTTTCAAATCAAGTATTATAAAGATCCCAACAGCAAATACAGTATGGTGTATATGTGTATAAAGTTAACGGGATCCAAAGGCAGTTTAAAGGATCCCTTTTCACCGAGGCACCTCATGAAACTGCAGCTTAGTATGAAAACCACTATTATATACAGTAGCTCAAATTCCTTCCTACATCAAACACTAAAGAGTAATTAGAGTAAAAGTTGAATAAGGAGCTTTTAAGACAAGGGTAAAGAAAATACCTCTGTTGAAGTCACTTCATAGACCAATAAGCATGTAATTTGTTTCTGAAAAAAAAATATGGCTAGCATGTCCCACCCTCCCAGATTTGCTTAAGCCTATATCAGTGGACTTTTTAACAGAAGTCTGATAGTGCCTCCTAATGTGGTATATATTCCTTACTAATGAGAACACTTAACTTTTTAATAACTTCATGGCACTCCCTCAAAACAGCTGCTATTGTAAAACCAAATATGGATTCAAAGAACTGCACAGAAAAATAATAAACTGTACTGTATCTAAATTAAAAAATAAATTAAAAACATAGTACCAAAAAAAACACGGAATCACTGTTACAGAGACCAATGAGCACTGATATAAGCTGTTTCAAAATATACACACTTAAATCTTTTATATTAGATCTTCTGCAGAAATAATTTTAACTGAAGTTAATGTATTTCCCATTTTGTGAAAAAGTATTTAAAATTTTTCATAATATACTTACTGTAGTAGATTAAAATCAGTTGGTATTTCTGGAGCTGCTATCATTTCTTTATCATCTTCTGGAACACCCCAATGTCAGAAATATATTCATAGATTTACGTGGGTAAAACAATGGTTTGCTTCTTTCTTCTAAGACAAACAATTCCTTTAAGGGAAGGGATGCCATATTTATTACCAACAAATGAAAAATATTGGGAAGGATATATATACTCAAGAACTAAATTTCCCAGGGCCTGCTACTGTCCTTTAGTATATTAGGATTTTTTTCCCTTGCATTTGACTACCTTTACTTTTTTTATGATTTATTTATTTATTTGAGAGAAAGTACGCAAGCAAGGGGTGCGGCTGAGGGAGGGGGAGGCAAAGAGACTCCCCGTTGAGCGGGGACCCCAATAAAGGGCTCAATCCCAGGACCCTGAGATCATGACCTGAGCTGAAACCAAGAGTCAGACGCAGTCAGACCCTTAACCGACTGAGCCACCCAGGCACCCTGACTGCCTTTTTTAGACAGGATTTGTTAAAAACTGTTGCAGTCCCACAACAGTAACAACAGATACAAAGAAAAACCCTTGTATTAGAATTATTTTAAAAATTTGTTATGATTTTCACTCTTTGGTCTTAGCCACAGAAACAACATGATGAAGGGGACAGGGGACATAATTACTGGAAAGCACTGCAACAAGACACACACTTTGTGCTGCCACTGTGGCTCTAAGCCCTACCACTTTCATAAGTCCACCTGTGGCAAATGTGACTATCTTGCCAAGCGGAAGAGAAGTACAACTGAAGCGTGGAGGCTAAAAGACGAAATACCACTGGGACTGGTCGAATGAGGCACCTAATTGTATACGGCAGATTCAGACATGGATTCCATGAAGGAACAACACCTAAACTCAAGAGGGCAGCTGTTGCAGCATCCAGCTCATCTTAAGGATTTCAACAATGAGTCACACAATAAATGTTCTGATTTTAATTAATTAATAAAAATAAAATAAAATTTGTTATGATTCTTCAGGCTGGCTTAAAAAGACATATGTCCTAACTAGGAACAGGATGTGACTCTTTTACTGGTCCTAAAATCCTTATGACAAGTTTAAACCATAATACAAGATGCCTGAAAATTCTACAGCTTTTTGCAGATGATGTACAATACAGTTAAAAGGAACTAGCTAGGGGCACCTGGTGGGCTCAGTCTGTAGAGCATGCAACTCTTGATCTTGGGGGCATGAGTTTAAGTGACATGTTGGGCATAAAACCTACTTAAAAAAAGAAAAGTTTCTTCTACAATTGAGAAACATACAACCCAAAGTCTCACTCATTAATAAATAACCATGATAATACCACACCGTGTTGAACAGGGAAGGGGAAAAATGTTAGCTCTGATCTATTCCCTTAAGGAACTTACAATCAATTTAAATACCAATAATGTCATATGGACAACAGATAAATACCATTTGTGACTGAAGTAAATTTAGTTCGGCCATAGGAAGGATACTATTTCTGGTTTTGAAGGTCAAAGATGCAGTTCCTAACTGAGAGAAAGATCTAAAAGCAAATGACAAGTCTATAACAAAAAAAGGGAAAATAGGCTGAGTCTGAAGCTCTTAATCTTGTGTGTAACTTTCTTTTATAATTTTCTTATGTTTTTCTTTTATTTCCATGTGAATCTAGTACTTGATGGCTACCTGAAGAAAAAGCAGATAAAACTAAATACATCCAATTACTAATAAATGTTAAAATATCACATACTGATTAACTTCTAATCTCTCCCAATAAAGAAGACATTATACAAGAAACTAATAATTCAATTTTTCCATTAATTTTAAGATTTTTTTTTTAAAAAGTAATCTCTACACCCAACCTGGAGCTCGAACTCACAGCCTCGAGATCAAGAGTTGCATGCTCTGCCAACGGAGCCAGCCAGGCGCCCCATTTTTTGCCATTAATTTTAAATCTCTAAAAAACATCATAATGTCTAGTAATATTCAATTAATAGAAATTCAAAACACTGCATTTCCTTGCTCACTCTAATTAAGCTACCATGAACAACAAAACAATTAGGTAATAGGAGAAACAAGAATGAATAATCCACAAATCAAGTCCTGAATAATCAAGAGTTGTCTATACCACCACTTTGAATTGTTCTTTTTTTCTGAAGAGTACTCATATTGTAAAATCTTTATTTAGATATGACTGTTAGAATGGTCTTCTCCTTGCACTAAATCATGGTCCCAGGATTGTTCTCCTTTAATTGTTAATCTGCTTATATTCATATTATAACCTAAGGAATTATCTAAGTAGCACACCAGAGCTCTGAAGCTTGCCATCACATGTAGGATACACCCTAGCCTCCGAAAAACCCCAAGTTATTTAAAAAAAAAACCACTATTTCTTAAAAAACAATTTTGTTTTTTATAAGGGAGCAGAAGTATAGAGCTAATAAGTTCTAACCAACATGTCAGGCAATCTAGATGGCAAATTGGAAATAAAATGACTGTTTTGTCTGCCTACCTGCAATGCCTTCTACCCACCCCCCAAGCATTTTATAAAACCAAACTTGCTGCATTCCTTAAATATCAGTTTTTCAAAAGTAATTCATAAATATACTCTCCTAAGGGACACAAAGAATGCATCAGCTCTGAAAAGCAGAGAACACCAAATAAAATAAGTATTTTATATGATATACTTATCACCTTCCTCTAAATAGCACAAATTTCTAGTGTACAAGTTTTGCCAGGTCAAATTATTTTGTTCAGTATATAGGGCTATATTAACATGTATTTGGTAATTAGAAACCAAAGCAAACCACAAACGAAAAATGGAATTTATAAAGATATGAGTCTCCCAGACAAAGTGTCTGTATTTTAAAAAGAAGTATCATGACAAGGTCTAATAGATTTAGAGAAAAATTATCAAACTGGCCAACTCCCTATCCCAGTTAAATACTTGTTTTAAGAAGTTTCTAAATATTAAAAATCCATCCAACCAATTAAAAGTATCTACACAGTGCTGGGCACTGGGGCATACAGTGGTCAACAGGAGAGATCCTTTCCCTTATGGAACTACTTGTACCAGTAAACATGAAAATGTGTTTTTACGAGAAGGCACTTATCTCTATTGCCACCTAATAATATTAAATATAAATACTAAACTGTTTGTATCTGAGTTTTTACTATTTTAATCATTGTCTAAATAACCAATTTGCCACCAAAACATTTCTTCATAGCTCAGAATATAAGTTGCTTTGTACTTTAAAGGAGGAGAAGCAATGGGTAAATTAGCATTGGGGTTTTTTTTTTTTTTTGAGAATGTAAACTTTATCTGCAGGAAGAGCTATGAATTTTTTTCTTTTTATTTTAAATAGTTCCAGCTGTATATAAATGCAATTTGCTTACCCCAAAGATTTACATTTAAAAAAACTTATAAACAAGGTCCTTAAATATACTTAATACCATTTGTCCTAAGTTGGAAAACCCAAAACTTTAACAATATGTAATGTTCAAATAAAAGTATGAGTTTAATGATCAAACTCACCACACCATTTCTGGCCTACTGTAGGTTACTAATTTTTTAAAAAATATGCTCAAAGATCACAAGGTGGAGCTCTCACCTAGTGTCAAGGAAAAACTGAGATTTTTATCACATATACCAATTCTCTGCAACTACTATAGAAGAGTTAACATTCCAAAAGCTTTGAAAGATAAATCACAGAAATGAAATTTGCTTTAACTCTCAATCACTATGTTCCTTTCGAGGAAAAATATATCCAATAACAATGAGCTTCTGTTTCTCCTCACTGAAAACTAAGCAAACACATTTGTAGATAGGTTGAATATACTTTAAAACCACTTCCTTAGGTTCAAGTATACAGTATACTGCCATTAAAGGTTTGTTAAAAACATTCATGTATAATTATTGAATTAAAAATGGGTGATTATATATTTTTAATTCTATACATTAAATTCAAGTAAATACTCTCTGCAGCACTGCTTTTGATATAAACAGATCTAAAAGCTAAAACTTGATCACCATAACTTTTTCAAGTTATCTATAATAAATATGTTTATGGCCTGTTACTCAGATTTTACATTACATGTTTAATTCAATAACAAAAGAGCTTTCTTCTCTCACTTCTGAAAACATGTTGGACACCAACTACTGTAACATATAAACACAAACATACAAAAAATTATGTAATTATGCTTGCATCTTTAACTTCAAATGACTTGCTAAATTCATTAAAATTACCCCCTGAAAAAGTAAAAATATACAAAAAAACCTGTTTTTCCAAATTGTTCAAAAATCTTAAAAGTAATTTTGATTTTTTTGGTAAAAGAATAACTGTTTTAAAGTTCTTTTAACTCAATCCCAAGTGGTCTCAAGATAAAAAATAAAAAGCTGCAGAACAGAGAGCCATCACTAACAAGGTCCCTCAGAATCCACATATTATTAGGGAGCGAGGGAACCATTTAAAGTAGCTAGGTGTGTTATTTGCCTAAAAACGCAGAAATATTCAGCTGCTAACAGCCAGCAAATTTAGCACATACAAACATACCAATCTATTATCTTAACACTCCTCCCAAAAGGATTCCATCCTTCTATCTATAAGAATCACATCTAAGAAATACATATGTCCTTCTGAAATACCACCATCACTATAATACAAAAACTTTAAAGTGGGAACTACCTAAATGTCCAGCCATATGTTAAGTTACAGTACAAAAATGAAATTAATAGAAAACTCATACAATGAAACTATTTACGATGACTATAGCAACATGGGTCAAATCTGATACATCAAAGTCCCATATTAGGATGCAATGTTACCACCAACAAGAAAGCAGCAGCAAAGGAGAACAGTTAGCATATCAGGGTGGTGACAATGTAGGTGATTTTTACATTTTTAATTTACAATTTTATTGCTTGTATGGAAAAAGTAAATTATGAGGGTAGAAATGTTTTTTTTTTTTAATGTCCTCTTTTAAAACCTGAACTACCTGAGGAATTACAAAATACCTCTGCTGGTAAAACCTGATTTATTCATATTTCAGATCCATAATCTCAGAAAGTACACAAAAAACTGAGTTCTATCATAAAATTATTTTTTAAAAAAGCAATCTCTACATCCAACATGGGGCTCAAACTCATGACCCCGAGATCAAGAGTCACATGCTCTACCAACCGAGCCATCCAGGAGCCCCCAAAAAACGATCTTTATCATGTTCATCTACTCAAGGTTAGCAGGGAACAAAAACTTTATGAACTCCTGACGAGACCTACAGGCATGCTCCTTTTACTGGCCTATCTACTTAGAAGACAACAGGCAGAAGTCTGTCATTTAGGTTGAGATCGTGAAATGTTAAAAGGTAAACTTAGTTCCTACAGTAGTACATTTCATCAAAACAGGCAAGTTACTATCATTCCTTATAACAAATGATAGGTGGCAACTCTGAGTACATAGTTAAGAAATGAAAAGCTCATCAAAAACACCAAAAAAAAAACTGTTATATGTAAATACATACCTTCGAAAGAAAATCTACCGCCCCTTTAATGATTACTAAGAATTTTTTAAAAAGATTTCTCCTTGCCCAAAAAGGTGTTTTTCCTCCCTATGCTTATCTCCCCAATTTCTGCTCTAAGTTTTCTGAGATGACAAGGTGAAAAGAATGACAAATCAATCAATGATCATGTATACCCAGACCAGTAACAAAATTTTAACCGAAACGTTTTTTAAGTCCCTGGAGGCTTGAACTCACGACCCTGAGACCAAGACCTAAGCCAAACAAGATCAAGAGTCGGACACTCAACCGTCTGAGACACCCGGGCGCCCCAACCAAGATATTTTTTGATAGCATACTCATATCATAGCTACCCATGTATATCATTTGCAAATATATTTTCATTTCCATAAGCCTGGATGGAGTCCTTAAGAATTTCTAATGGTAGCACCTGCTCTAGCACAGGATAAAGTAATCTGGAAATGGTACTAGAAGAAATCTGCACACTTAAGAGAATTAAAGACCCTGTCTACATTTTCTAACAGGCCCTTACAAACTTAAGAAATAATATACAAAAGGCAGGCAGGAGGCCAAAAGTAAAAAGATTTCCTCAAATAACTAAATAAACAAATTGAACACAACTAACGCCACAACACTTCTGAAACAATTTCTACTTTCAGGAAGAAGGGAAGGAGCAAGCTGGGGCACAGATATGGCATCACTACACATTGTCAGAAACTAAAGCCAGACAGAACTGGAAACATCCACCTGTTCGCCTCCTATTTTTAAGTATGTGATAGTAGGTGCTCAGCAATCTTCCTCGTTTCCTTGTCTACCCACATTCCCCCAATACTTTCCAAATAGGACTCCAGCCCTAAATACAATTAGAATCACCTGGCCCAACCTACATACTCAACTTGCCCCAGATCTCAACCATCAGTTCTGATTTCTGTAGAGAATTCAGCATGCCACTCCTGAACTTGGCAACAAATGAGTACTACCAGTTGTGGGTTGGCGGGGAGGGGGGGTGGTTTAAAAAAAAAAAAAAAGCTTCTGCGTTATTCCTTCAGACCCACTACTCTTTCACCCTATACTCAGTTGTACCCTGTGCCTGAGTCATCCCAGGATCAATATCCTGCTTTGTTCTTGCTATAAATTATCTACCAACCCCATCCAGGAACTGGATTCCTGCCCCTAAACCCACTCTAAAAACAGTCTCTCTGTGTCTCTCCAGTTGCCCTAATGTGAATGCCACAATCTCCTCTCATCTGTCTACCATACTGGCACTGGCTGTTGGTAGACACTGGATATCATCATACCTGATATACTGGACATATATCAACTATCTAATATCAACTATCTAATTCCAAGTCTGCTGATTCCCCAGTGTGCCCTAACAAGCTTTGGGTTTTATAAATAAATATTAAAATATATAAATATCAAGCTAAATATCAAAAGAGATAAAGTATTTGTTTTATCATATACTATCACCTTAAAATCTTATCTCAGTCTGCCAAGGTCAATAGCTAAATCATGAATAATTTTAAAAAACACTGTCAAAGAGCACTCTTCATTTCACTTATACCAGAATACCATAGTCAGCTTTTTGTGTGAGTTAATTTAAAAAATATACATGCCCCCACTGACATAACTTTCTGAATGCTAAGACATCATGAATAAACAGTGATAATTACAACTGGGTGTAGTGGCTACCAACATTTCAGAGGTGAGACCCAATTAGCTGGTATAAATGAATATCTAAGATCTAAAAATCAAATATACAACCATGAGCTAAATTCATGTGTGTACAATTGTAAATGGTATACAACAACATAATATAAGCACAGTGCATTATTACCATCAAACCCACTTCACATTGGGCACTGCTGGCTCACTGGCAAACTTCAAGCAACACCAGACAACAAGACAGATTTCATAGCAAAGTAGATGAAAACAGACTAATCTTGCCTCAATTTCAAGGGAAATCCAAATTTTTATTTCACATATTCTCAGACTGATTACATCAAAATTTCACATTTATTCAAGGTGTACAAAAAGTATCTAAATGAAATATTGAGTGCTTATTACTAATTCACAGGAAGATGGAGATACAATTGTAACTAAGATAACAACAATAAAACTAAGATAATAACAATAAACAATAATAAAAGCAAAGAGTGAACAAGCTAAACCACTTTATGGAGGATAATGGGAAATTTTAATCTAAAATTTAGAACTGCAGTTACTACTAATAAGCATAAAATTTTTCTCATTTTAGTATGACCACAAAACACAACATACATGCTACATATTTAATATTTTTTGTACCTTCCATTTCTGGTTAGATAACACCCTATTAAAATACCTAGCATTAGCATCCACTTGATACAAACAGCTAACCTTTCTACTAATATTCACAGTATACAAATCATAGGCTTGAATTATATTCATATTGAAGTTTGGAAATCCAATATGCTTTCACAATGAAGTTTATCAATCAGTATGGATACTTCCCATTTCTTACTTCAGATCTAAGAGGTTGGTTCTTCATTTGGTAATTCTACACAAAGACAATGACAGAAGAGTCATACGTATTATACTCTAAATTTATTTAAATCCCAACCTTTAGCTTTCCTAAAGATTAAAACACATAAATGACTTTTTACAAGTTAAATTAAGCCAGACAGACACTACGAAAAACCTCAGACCAACATCCCTGATGAACACCAATACAGAAATCCTCCAAAAAATACTAGCAAACCAAATTCAACAGCACATTTTAATTATTATACACCATGACCAAGTGGGATTTATTTCCAGAATGCAAGGCTGGTGCAATGCATGAAAATCAGGCAATGAACCATAGGAAGAGAATGAAGGACAAAAAATTTCATAATCAACTGCTGCAGAAAAAGCATTTGATAAATTCCAATGCCTTTTCATGATAAAAACACTCAACAAAGTAGGAATATCAGGAAAGTACCTCAACATAACAAAGGCCACTTACAATAAGCCCACAGCTAATACCATATTGAATGGTAAAAGACTGAAACTTTCCCTTTTAAGATCAGAAATAAAGGCAAGGATGACTGCTCTCACCACTTCTATTCAACATAGTATTAGGAGTCCTACCTAAAACAGTTAAGCAAGAAAAAAAAATAAAAGACACCCAAATTGTAAAGGAAGAAGTAAAATTATCTGTTTGCAGATGATATGATCTTATACATAGAAAACCCTAAAAATTTCACATTCATTCACACACACACACACACACACACACAAAACCTATTAGAATAAACTCAGCAAAGTTGCAGGATACAAAGTCAACACACAAAAATCAGTTGTGCTTCTATATACTACCAATGAACAATCCTAAAAGGAAACTAAGAAAATAATTATATTTACAATAGCACCAAAAGAAAAAAAAATCTTAGGAACAAACCTAACCAAGGGAGGTGGAAGACTTATATACTGAAAATTATAAAACATTGCTGAATGAAATTAAGGAAGACACCCGGAGTGCCTGGCTGGCTCAGTCAGTGAGGCATGCAACTCTTGGTCCTGGGGCTCTGAGTTTAAGCCCCACACTGGATGTAGAGATTACTTAAAAATAAAAATTAAAGTAATAAAAATTACTTAATTTTACTTACTTAAAAAAAGAAATTAAAGATGACACAAATAAGTCTAAAGATACCCTATGTAAACTGATTGGATGGCTGTTATTAAGATGTCCACACTACCTAAAACAATCTACAAATTCAATGCAATCCCTATCAAAATCTCAAGAGCACTTTTTTGCAGAAACAGACAAATTCATCATAAAATTCAAGGTACCACAAACAACCCAAACAATTTGGGGGAAAAAAAAGAAACAAAAGCTGGAGGAATCATACGTCCTGATTTCAAAACATATCACAAAATTACAATAATCAAAACAGTGTGCTACTGGCATAAAGACAGACATACAGACCAACAGAACACAATGGAGAGGGCAGAAATAAATCCTTGCATACAAATTCAAATTATTTTTGACAAGAGTTCCAAGACCACTCAATAGGGAAAGGACAGTTTCTTCAAAAACTGGTGCTAGGAAAACTGGATACCCACATGCAAAATATGAAGATGAAGCATTCATTATCTCACACCATATACAAAAATTAATTAAAAATGGGATAAAACCTAAATATAAGACCTAAAATGGGTTAAGACCTAAATATAAGACCTAAAACTATAAAAGTTCCACAAGAAAACGTAGAGAACAAGCTTCATAACACTAGACTCGGCAATCATTTCTTGGATATGATACCAAAAATAGGTAATAAAAGCAAAACCAGACAAATGAGACTACATCAAAAATTTTACACACCAAAGGACACAATCAAAGTAAAAAGGCAAAATACATAATGGGAGAAAATATTTGCAAATCATGTATCTGGTAAGAGGTTAAAACCCAGAATATATAAAGAATTCCTACAACTAAACAACAAAAAATCAAATAACACAAAAAATGGGTAAAGGACTTGAATTAAAACCAAATCAAAACCACAATGAGATACCACCTCATACCCTGAGATGGCTGGAATCAAAATACACACAAGTGTCTGCAAAGATGTGTAAAAATTTGAACACCCGTGCACTGTTGGTAGGATTGCAAAACTGTGCATCTGCTATGCAAAACAGTATGGAGGTTCCCCAAAAATTTTTAAATGGAACTACCATATGATCCAATAATCCCCACTTCCAGGTATACATCCAAAACAACTGAAAGGTGACTCTCAAGATATATTTGTACACCCACATTCATAGCAGTGCTGTTCACAATACCCAAGAGGTAGAAGCAGCCCACATGTCCATCAACAGCTGAAGGGATAAACAAAGTAAGATGTATACATACAATGGATTATTCATCCTTAACAAGGAAGGAAATCCTGCCACATGCTACAACATGCATGAACCATGTTACATGAAATAAGCCAGTCAGTCACAAAAAGACAAATACTATATGACTCCACTGACATGAGATACCTAAAGCAGTCAAATTCATAGAAACAGAAAGTGGTTACCAGGAGGTGGAAGGAGTGGGAAATGGGGAGTTGTTTAATGGGTATAGAGTTTCAGATTTTCACGATGAAAAGTTCTGGAGATGTTACACAACAATGTCAATGTAACTGCTGAACTGTCCACTTAATAATGGTTAAGACGGGGCACTTGGATGGCTTAGTTAAGCACTGGACTCTTGATTTTGGCTTAGGTCATGATCTCAGGGTCGTTAAGATTGAGCCCCGTGTCAGGCTCCACACTGGGCATGGAGACTTTTTTTTTTAAGATTTTATTTATTTATTCACTGGGGTGGGGGAAAGGAGAAAGGCAGAGGGAGAAGCAGACTCCTCACGGAGCAGGGAGCCTGATGCGGAACTTGATCCCAGGACCCCAGGACCATGACTTGAGCCAAAGGCAGACGTTTAACCAAATGAGCCACCCAGGCACCCTGGAGACTCTTTAAGATTCTCTCTCTCCCTCTGCCCCTCTTCCCACCCCCTCACGCTATTTCTCTCAAAAAAGAAAAAAAGGCTAAGATGGTAAATTTCATGAGTTTTTTGCAATAAAAAATTAAATTTCAACCTCCTTTTATCAAGTAAGCATCTTTTATCATACAAACTCACAAGACTGTATAAATCACCAAACATTTGAGAACACCTTTCTATTGAGTAAGCATACTATAGACCTTAACTATTGATATCTTTTGAAATATAATTTTCTTTTAGAGGGAGGGGGTGGCAGATGGAGAGGGAGAGATAGACTCTTAAGCAGACCCCAAGCCCAGTGTGGAGCCTGATGCAGGGCTCGATCGTACAACCCTGAGATCAGGACCTGAGCCAAAATCAAATGTCAGATGCTTAACCAATTGAGCCACCCCGTGCCCCTGAAATATAATTTTATAAATAAGACACTAACAATTGATATCTACACTCAAAGTACTTTGTTTTGGCAAAGAGATTTTGTTATCTATTTAATATGGTAGGTAAAAATGAACCAAAGCTTTTATAACTTCATGGCGAAGGATCCAAAGAAATACCTAGCTTTTCCAAATTTAAAAAAAAAAAAAAAAAAAAAAGGAAGCACTTGGTTGAACAATGCAAGCTAGTCCTAGCTCCATTTTCAAATTTACTCACCACAGGGTATGAAAACAATCATTGAAACCCATTTAATAAATGCTGAACATTTCTCTCCCTTGTTCAAAATTTGATGGTATAAGTTTCATAGTTTCCCACAAGAGAACAGCACACAATTTAAAGCTGGAAAAAGGCAACAAGAACCTCCTAGCAGCAATCAAGCAAGCTGCAGTCAAGGGCTATCATGTTGGAATTGCATCATGTGACAATACTAGGAATTAAAAGTTACTGATCCCTAAAATATAGCATGTGGTTCCATTAAATTTGGTGGAAGGAGCTTATCATTAGTGTACATCATAAAGATGATCCAGTAAGAAGAGAGATCAAAATGTTAAAACATATATAGTTAGATTACTGGTACTAGATATTACAAGGGGCCCCCACATTTTGCCCTGTAACCTATTCCATTTTTAGTGCCTTTATACACCCATGACTATATTTCATCCACCTTGGTATGCCATCCAATGATGAAAGAGAGGGAGACAAGACCAACCCTCAATTTGAGCTCTAAGATGATGGTAATTTTTTAAAGTCCTAGAGCAACTAAGACCAAAAGACTACCTTATTTCTAAACCACCAGAAATATATTAAAGCATCCTGCAAAACATCCCCCCAAAGGATTATCTAAATGCTAAAAAAGGAAGCAAAATAATGATTCAGCACACATTTAATATTAATAACGATATGCTATTAAAGAAAAATATATACTAGAACTAATGTTTTAAGTATTAGGTACCGTTGAAAGTATACTACACTGCAGAGAACTCAAAACCACTATCTTAAATTGGAGAGGTTTATAGTTATTGCAACCTTACTTGTAAGACAATTTGTTGTCCTAATGATTTTATCTGCTAAATCATTAGTCAGGAAAGAAACTTCTCAATTAGAAAACTCTTTCTACAGAAAAACGTGTGTTGTAATGATCCACTTCACAAAAAAGTTTCTGCCAAATAATTTAGCAAAAATCTGAGAACAACATGCATAAGGAGAGTCTTCATATGCAAGTATCTCCCATTTTATTCTATGATTATTACTTTGGCAAAGTGCTCAAAATGCTCTTTTCATCATGAAAAGCAATCTCTCTCTACCATCAGAGATTATGCTCAGCTTTCCTGATTAATAAATTCCCAACAAGAAAAAGATTTCTTCTTCAACTGCTTCTTGCAAATTATTCTGCTCATGTTTGCCAAATATCCCACTCGTGTCATTTTACTTGAAAGTTTTACTTCATTATGCACAGGTTAGTCCTGTTATCACCTGCTTTGGCTAGCAATAACAACTTACTACGTATTCAACTATATTTCACCAGTCTCTTTTTCTAAAATTAGAGTAACAAGCAGTTTCTCAGCTATACTTCACCTGCCTGTTTTTCTGTCTAAACTTACAGAGTAAAAAGCAGATTTCTCCAATGATGTAATAATCAGCATAATTACTAGCGAACCTATCTCACTAACTCATTTTGATTGTAACTTGCAGATAGATCATGAAATGGTTCAGATCAGTATGGCAGATTCAACTCTCAACACCGTGGAAGACATCATCAACACAACTCTTTTTTTTTTTTTAAAGATTTTATTTATTTGAGAGAGAGAGAGAGACAGCCAGTGAGAGAGGAAACACAAGCAGGGGGAGTGGGAGAGGAAGAAACAGACACCCAGCAGAGCAGAGAGCCCGATGGGGGCTTGATCCCAGGACCCTGGGATCACGCCCTGGGCGGAGGCAGATGCTTAACGACTGAGCCACCCAGGCACCCCCATCAACACAACTCTTAACATCTTCTGTTAGGTCTGGCACTTAATATCAATGTCAATAACAAACTGTTTTGGCCAGGATACTACTTTCAAGAAAGAACAGTAAAATAAAAACGTATATATGGATGTATCTGCACAAAAAGAAATACTGGAAGGATTAACAAGAAACATTTTTTTTAAGTTGCTTATAAGAGGGAGGGGATGAAAGAAAGAAGAGCGAGCAAAGGCAGAAGTCTATGGAGACTTCAATGCATACCTTTCTATATCGAATTTTAACTTTTTTTCAAATTTTCCCTTTTGATTTAGGAAAACGAATTACCTATTCAAGACATGAAACTAAATTTCTGAAATTCCTGAAGTTGAAAAAATTTATAAAAATAAACCTAATCGTGTACATCAAATAAATGAGTATACAGAGAAAGCACTGACAGTAAGAGTGCCAAACACAACATCCTTAGTGAGATGAATTCCAAAGACAAAAAAGAAATACAAAGAAAATTCGGACTTTACTTAATAGTTTTGTTGTTTGTTGTAATACTAATTCTGTTCTTCTGAAGCTATTTTCTTTTTACTGTAGGATAGCAAATAAGTAATCATGTTAATGGTATTAAAAATCAAGAGTTTAAGTGTAAGAGAAAAAAGATAATTATCAAAAAAGCCTTTAATAACACATGCTAAAATCAAACTGAAGGAAGTGCAAATAAAAACCACAATGAGATATCACTATTACTATCAGAATGGCCAAGATAAAAAGTAGTGACAAAACCAAATGACAGCAAAGATGCAAAGAAACTGATTCTCATACACTGCTGGTGGAAATGTAAAATAACACAGCCACACTCTGGTAAAAAGTTTAGAAGTTCTAAAAGCTATACATGCTTGCCACAAAAAAATGATCTTTTTTTAAAAAAATTTTTCTTTATTTTGGGGCACCTGGGTGGCTCAGTCGGTTGAGCATCTGCCTTCAGCTCGGGTCATGATCCCGGGGTCCTAGGATCCAGCCCCACACTGGGCTCCCTGATCAGAGGGGAGCCTGCTTCTCCCTCTCCCTCTACCTGCCACTCCCCCTGCTTGTGTGCTGTCATATGGATAAATAAATTTAAAAAAAATTTTTTTAATATGAGAGAGAGAAAGTACACACTGTGTGAGTGGAAGGAGGGGCAGAGGGAGAGGGAGAAGCAGACTCCCTGCTGAGTGGGGCTCAATACCAGGACCTCGAGATCATGACCTGAGCCAAAGTCAGACGCTTAACTGACTGAGCCGCCCAGGTGCCCCAAGAAATGATCTTTATGTGACCAGACAGAAGTGTTAGCTAAAAGCTATGGTGGTAATCACACTGCAATATATAGATGTATCATTAACACACTGTACACCTTAAACTTAACACAACGTTATACATAAATTGTATTGTTATACATAAAACTATATGCATTTACCACAAGAACCAGCACTTATTCCCTAGCATTTATCCCAGAGAAATGGAAATCTTTGTCCACACAAAAATTTGAATGTAAATGTTCACAGCAGTTTTATTTGTAATGGCCAAAAATAGGAAACGATTTTGTTCTAGGTTGAACTGTGTCCCATCAAAATTCGTATTTTGAAATCCTAATGCCCCATACCTTGGAATGTGACCTTATTTGGAGTTAGGGTCTTTACAGAAGTTATCAAGTTAAAATGAGGACTTCTGTGTGGGCCCTGATCCTATATGACTGGTGTCTTTATAAAAAGGGGAAATTTGGGGGCCCCTGGCTGACTCAGTTGGTGGAATATGCAACCCTTGATCTCAGAGTTGTGGGTATGAGCCCCATGTTGGGTGTAGATTACTTAAAAATTTTAAAAATCTTTTTAAAATGGGGGAGGAGGGATTTGGAGAGACATGCACACAGTGAGAATATCATGTGAAGACAGAGGCAGAGACCAAGGTGATACTTTTATAAACCAAGGAACACCAAAGATTGTCAACAAACCACCAGAAGCTTGGCAAGAGACATGGAACAGACTCTCTCCCATAGCCCTCAGAAGGAACCAACCTTGCTGACACCATGATTTGGGATATCTAGCCTCCAGAACTGAAAAACAATAAATTGATCATTTAAGCCACCCACTTTCGGGTACTTTTTAATGAGAACCCTAGCAAAGTAATACAAACGAATATAAACACTAATTCAAATATCCTTCAATGAAACGATGGTTAGACAAACTGTGGTACATCCATACTGTGGAATATGACTCAGCAATATAAAGGAATTAACTGATGGAATACAACAACTTGGATGGATCTCAAGACAATTATGTGGAGAGTGAAGAAAAGCTAATCTCAACAGGTTATATAGTGTATGATTTCCATTTATATAAGAGCCTCCAAAATGAAACAATTATGGAGAACAAATTAGTGGTTGCCAGGGATTAGGGACTGAATTGAGGAAGGTGACGGAAGGGGATGAATATAACTATAAACAAGCAGTACAAGGAATCTTTGTGATGATAGAACAGTTCTATATCTTGGTGGTGGTCGTTACACCCATCCACACCTGTGATAAAACCGGACAGAATCTGGGGTGCCTTCGTGGCTCAGATGGTTAAGCATCTGCCTTCAGCTCAGGTCATGATCTCCAGGTCCTGGGATCAGGCCCAAGTCAGGCTCCCTGCTCAGCAAGAAGTCTGCTTCTCCCTCTCCTTCTTCCTCTCCCCTCTGCTCTGTGCTGTCTGTCTGTCTCTCTCTAAAATGAATAAAATCGGGGCGCCTGGGTGGCACAGCGGTTAAGCGTCTGCCTTCGGCTCAGGGCGTGATCCCGGCGTTCTGGGATCGAGCCCCACATCAGGCTCCTCCGCTATGAGCCTGCTTCTTCCTCTCCCACTCCCCCTGCTTGTGTTCCCTCTCTCGCTGGCTGTCTCTATCTCTGTCGAATAAATAAATAAAATCTTTAAAAAAATAAAATAAAATAAAATGAATAAAATCTTTTTAAAAAATTGGACAGAATCATAAACACAAACAGTCACACAAATTAATGCACATATAACTAAAAATCTAAATAAACTCTGTGGATTACACTAATGCCAATTTCTCGGTCATGATATTGTACTATAGTTATGCAAGATGCTTTCACTGGTTGAAATTCAATGAAGAATACACAGAAGCTTCTCTCCTGTTTTGGCAACTTATGAATCTAGTATTATACCAAAATAAAACTTTAAAATGTCTAATCAGGGGCACCTGAGTGGCTCAGTTGGTTAAGCGTCTGCCTTTGGCTCAGGTCACAATCCCAGGGTCCTGGGATCCAGCCCTGCATCAGACTCCCTGCTCAGCAGGGAGCCTGCTTCTCCCTCTCCCTCTGCTACTCCCCCTGCTTGTGCTCTCTCTCTCTGTCAAATAAATAAAATGTTTTCAAACAAAATAAAAAATAAAATGTCTAATCAAATTCCTAGCAAGGTTTGGGGCACCTGGGTGGCTCTGTCGGTTGAGCATCCAACTCTTAGTTTCAGCTCGGGTCATGATGTTAGGGTCATGGGGTGGAGCCCCTTGTCAGGCTCCATGCTCAGCACAGAGTCCACTTGAGATTCTTTCCCTCTCCCTCTCCCAGCCTGTGCCTACACATTCTCTCTCAAATTAATAAATAAATAAAATCTTTTTTTAAAAACCCTAGCAAGGTTTTTTTTTTCTCTTCAAAATCAACAAACTGATTCTGAGGTGAAAAGGCCAAGGAATTACAACTGCCAAGCAATTTTGAAACAGAACAAATTTTTAGAACCCAAACTATACACTATATCACAGCTTAATATAAAGCTATAGTAATCAAGACAGTACAAATGGTGATCAAGACAAACCAAGAGAACTAGAAACCTGAAGTAGACCCACATACACATGGTCACTCGGTTTTCGACAAATGTGCCAAGGCATTTCAATGAAGAAACACAGTCCTTTTCAAAGGGCTGGATACCCATGTGCCAAAAAAGGTTACTTAATCCATACCTCATAACAAATGCAAAAATTAACTCAAAATGAATGCTAGACTCAATGTAAAAACCTAAAAGTATAAAACTTCTACGTGGCTTTTCTTGTGATCACTATAAGTTAAAAAACAATCCAAACATCCTTCAACTGGTGAACAGATAAGCAAATTACATTACACCCATACAATGGAATACTACCCAATAATAAAAAGGAACAAACTTCTGATACACATGACTCAGCTGAATCTCAAATGCATTATGCTAAGTGAAAGGAGCCAGGCTCAATAAACTACTTATTGTAGGATTCCATTTACAATACAGTCTAGAAAAGGCAAAAAAAAAAAAAAAAAAAAAAAAAAAAAAAAACCTACAGACATAAAACAGATCAGTGCTTGCCAGGGGCTCAGGCTGGGAAGAAAGACTGACTACACCAAGGATTATTGGGGAGATTTGGGGGTGGAGGTACTCGAACTGTAATATACCTTGATTGTGAAGATGTTTATAAAACTATATACATATGCCAAAACTCACAGAACTGTACACTAAAAAGAGTGAACTGGACTTTACGTAAATTATATCTTAATAAAAAAATTTAGGGGCGCCTGGGTGGCGCAGTCATTAAGTGTCTGCCTTTAGCTCAAGGCGTGATCCCAGCGTTCTGGGATCGAGCCCCACATCAGGCTCCTCTGCTGAGAGCCTGCTTCTTCCTCTCCCACTCCCCCTGCTTGTGTTCCCTCTCTCGTTGGCTGTCTCTCTGTCAAATAAATAAAATCTTTAAAAAAAATGCTTTAAAAAAATTTAAATCTGTGCCTATCAGTGCTGTCCCCACTACCACTCCACTCAAAATGCTAATTAATTTCTCCAA
This sequence comes from Ursus maritimus, assembly GCF_017311325.1. Taxonomy (NCBI): domain Eukaryota; kingdom Metazoa; phylum Chordata; class Mammalia; order Carnivora; family Ursidae; genus Ursus; species Ursus maritimus. The sequence goes on from NW_024423319.1 coordinate 26,879,204, forward strand.
CATCAACACTGGAACCCCAAAACTATGCTTTAGCCACTTGAACAATAGTTAATTCAACATTGCTCTGGTCATTTTAATCAACACATAACTGTACCTCATACCAATGGACACAATTAAAGATTTTATCTCAAGGCCATAAGCATTTGTAATCTTAACAGATAATACCAAAATTGGCCTCCCTAGACAAAGGTTATATCAATCTGTACTTCCACCAGCAACCAATGTGTGGGTCTGTTTCTGCACATTCACTAACAGCACTGTCAACAGACTTCTGAATTTTGGGGGCGCCTAGTGGTACAGTCAGTTAAGTGTCCCACTCTTGGTTTCAGCTTATATGGTGAGCTCAGCATCATGAGACAGACCCCTGTGTTGGTTCCTCAGCTAATCAGTCAGCACAGTCTGCTTGTCCCTCTCCCCCACCCCTGCCCCTACTCCACCACGTGCACACACACCCTCTATCTTTCTCAAATAATAAATTTGTTTTTAAAGATTAAAAAAAAAAGACTTTCAAATTTTTGCTACTGTGAAAAATTCAGGGTACAGGAGAATCTCCTTAAATGAGGTTCCACTTCACAAACTTAGAAATCAAAACAATTTCAATAAATCCTGTTACTCAAAATTGATAAACCAAAAGGTTTGGATAATGCAGTATTCATCATTATCTGAACTCTGACTAATGAAAATCAGGAACCAAATAGGTCTGGCTAAAAAGGGGTACTTGTAGTTTTAATTTGCACTTCTCTAATTTTCTTATGTTCATTTAAGAGCCATTCTTTTTTTTTAAGATTTTATTTATTTATTTGACAGAGACAGCCAGTGAGAGAGGGAACACAAGCAGGGGGAGTGGGAGAGGAAGAAGCAGGCTCCCAGCAGAGGAGCCTGATGTGGGGCCGATCCCAGAACGCCGGGATCACGCCCTGAGCTGAAGGCAGACGCTTAACGACTGAGCCACCCAGGTGCCCCTAAGAGCCATTCTTATTGTATTTTCCATAAACCCTCTATTCATATCATCTGCCCATTTTCCAAACAGGTTGATGATCTCTTTCCTGCCAACTTCAAAAAGCTCTTTAAGTGTTAGGATAGTCTTTCAAGCTTGATAAAACAGATTCTCTCCACTGCTTCCACAAAGACAGATCACATCCTGCTAAAATGGCGTCCTTGTGCGATAGAACAGTTGTTACATACAGCCCCTATCATCTCTCCTAGTCTGACTAAACCTTGTCCACCAAGGCTTTATCTTCTGGTCTGCTCACCTCTTTATCTGCTCCCATTGCCACATACAAAGGATATTATCTTTTGCACTTGAGATTTGAGATCAGCCATCTCCTCTTGAGATAGCTCATTACTCTCCATGATTCTCTGATGCACTACCTACCCCCCTTACATATTTTTTATAATCTGCACATTTTCTCTCTCTCCAATATGCTTTTTAAAAAGTTCACAAAGGGTTTTCTGTTCACCTCATTTCTGTATCATACCCAAAAAGACAAATGCCCCTACATCATGGTAAAACCAGAAGTCTTATCAAAATACTTAAGTAATGTCATAAAATGGTTTCTACAACACATCATCAACTTCCACTGAACACTGATGAACACTGAATTTTTTTAAAGGTTAAGAGTTTTGCCCAAGGTCACACAGGTAGTGGAGGCAAAAATCTGGGCTTGAACCTGTCTTCTGCATATTTGCTTCACAAATAGATGGGTATCTTGTTAGGCTAATCCACATACCATCTCTTTAGAACATAAATGAGATTATGCTCTTAAAGTCTTCTGAATCAGCCCACTTCAAATATAAGAGGTGTTGGGTTTCCTTCCTCTGTATTTAAATATCTAAAACGATTACACAGAAAAAACCCTGAAATATCTTACATACCTTGTTCAATACATGCACTAAAAACACTGTTTCCTTACAACTGTGTACACAAAATGATCTCTAGCAAAATCTTGAGCAGCAGAAAATCCCCAACAGCTGCATTTTACCATCAATCTCATTATAAAGTGAACAGGCATTTGCTGCCTTTAATTGTGCTTTTCTGAGGGGGAGCAGTAGCTCCACCATAATACCTGCAGTTGATCACTTAAAAAATAAATAATGGAAAAGTCTACGTGTAAAACCGTGGTTCACTTAAATTCCAACTGCATAAGAATCATATAAAATGCTTATTTTTTAAAAGATTTTATTTATGTATATGTGAGAGAGAGAGAGAGAGCACAAGCGGGGGAGCGGCAGGCAGAGGGAGAAGCAGGTTCCCCACTGAGCAAGGAGCCTGACACGGGACTCATCCCAGAGCTGAAGGCAGATGCCAACTGAGCCACCCAGGTGTCTCTAAAACGCTTATTAAAATGCAATGTCACAGGACCCACACCTAGGGCTTCTTCAGTAATCTGTATAAAAGGCTCAGATATCTGTATTATTCATAAATCCCTTACATAGGTGGGTCCATACCACATTTTAAGAAAAGCTGCTGTAAGCCATAGAATCTGCAACCTCTGATACACAGAATGACCCAGTGTTAGAGGCAAAGAAGGCATGAGTAGCTGGGAAGAGAAGCGAACACACTTCCCCTTCCCAGCCTTGGGCCACTTAATCATCTGAACCTTATTCACTCAAATACCAGAAACCCACAGCTCAATGCATTTCCCCAAAATGTCCTTAAGAAGCTTCCCAGAGTCTAAGCCACCAATGGTCACGATACCATTCTTCTTTCCACAAAAAGGAAATGGGTCTTTTCTAGAAGGTATTGCCCAAGTTTAGGTTAACTAAGATTGCAAATCTCCAGGAACTTTATTCCATATGGACTTCCAATTTGCCACTGGAATCTTCTTCCTCTTTCCAATTTTTACACTCTACAGAAACACCAGGAGCTGCTACTTTCTAGAAAGTATGAATAACCCAAGACAAAAGTTTGCTTAACTGAAAACAAGTATCAGATAAAGTTTATTTTTTAAACTGTGAGTTTAAGAAAAATACAAGATAACCTCTTTTAGCACTTGTCATATTTTAACACCACCAAGCCACTTCCCAATCCTGAGGCGATTCTGCAACAACCAAAAACTAACATTCTTATTAATGAAATTGAACCTATGGCTCCAATTGCAATTCTTGTCTCATTATTCCACAAAAGGTATGGTTTCTCCAGCCTGTAGCTGTAACTACCCCCTTCTCCTCAAACCTAGAACCGTTCTTTAAAGCCCAATAAAAACCCTAGCTTCTAACATCAGTTCCTGGTATCCTCTCAATCTAGCTATTCCTCCCACCCTATCCCCAAATCTATTGCCTAACTACCCTTTTCTGTTTACCTAGCATTTATTTCATCCTTTAAACAACAAATTATTCTAATAATGATAATAATTACTCCTGTTCTATGACATTCTCTAGACTCCACCCCTTAATGAATCGCTCCTTACAAGTGCAATACACTTACAGTTAAGTGCACAAAATAAAGGATTTCAATTCAAATACTAAGCACCCCTATACCAGCACTGTGATATACCTGATAAAAAATAACACGCACAATTTTCAAAATGTAAAAAAAGGATGAAGATGAATAAAACATGAACTCCATTTAATGACCACAATGCTGACGTCTTTAGGAAAGGTACTAATGTCTGCAACTTATTCTGAAACGCAAAAAAAAAAAAAAAAAAGTCAACAACGATGGATAGAAGGGAACAACGGCTAGATGGATGGATATTTGACAAAGCAAGTATAGCAAAATGTTAAAGATAGACTCTAGGTGATGGATATGCGGGTGGTCACTGTACAATTACATATGTTGTGAATTTTTCATAATAAAATATTGGGGGAAATGAATAAAACACAGTCACCCTCCTCAAATTAGCTCACAGTACAGTGAAGGTGTCACACAAGCAATTACACAACTGAGTACAGTGAAAGTACACTGGCATTATTAAATATGCATAGGAAGCCCCAGGGCACAGAGCAGTGGCTCTTAACTGAGAAAGAGGAGCTTAGATATGGTTTCCATGTGACCCCAATCTAAATCTGGAAAGACATATACAGTTATGCTGGCAAGTGGGTACAGGAATATTCCAGGCATTAGAAAGCTCAAGCAAAGGAACATGTAGGCATCACACAGCATGGTATGTTAAGAGAACTAAGAGCAGTTGGATGCTACTACAACATATGAGCAAGAGGGAGAGAGGGAGTAGGTTGGTTGTTTTGGAATGCCCTGATAAACTTCTACTGAATCTCAATCACTACTCACCCCTTCTAAGCAAAACTCCCTTTAGTCTCTCAGAAAATCACTACCTCCTTCTATTCCTTGTACTTTACATAAGTTTCCATCATCACAATAATGATCCAGTATTTTAATGCTTTTGTTTCCTTAGCTATGTTCTGTATTAAGACTGTGGACTCTTTGAGGACAAAAACTGCATCTTTTTTTTTTTTTAAAGATTTTATTTATTTATTTGACAGAGATAGAGACAGCCAGCGAGAGAGGGAACACAAGCAGCGGGAGTGGGAGAGGAAGAAGCAGGCTCACAGCGGAGGAGCCCGATGTGGGGCTTGATCCCACAACGCTGGGATCACGCCCTGAGCCGAAGGCAGACGCTTAACCGCTGTGCCACCCAGGCGCCCCAAAAACTGCATCTTATACACATCACTCTGAACAGACACCATCCTAATACATATATAAAGTTTTTTGACATAAAGTATGCCCTAAATCACTTCCCCATGAACTTCCCACACAACAGAAATTGTCTAGGCTAACTTAGTATAAAGAATAATATAATACCATTTTTTCTGGAAGAAAAAACACTAAATTACATGTATTTCCAGAAAAAAATCTACATTTTTAAGAGCTATGGGGGATAATTAGATTCATAAATATGAAGTATTTGCTGCTAAAAAATGTGCTGGCATTTAAAATGTAGGACAGTGTCATCAAGTGGAAAGAACAAATTACAGACCAATACATATAAGCTTTTTAAAAAAATTCTATAAAGATTTATTTATTTGAGAGAGAGTGTGAGAGAGTGCTTGTGCACATTCATGAGAATGGGGGAGGGACAGAGGGAGAGGTTCATCTCAAGCAGACTTCCCACTGGGTATGGGCCCTATGAAGCAGGGCTCAATCTCACAACCCTGAGATCATGACCTAAGCAGAAATCAAAAGTTGGACGTTTAACCAACTAAGCCACCCAGGCACACCTAAGCTTTTTTTTTTTTAAGAGTTTATTTTTAAGTAATCTCTACACCCAATGTGGGGCTCGAACTCACAACCCTGAGATCAAGAGTCGCATGCTCCACCAGTTGAGCCAGCCAGGCATCCCACACACCAATACATATAAATATGATACAATTTGTTTATGCTTGCAAAATTTCTAGAAAGATACAAAGAAACTATTAGCAGTGGTTACTTCTGAAACTGGGAAAGGAGGGATTGGAATTTTTCACATTACACCCCTTCTGTACTGAATTTTTATCAAGGGCAGAGATCATTATTTTTATACAAGTAATAATACAGTTATGCCTTCTTTCAAAGTAGTTTGCTCTAAACATTTTTTAAATCCTCTGAAGACATGAAAACCATGCTATAGAACCTGTAAGTCTTCCAGACAATGTTTGTGTAAAATACGTAAGAAAGGTGAACATTCCAAAGAATACAGAGAACTCTCAATGGTTTCACTTGCAGACATGTTCCCTGAATATCAGTTTAAAACAAATCAGAGTGCCTGGGTGGCTAAGTCGGCTGAGCACCCAACTCTTGATTTTGGCTGAGGTCATGACCTCCTGGGCTGTGGGATCTAGCCCTGCTCCACACTCAGCAGGGAGTCAGTCAGCTTGGAGATTCTCTCCCTCGACCCTTTCCCTCTCCACCCACCAACACGCGCATGCGGCACATTAGCAGTCTCTCCCTCTCAAATGGGTAAATCAACTTTAAAAAAAATTTTTTTAAAAACAAATCAGACGGAGGAGTGTGTACAAGAGCGCGCGCGCACACACACACACGCACACACACGCGCGCGCGCGCGCACACACACACACGCACACACACACGGTGGCGACGGTGGGGGATATCAATTTAACAATACCCTTAACTGGAACACAACTCGGAACAACTGAAAAAGTATCCTGGTAAGTTTTCATACCACCAAAACCATCATATTATTTACACAGGCAAATTCTAACAAGCTTATTTTAAAATCAGTATATAAATGAGAAATACAAGAATCAATGGTGCACTGTGTCTTGTAGTACTCACAGATGAATGGAAAAGGAGAAGGAATCAAAACTACACCTCAACCAGTCTTTTTTATGGAAGCAATGAAACAGAAAAGAACACAAATACCATAAAATATATCAACCATAAAATGTATGAAGTAATTTGAAAGGCAGAGGGCAGTAAAGTATTTGCTTTGCTGATTGACAAGCTACACAAAAAGCAATGGGCATAGAAGATTACAGTAGGTGGTTTCCCTCATAATATTGCATTGGGACATATATCTGGGGCTTAAAGCATGCTTCTTTCATGGCACCAAGAAGTTGAAGATTCTCAAATTCATTAAGGGAAAAAATGGTTATATAATATAGGTCTACTTATTGTGGCTATAATTTTCAAGAACAAGAAGAGTACTAAAATTCCACGGTAAAATGCTATAGGTTGACTGACAATGTGTGCTGAGAGTCCACTGGAAGAATAAAGTAAAAAGGCAGTAATTGAGAATATTAAAGTCCCCTCAAAGTATAAGATACAAAATACTGGACCATGTCATCTAGGTCAAACCCCCTGAATATTTTAAGGGCAATGCTCTTCAAGGCACACTAAACAGGAAGCTTATGACCTTGGTTTCCACAAAATTACACACAAAACCTTTAAGAAACTCAGAACAATCACAAAGCATCTATTACCCAAATAAATCACTTATTTTCATTTTTCTTCCCATGCTTTGTCTATATATGTGTGCCTGAATGCCTAAGTGTAAATTTTTTCAAAAATATAAACACATAACTAGGGGCGCCTGGATGGGTCAGTCGGTTGAGCATCCAACTCTTGATTTCAGCTCAGGTCATGATCTCAGGGTCGTGGGATCGACCCCCGAGTTGGGAGAATCTGCTTCTCTCCCTCTGCCCCTCCCCCTGCTCACCTGCTCACTCTCTCTAAACTCTAAAATAAATAAGTATCTTTAAAACTATAAACACAGAATGGATAATAGTGCATAATTTTTCATTGGTATATGCATTTCTACCATTTCTGTAATATTCATAATAAAAACTCCTAAGGGTTTCATGAAATTCCACCAGAGATGATGTACCATAACCTACTTATTTGTTGTTAGACATTAAAACTGACCCCAATATTTAACTAACACTGCTTCCTGTACATAGATTTTATGTTGAATTATTCCCGATTTCCTCATTATTAGATCCAAGTAGATCAACGTTTATTTTAGGGCTCTTGATTAGAGATAAGGTACATTTCTACAATTTTTGGATATTTGTAAAATGGGAAATATGCACCTATTCTTTGCATGGTTACTGCCTAAGGACTTAAAATGACACCTGTCAAGCACTTCACTTAGTGTCTGGCACTTAGTAAAACTCAGTAAGTGGTAGTAATATTATTAAAACCTTCAAGTCCACTAACATTTAAGATCAGAATAGTTGTTTGTATCAATTTGCATGAATGCTAAGTAACATAAAATCTTTGGTCATATTTGCTACAAATGCTTTCTCCTATTTTTAAGTTTTATTTATTTAAGTAATCTCTATACCCAACGTGGGGCTTGACCCCACAACCCCAAGATCAAGCACCACATGTTCTCCCAACTGAACCAGCCAGGAGCCCCAAAATTTGTTTTCATCTTAGTTGTTCCTTTCTGTATTGCAAAAAGTGAGTTTCATAGGTGACATTTTGTAAAATAATATTAACATTATTGAGCACATTCCATGTGTCAGAAAATTTAACATATTACACTATCTTTAATTATTTTAAGGTAGGTAATATCCTGCCCATTTTACAGATGGGAAAACAAAGAAGTTAGGTAATTTCCACAAGGTAACACAGTTGAGAAAAGGAGGTATAAGATTCCAACCTAAATTTGCGTGGCTCTAAGGCTTATGTTCTTTCCACTATCCTAAGATGCCTCAAAATACATACAAATTATTTCGGGAAGCTATTCACCATTACAAGTAAACACATGAACCAGAAAACTACTAAGAAACCCAAATACCGGGGCACCCGGGTGGCTCAGTCCTTAAGCGTCTGCCTTCGGCTCAGGTCATGATCCCAGAGTCCTGGGATTGAGATCCCTGCTGGGGGGGTGCACTTCTCCCTCTCCATGGTCTGCTGCTCCCCCTACTTGTGTTCTCTGTGTCAAATAAATAAATAAAATCTTAAAAAAAAAAAAAACCCAAATACCTTTGTTACCAGCCAGGCAATTCATTCAGTAGCATATACATTTCCAAGATCAAAGACCTAGAAGATTAGAAACCGTATGGAACCAATCTGAGAAGAGCTAGATTACAATCCTAGTGCATTAGCACTGTAATGTTAAATTACTTCATAACTTAGATATATGAGATTAAGAGTCCTTAAACCTTCTTTCTGATCTAAAATTCTACATTTCTAAGGAACACAGAACCAAGAAACAAAGATGCATGTTCTAGAGTTTATTTTACCAAATTTAGTTGTGTGACCTTGAACACCTCCGAAAGGCTAACTCCTTTGTAAAACTGCCTAAATACCACAAGACTGCCATCCCCCTAAAAGATTATTATGAGGACAAAGTGAAAGTGCTATGTGAACTCTACAATGCACTAAAACTATGGTGGAATCCTCACTACTGTTACACTTGATTAACACACATAATGAGCAGCACATTTGGAATTTAATATTAGGTAGTATGTTCAACACTGGAAACTACAGTGCAAGCAAACTTACTTCCCCTCCCCCAATCCTCCTATAAGATGGTGGCAAAAAAGCAATATAGTTTCTAAGTACTCTTTTCTCACCAGCTTCAGGTTTCTTTTCTGCAACTTGCAAAAGAAACTAAGTTTGGAAATACACCAAATCAGATGCTTAAGAGAAAAAGCTTGTCTTAACTTGTGAAGATAAAAATGATCAGAAAAAAATAGGCTAATAGTCATAACTCAGATAATGAGCTCAGACATAGTCACATATAGCACAAGATTTATTTAATGAACTTTTTGCAGACTGGTGTCTTCTTTAGCCTTACCTCTAATTTTTTGTATTCTATAGTAATATTGACAAGCCCCTCAGATCTCAAAACTTCTTCCACTTCTCAAAACGATTTAAATAAAAGCAAAAAACCCTGAGTGATTTCTAAAAGTTCAGAAGTTTAGGGGCGCCTGGGTGGTTCAGTCATTAAGCGTCTGCCTTCCACTCAGGTCACGATCCCAGTGTCCTCCCCAGTGTCCTCGGATCTAGTCCCACATCTGGCTCCTGGCTCAGCAGGGAGCCTGCATTTCCCTCTCCCACTCCCCCAGCTTGTGTTCCCTCTCTCGCTCTGTCAAATACATACATAAAACCTTTAAAAATAAAAAATAAAAGTTCAGAAGTTTAGTTCATTCACAACTAAAACTGAATTTATTCCTAAATAATTCATTAGTGTCCAGAAAAATTACTATTATTTTTTTTAAGTAGGCTCCACACACAATGTGGGGCTCAAACTCACGACCCTGAGATCAAGCGTCTCATGCTCTACCAACTGAGCCAGACAGACACCCCAAATATCCAGATAAACTACTAAATAAGTCATTCATTCAACAAATATTTGAGTACCTACTAGGCACCAGGCACTGTCAGAGCCACCAAGGTTACGGCACTAAACCACAAAGCCCCTGCTCCCATGGTGCTTAAATTCTAGCAGGGGAAAGAGAGACCAGAAAGAAAGAAAATACCAAGCAGTGGTAAAAGCTACTATGAAAATAAAACAAGGTGATTGTGGTAAGAGGGGAGCAGGGCTCCATTCACTACATTTAAACATACTGTAACATGTACATGTATGATCATTTTAACTAAAGCTATAAATACAATTTATGCTCCTAACTAAAGTAAATCAATCTATAGAATGTTTGAAAATTAAATATTCTATATTTCCACTTGCCCCACCTTCTCCCCCCAGACCTTAAAACTGTTTCACTACAAAGCTGCTAGTGCAGGGGTGCCTGGCTGGCTCAGTCAGTAGAGCATGCAACTCTTGATCTCAGGGGTCCTGGGTTCAAGCCCCATATTGGGCATAGTGTTTACTTTAAAAAAAAAAAAAAGTTGGGGCACCTGGGTGGCTCAGTCAGTTAAGCGTCTGCCTTTGGCTCAGGTCATAATCCCAGGGTCCTGGGATTGAGCCCCATGTCGGGCTCTCTGCACTTAGCGCAGAGTCTGCCTCAGATTCTCTTTCCCTTTCCCTCTTTTATCCCTCCCCCCACTTGCACTCTCTAAATAAATAAATAAATTCTTTTTTTTAAGACTTTATTTATTTATTCGACAGAGATAGAGACAGCCAGCGAGAGAGGGAACACAAGCAGGGGGAGTGGGAGAGGAAGAAGCAGGCTCTTAGCAGAGGAGCCTGATATGTGGGGCTCGATCCCAGAACACTGGGATCACGCCCTGAGCCGAAGGCAGACGCTTAACCGCTGTGCCACCCAGGCGCTCCTCTTTTTTTTTTTAAAGTTACCAGTGCATCTTTAATTACTTGAAAGTTAGATAGTCCAGAACATTCTCAGAAATCCTAAAAAAAGAAGAGTATCTTCTTCCATTGGTTTCACAATGCCTTGGCACTGACAAAATCTCAATAGGGAATCTATGGACTTTCTTCCTCTAGTAGTCTCTGGACTACCACCTGACATAACTATAAATGCAATCATGTAATTATTTTTTTAATCATGTAATTTTTTAAAAAAGAATGTCTAACAGCCAATTTTACTTTATCTACCCCCCTGCTCATAACTAAAAATAAGCATTACTATCAAGAAACAGGCTGAACTACTAAAAATTTAATTTCACTGTAGGTTTCATTGCTAAAAAGATCACATTGCAGTAAGAAAAAAAATCTGGGCTTTTCCCCCTGGTTCTCATACTGTTTATAAAATACTTCAAAACATCTCATCTACAAACTGTCCACTGAATGCAACTTAGCACTGGGCTAGACAAGAGGATGGATAGATTATTGCAGGTTTCCTAAGTAACTGCTACTTGTATATTGAAATGAACTAAAAACACAAAGTGAACAGACATTACAAAATAATGCACAGATCCAATTTTAAAAAATTAGATACATCTACTTAATACTAAAAACCATCACTACCAGTAATTAACCAGAAAACTATTATATACTCATAATTAAAAGGCCCTCAGGTTAAACTTAAGTGTTGTCTGTCACACTCAAAATACCTTGCTCAAAAATAAGAGGAAATGTTCCTTCTAGCTAATAAAGAAACACAAATTAAAAGCATCTGCAATATCACTGGCAAAACTGCTTAAAATAACATCTCCAAAGCAGGGATAATGTAGTTACCGTACATCACAGCTACGGTGGCACTGTTAGGTGGGTACAAGCCTACTGGAAAACATTCAATCTTCAGTGACTTAGAGATTTAAAAAGTTCATACTGATTGACAGCATTATCCCACTGCTGGACATAATTAGGAAAAAAAAAAACAACACAAAACTACTCATAGAAGCAGCGCCTCCAATCTAAAACAGAGGGGGAAGAGACACACAAATGTACAAGAAAATTATTAGGTAGTTTATGGCATGGCACAAAAAAAGGCAAAAGTTCATTATGTTGTACACCTAAAACAAATGTAATATTGTATGTCAACTATAACTCAAGTAATTTTTTTAAAAAAATAAAAGTATGGGGGCGCCTGGGTGGCTCAGTCGTTAAGCATCTGCCTTCAGCTCAGGGCATGATCCCAGAGTCCTGGAATCGAGCCCCCACATCAGGCGCCTCCGCTGGGAGCCTGCTTCTTCCTCTCCCATTCCCCCTGCCTGTGTTCCCTCTCTCACTGGATGTTTCTCTCTCTGTCAAATAAATTTTAAAAAATCTTTAAAAAAAAAAAAAAGATAAAAATATGTATAGGGGCACCTCGGTGGCTCAGTCGTTAAGCATCTGCCTTTGGCTCAGGTCATGATCCCAGCATCCTGGGATCTAGCCCCGCATTAGGCTCCCTGCTCCGCTGGGAGCCTGCTTCTTCCTCTCCCACTCCCCCTGCCTGTGTTCCCTCTCTCACTGGCTGTCTCTCTCTGTGTGTCAAATAAATAAATAAAATCTTGGAAAAAAAACATGTACAGATAAATTGGCTCTGAGGCCCAATTCCAATGTGTTTTTCTTCCCAAAGAGCACCAAGTAATTCTCCAGTCACCAGATGAGTGTCCTACAATTCAACTCAATTCTGACACTATCTACCTCGAGATAGTATCAGATTCCACAGGTTAAGGGTTCAGTCCAACAAGACTGCCCTCACCACCACCACCTTCTGCCACCAGTTGCAAACCCAGGTTACCTGTGCTTCTGACAATGGGCTACAGATTGGAGACTGCCATGACTGCCTCCCTGGACTTCAGAGGACAGTTCCAAGTTCAGGTTATCACCTGTAGTTCCTAACTGGCTATAAATCAGATGCTCCTAAGACCCTCTTCTCAGGTTCAATTAATTTGCTAGAGCAGCTCACAGAACTCAGAGAAGCTTTTTACTTACTAGAGTACCAGTTTATTATAAAAGCATATAATTCCCAGAACAGCTAGATGGAAGAGGCACATAAAGCAAGGTACAGAGAAAGGACACAAGGTTTCCCTGCCCACCCGGAGCTCACCACTCCCCCAATCTCCAGGTGTTCACCAACCTGAAAGCTCTCAGAACTCTGTTCTTTTGTGTCTTTATGGAGGCCTTATTACAGAGACTTGATGGATTAAATCATTGGCCACTGGTGACTGGATCCCATCTCCAGCCCCTCCTCCCACTCCTCACAGGGTTGGCACCACTGGCAACCAACCAGCCCCATCCTCAAGTGCTTTCCAAAAGCAACCTCGTTAACGTAGTTAAAGACACCTTAATCTCTCTCAACACTTAGGAAATTCAAAGGGTTTTAGGAGCTTTGTGCCAGGAATGGGATCAAAGACCAAATATATGTACTTGTTATAAATCACAGTATCACAATAGCCCTACCTCACATCGTGGTCAAAAATAAATTCTAGGCATTAACTTTTTAAATGTGAAAAAAAGCAGAAAAGATTTCCATGCAGTGGTGTAGGGAGTGGGGTGCTGCAGGGGATTATACTGGAATATGGGAAAGCATCTGCTGTTTTGTATTCGTCTAACAATATATACATTACAATCATATAAATCATACACAAGGCACTCTGTACTTGCCCTTTTTAACATTTAACATACTTAACTGTAACTGCTTATTTAATATTTTTTATCACCAGCAGACTAAATTCTTTGAGGGCAGGGAACGGGTTCATTGCTTTATCTCCAGTGCTTAGTACAGTGCCTGCCACATACTAGACACTCAAATATTTGTGGAGCAATTATACTTCTGGGTATTCCACAAAAGAATTGAAAGCAGGGACTCAAAAAGATATTTGCACACCCATATTCATAGCAGCATTCTTCACAATAGCCAAAAGGTGGAAGCAACCCAAATGTCCATCATGGATGGATGAACAAAATGTGTTATATATATACAACAGAATATTATTCAGCCATGGAAGGAAATTCTGGCACATCCTACAAAATAGATGAACCTTGAAAACATTATGTCAAGTGAAATAAGTCAGTCACAAAAGGAAATATATTCTATGCTTCCTCTTTTATGAGGTACCTAGAATAGTCAAATACATAGACACAAAGGAGAACACTGGTTTATCAGGGACTGTTCGAGGGCAGAGGTGAGATAGGAAGTTGTTTAATGGGTACAGAGTTTCATTATAGGATGATGAAACAATGCTGGAGACGGATGGTGGTAATGTTTGCACAAGGAATAATGCCACTGAACTGTACACTCAAAATGGTAAAATTTTACGTTTACCAAAATTTAAAAAATAAATATTTTTGGAATGAAGAAAGCATTAGAATTATGGGTAGTTTTCCAGATGGGTAACAATAATTTCTCTTTGTAATATTATCCCAAGTAGCAGGAAAGTGAGAAAATTTTATAAGATACTCATGTCTGGTATTATTTCTACCCAAGATAACTTTCCCACAAAACTTGAAGAAAACTGAAGTGGTTACCTACACACTTTATTTCACATAGAAGTACAGAGGGAAGAAAGAAAAAAAGGTTTTCCTTTTCAAAACAGACTCCAACAAATCCAATCATAATAATCATAGCTGCTTTGCAGAGGACATCAAATTGCAATGTACTAATACCACACACGTATTTAAATACAATTGGTTCTTTGATTATCCACAGTAACATAAACGTTTCATACAAAATAATTCCAATGAATTTTTAGTTGACTTTTTAGAAAGTAGTAAGTCAGGTATGTCCTCCCTTCTTGTCCTAGACTCCTTCCCAGCTTAGTCTTATTCTTGGTAACTTGGGACCCGGTGTGCAAGAACCCAACTCCCAAGAGATGCCACAAAGAAAACAATCTACATAAGGATAATCACTGATTACAACAACTTTAAAGATAATTTCAACTCGACATAATCGGAACTAGTTTTTATATTGTGTACAATTTAAAAGCATCTCCCAAAGGAGAGAACTTGCCATCTGGATTATTTTCAAATGTAGACACTTATGGATTTTATTCTACATTTTCCTAGATTTTCTCCTATCTCCCTGACCACTCTCTATCAACGGTCCTACTTCTTCCTCTTGTCCAACAATGAGTTTTCACCCTTGACCCTCTGATCCTTTTTACAAGTTTGCGCCTCTAAAAGCCAAGGTACTCTACGCACAGGAATCCCTAACATATATCTCCTGCTCCTCTATCTGTTGAACTCCAGTTGCATAATATCAGCTTAAGGTTGAAGTATCTAAAATCTAATTCATCTCTTTCTCTCCAAAATCAGCTACTATTTAAATGCAAGAGCACAGTACAATATTATCACTACTGTGTTTCAACTACATAAATTACTCCAAGAAATTTTTCAAGAAGTAGAAACAAAGAAAGAGGTATGCACTCCAGGACATCATAAAATAATGAGTTATGTGCTATCAAAATATTAACTAAAAATCATTGCAAGTTTCAATACATGACAGTTTTTTAAACACACACATATGTATAAATTTGTATACACGTATGTTATATGTATGTTATTTCCTACTGATTTATAAGTAGCAAAGCTAGGAATCCTCCTGTCTGAAGCAACCTCCCTACTTCACATCTACCTCCACACTATGCTCATTACAAATACACTATAAAAGTTCAATGAACAAATCTTTAGGCAAAACAAGGGGACTGAAACTTAAGACAGTAAGAAGAAGCTGGAAGGCAGACCTCTACTAAAAGATAAAAGGCTTCACAGAATGTAACTGAGCTGAGTGCACATGCTCCTCCTGGAATTGAAGGCAATTCATGAGAAAAGGCTTCTAAAAACTGTGAGACAAGACTTTGCGATCTCCCTACTCCCAACCCAAAACAGGCCCAAGCACGTGCCACAGCAGTTCTCTATTCCAGGGAATGCTCATCTTGGTGCATTAAGAGTAAATCAGTTTAATTCAGGCTCAGCTTGCAAATAAAGTCTAGTGAGTCTCACAATACCAGAGTTAAGGAGGAAAGTGAATGCTGGAAGCAAAGGATATTATTTTATATAACATGACCAAGGAATGCTTCACTGAAAGTCTAATTACTTGAAAAAAAAATGTCCTGAATAAATGAGGAACCAAGCCAGGCAGAAGGACCAGCAAATACAAAGGCCCTAAGGTAGGAACCCAATTATTCGGGCAAATTACTTAATTTCTTTAGGCCTCAGTTTTCCAATCTGTAAACTGAGTACATAACATCCCCTATGTCATATAAAGAAGTAAAGGGAGTATATTACATCAAGTATCTGAGAGGTGGAATGTACTCAAAAAATGAGAATATTAGTTATCTGGGCACCTATCATGCTGGCAAAACCCTCAGCATATTGCCCAGCACATAAGACAACACTCAGAAAAAGTACTGTTATATAATCCCCATAATAACATAAAGCAGATAGGGGTGCCTGGGTGGCTCAGTCAGTTAAGCATCTGCCTTCAGCTTGGGTCAAATCATAGATCCCAGAGTCACAAGATAGAGCTCTGCATCAGGCTCCCTGCTCAGCGGGGAGTCTGCTTCTCCCTCTCCCTCTGCCCCATACCCTGCTCCTTCTCTCTCTCTCACTCAGTCATTCTCTCTCAAATAAATAAAATCTTTAAAAAAAATAATAACATAAAGCAGATAGGATTACACCTATTTTACAGCTGGGAAACCTGAGAATCAGAAATTTGCCCAATCCTCTGCCAACCCCTAAAATTCCTGTAAGGATAAACAAACACACTCTACAATTAAAGAGAGGACTTAAAATAATACACTGCCAAGATGAGGAAACCATTCACATTACTATTTTTTTTAAAGATTTTATTTATTTGACAGAGATAGAGACAGCCAGCGAGAGAGGGAACACAAGCAGGGGGAGTGGGAGAGGAAGAAGCAGGCTCATAGCAGAGGAGCCTGATGTGGGGCTCGATCCCATAACTCCGGGATCACGCCCTGAGCCGAAGGCAGACGCTTAACCGCTGTGCCACCCAGGCGCCCCCATTCACATTACTGTTAACTAATCAGTAGTATGGTGCTGTATGTAGCGTTAAGAACACGGACTCTATAGCCAGACTGCCTGGGTTCACATCAAAGCTCCACCACTTCCTAGGTAAGTGTCCTCGGGCAATTTTTCGTTTTTGCTCTGCACCTCTGTTTCCTCAATTGTAAACAGGAAATAATAATAGTACCTACTTCACAGGGCTGCTGGGAGGATTAAATGGGTTACTTTTTGAAATCACTTCTCTTTCAGTGCCTAGCATTTGGTTATCTAGTGTTAGTAATAGCATAAAATTTTTTTTAAAAAAAGGAAATCAGCAACAAAATGTTTCTACTTCCCATGGAGAATTTTAGAAATCGTAAAGACACTGGAAGTGGAAAAGCACAGAAAACAGAGACAGGAGAAAATGAAAAAATATATACCACCAAAAATTGACATAATGTTGCCTGGACTTAGACCGATTTACCTGAACAGATTGTTCCTATTAGTGTTATTGTCCTTGAGTAGGAACACTAGTAGTGAGATATATGCCAACAATGCTTCCAATAACACTTTATTTCATAGTTTATAACAAGTTGAATTACTAAAATTTTTTTATTTTTTTAAAGATTTTATTTATTTGTCGAGAGAGAAAGAGACAGCGCGCGCGCACACACACACAAGCAGGGGGAGTGGCAGACAGAGGGAGAAGGAGACTTCCCACCAAGCAAGGAGCCGGATGCAGGGCTGGATCCCAGGACTCTGGGATCATGACCTGAGCTTAAGGCAGCAGCTCAACCAACCAAGCACCCAAGCGTCCCTAACTACTAAAAATTAATTCAGGTGTCACATTACTGAGGATTAAGGCAGGTAGAATATAACAAACTTTATCATCTCCTCCCCATCCAACCCTCTTCTCAGTGTTACTTGATGCTTGCTACAAAATATGAAACATCACATGTTAACTTCAGACTGAGAATGACTTACTCTATCAGCCATTGGTAGAAAATAAACCTTTCTGGGGGGCCTGGGGGGCTCAGTCAGTTAAGTGTCTGACTCTTGATTTTGGCTCAGGTCATGATCTCAGGGTTGTGGGATCCATCCAGTTCCACAAGTGGGTCTCCAAGCTCAGCAGGGAGTCTGCTTGAGATACTCTCTCTCTCCCTCTCTCCCTCTGTCCTTCACCCCCGCTCACTTTCTCTCTCTCAAATAAATCTTAAAAAATAAAAATTAAAAAAGAGGGGTGCCTGGGTGGCTCAGTCAGTTAACCATCTGCCTTCAACTCAGGTCATAATCTCAGGGTCCTGGGACTGAGCCTCTGCATCAGGCTCCCTGCTTGACAGAAAGTCCGCTTCTCCCTCTGCCCCTCCCCCTGCTCATGTGGGTGGGTGTGCTCGAGCAAGTGGACCCACACTCTCTCAAATAAATAATTATCTTTAAAAAATCAAAAATACAGGGTGCCTGGGTGGTTCAGTCAGTTGAGGATCTGCCTTTAGCTTGGGTCATGATCCCAGGGTCCTGGGATCGAGCCCCATGGCAGGCTCCCTGCACAGCAGGGGAGTCTGCTTCTCCCTCTCCTCCCTGCTTGTGCTCTCTCAAATAAATAAATAAAATCTTTTAAAAAAATCAAAGATACAAGCAGCGGGGTGCCTGTCTGGCTCAGTCGGTAGAGCATGCAACTCTTGATCTTAGGGGTCATGAGTTCAAGCCCCACATCGGGAGTAGAGTTTACTTAAAAAAACACACAAGAGGGGTGCCCGGGTGGCTCAGTTGGCTAAGCTTCTGCCTTCAGCTCAGGTCACGACCTAGGGGTCCTGGGATGGAGCCCTGCATCAGGCTCCCTGCTCAGCAGGGAGTCTCCTTCTTCCTCTTCATCCCGCTCTTTCTCTCCCTCAAATAAATAAATAAAATCTTTAAAACACACACACACGCAAGAAACAACAAATGTTAGCAAGTATGTGGAGAAAAGGGAATCCTTGATAGCTGTTGGTAGTAATGCAAACTGGTACAGCCACTGCGGAAAACAGCATGGAGGCTTCTCAAAAAACTAAAAATAGAATTGCCATACCATCCAGTAATTCCACTACTGGGTATCTACCCAAAGAATACAAAAACACTAACTGGAAAAATTGTATGCACTCCTATGTTTGTTGCAGAATTAGTTCCAATAGCCAAGATAAGGAAGCACCCAATTGTTCATCAATAGATGAATGGATAAAGATGTGGTGGAGGGGTATCTGGCTGGTTCAGTCAGTGCAGCATGTGACTCTTGATCTTGGGGTTTTAAGTTTGAGCTCCAAGCTGGGTGTAGAGATTACTTAGAAAATAAAACAAAATCTTTAAAAAAAAAGATATATATATATGTCATAAAGAATGAAATCTTGCCATTTCCAACAACATAGATGGATCTAGAGAGTATAATGCTAAGTGAAGTCAGTCAGAAGAAGACAAATACCATGATCTCCCTCATATGTGAAATTTAAGAAACAAAACAAATGAAGAAAAAAGGAGACAAACAAAAAAACAGTCTTTATAAATACAGAGAACAAACAGATGGTTACCAGAGGGGAGGTGTGCGAGGGGATGGGTGAAAGAGGTGAAGGGGATTAAGAGTACATTTACTGTGATGGGCACTGGGTAAAGAATTGTTGAATCACTATACTATACACCTGAAACTAATGTAACACTGAATGGTAATTAAACTGGAATTAAAAAATAAATTTAGGGGCGCCTGGGTGGCTCAGTTGGTTAAGCGTTTGACTCTTGATTTTGGCTCAGGTCATGATCTCAGGGTCATGAGATCAAGCCCCTAGTCAGGTTCTGCACTCAGCGTGGAGTTGGCTTGTCCCTCTGCTCCTACCCCCACTCACGCTCTGTCTCTCTCAAATAAATAAATAAAATATTTTAAAAAAAATAAAAATGTATTTTTTAAAATGTGCTTTTAATTCCCAAAGCAGGGAAAAACAGCCTTTCTCCTACTTAATTTCCAAAAGCCCTCTGACTACTTTGAGAAGTTTATCTTCCTCCTCAGTCTCAACAATTCTGGATTATTGTCTCCTTTTTAAAAAATTTTTTAGTTTATTTTTTAAGTGGGCTCCATGCCCAACATGGAGCTTGAACTCACAACCTCAAGATCAAAAGTTGCATGCTCCACCAACTGAGCCAGCCAGACGCCACTCTCTCTCTCTCTTTTTTAAAGTCAGCTCTATGCCCAACATGGGGCTTGAACTCATGACCCTAAGATCGAGTCGCATGTTCCACCATCTGAACCAGACAGGTGCCCCAATTATTGTCTCCTTTTATTCTCTTTCCCAAAAAAAGGTATCACTAAGAAATCTATAAATCACCCCACTGGGAGGCAGTGTATCACCATGTAAAGAAGTATGCTAGAACTGGGCAGAATTGGATTCAAGAGTATGCTCTGCCATTTACTAGCTGAGTGAACTTGGGCAAGTCACTTAACCATTCTGGAACCTCAGTAAATGAAAATACCACCCACTACATCACAGGGGTGTTTAAGAAAAAAGTCAGTGTTAGAGAACGTACTACAACTTGCCATCTAGTAGATGCTGTAAATGATATCTTATAGATATAAACTTAAAGTTTATTATCACTGCAAAGCCAACTAGAGGAAATTAATTACTTCTCTTCCAACACACAGCTCTTTAATATGAATATTAATAATGTAATTATAATGCAGGGTTAAATTTCTAGAAAACCTAAGGTTTTAATTCAGTTATCATTTGAGAATCTGTGTAACATACCACATGACACAAGAATTCAAAATTAGATAAAAACATAATTCCTAGTCTGAAGAAGTTAACAATCTACTTGTAAGAGATAAATGTGGATATTCAGCAATATTGTACATTTAAACACTATATATTTATACACATAAATAATTACCTTTCATGGAGGATTTGCTATTTTTATGCAGCAACCTGGATACCTGTGTTTCAGTCTAACTTCAAAAGTTTAGGAAATAATTTCCCACTAAAGAATCTTTTCTAATATAATCCCATATTGTCCAAATAATCCCTCTGAAATTTTTCAAGTACATTTAGAACACCCAAATATGAATGCAACTACTGAATATTCCTCAATGAATAGTAGCACTTTATGCATTGATATTTAATCAAAACTCAAAAAAGTATATATACACAGAGCTGGAAAAATCCATTTGTCATTGACAAATTTGCTTTCCAAAAACATACCTTCATGCTTCAGCTTCCCTGCCAACCATGGCTACCACCACTTCCTCAATTTTCCTGCCAGGAATAAAGTCTGAGGAATGTCTTTTGGCCTGAATGAGTAGTGGAAACAGGGAGGGATATATCCCAAAGGAAAAATATTATGGCTTTGCTAATATTTCCTACATTTTCTCTATTTCTTTAGTGTAAAAGGGAAATTCTCAAAGGTTCATGTTCCTAACTATCTTTAAAACTATTTCTTTAAACCACAAAAAAGGCCTTTTTTAGTAAGAGGATATTAACCGTGTTCTTTGTAGTAACATTCTAATTGCCACAAAGTTTGCAAATTAGGTACAAGGCAGTAGACACATCGGTGAGTGTGGAAAAACTCTTCTTGCTTTTAAAAAAAGGGGGAAAAGATCAGAGATCCAAGAAAAGAGGATATCATAATCCCCATCCTTAAATGGAAATACGACAAATATATCAAACCTAAATCATCATATGCATTATATATAGAGAATGAATTTAATGAGTATCACATACTGCTACAAAGACATTTCAAGCTAACGTTCTAACGAAGAATTCAAAGTCAAAAACTTAAACACAAAAATATATAGCCTAAGTCCCTATTTTTTTAAAGTTTATTTATTTAAAGTAATCTCTACACCCACATGGGGCTCAAACTCACAACCCTGAGATCAAGAGTTGCATCTTCTTCCAACTGAGCCAGCCAGGCATCCCAAAATTCCTATTTAAAAGCAAGGATTTAGGGGTGCCTGGGTGGCGCTGTCATTAAGCGTCTACCTTCAGCTCAGGGCGTGATCCCAGCGTTCTGGGATCGAGCCCCACATCAGGCTTCTCCGCTAGGAGCCTGCTTCTTCCTCTCCCACTCCCCCTGCTTGTGTTCCCTCTCTCGCTGGCTGTCTCCGTCAAATAAATAAATAAAATCTTTTAAAAAAAATAAAAAAATAAAAAATAAATAAAAGCAAGGATTTAGAACATGAAATAAAGACACACAAGAGTGCCATATAACAGTGATTGCCAGGATGCCTGGGTGGCTCAGTCGGTTAAGCATCTGCCTTCGGCTCAGGTCATGATCCCGGGGTCCTAGGATCCAGTCCTGCCTCAGGCTCCTTGCTCCCAGGGAGCCTGCTTCTCCCTCTGCCTGCCGCTCCCCCTGCTTGTGCCTGCACTCTCTCTCTCTCTCCCTGACAAATAAAATCTTCAAAAAAAAAAAAAGTGCCGATTGCCTCTTTTGCTTTTACACAAAACCATAAGATCTCAACTTTTGGATAACAGTAACTACTTATAGGGGATGATCATGGGCTCTTTTAATTTCATTTATTAACAACCACCAAAGACTGAAGCATTCCAAGGCTACACTTACAGTCCTCAATTGCTAATTTTCCCCCAAAGCTTTTCAGAGTAGTCCTTAAAAATACTTGTCGCCGGGGGCACCTGGCTGCCTCAGTCAGTAGAACATGCAACTCTTGATCTTGGGGTTGTGAGTTCAAGCACCATGTTAGGTATAGAGACTACTTAAAAATAAAATATTAAAAAAAAATACTTGTCACTAATCTCAAATTAAGGACACCGTATCAAAAACAACTGCACTGATGGCTACTGGTTTTGGCCTAATATTCTTTAATATATAGTAACCCCAGTACCCGGTGTTTTTTAAAAGTGTTGTTTTTAATCCCTTTGGGGTGATAAAGCCCAACTGACAATGTTACCTGAGGACAGGGACTATGCATCTAGTTGACCACTGTATATCCTGTCTCTGTAGGCACTTTAAGTACCAGCCAATAACAATGAACCCTTTTGAGAACCTGAAGAAACACATACATTTTGTACATAATTCGATAGGGTTCTCACACCTCTCCCTATCTATGAGCCCTAGGTTAAAAACAAGCAATAGGGGGCGCCTGGGTGGCTCAGTCGTTAAGCATCTGCCTTCGGCTCAGGGCGTGATCCCGACGTTCTGGGATCTCGTTCTGGGATTGAGCCCCACGTCAGGCTCTTCCGCTGGGAGCCTGCTTCTTCCTCTCCCACTCCCCCTGCTTGTGTTCCCTCTCTCGCTGGCTGTCTCTATCTCTGCCAAATAAATAAATAAAATCTTTAAAAAAAAACCAAGCAATAGCTTTTTAAAATACCAACTGTATTAATTTCATATAATAAGCCAAATCCACAAAAAATAACCTTTTGTCTACCAGTGACTGTGGCCCACAAATCTGGTCAGAAATGCAATCCCCCCGACTTCCAATTTCAGGATGGATTTAATGAACTCAAGAAAAGACTTACAAAATTAAGTAGACCTACTTAATAACCTTGCAGTTGTTTATAAAATATTGACACCGACAAAACTTCCAAAAGTGATCTAGCTAGGGGATAAAACACACAAATTCCTCAACAAAATATTAAAATGGCCAAAAAATAGCCAAGTATGAAAAAACTTAAAGTCCTCTTAAGATGAGCTCTCTACTGGGGCGCCTGGGTGGCTCAGTCAGTTAAGTGTCTGCCTTCGGCTCAGGTCATGATCCCGGGGTCCTGGGACCGAGCCCCAACTGGAGCGCCATATTGGGCTCCCTGCTCTGCGGAGAGCCCGCTTCTCCCTTGCCCTCTGCCACTCTCCCTGCTTGTGTGCGTGCTCTCTCTCAAATAAATAAAATCTTTTAAAAAAAACAGTAATTTTTAAACAAAAGATCAGCTCTCTACCACTCACCCCCACTAAAAAAAGGGGGGGATCTTAGTTTACGATACAGTATAATCTGAGATTATGCTGAAATCATTTCTCCAAATGTTTGAAATCACACCTACAGTAAACATTTTTTTGGGGGGGTGGGATGTACCACAAATATAAACAGGCAGGAACAGAAGACAACTACAAAAGTCACCCAAAAATAAAACTATTAATCTTATGAAATGACACTTCAGGGGCTCCTGGGTGGCTCAGCTGGTTAAACATCTGCCTTCGGCTCAGGTCACGATCCCAGCGTCCTGGGATCAAGTCCCACATTGGGCTCCTTGATCAGCGTGGAACCTGCTTCTCCCTCTCCCTCTGCCACTCCCCACCTTGTGCTCCCTCTCACGCACATGATCTATTAAATAATTTAAAATCTTTAAATAAAATAATAAATAAAAGAAATGGCATTTCAATCTGTACAAGACTTAACTCTCAAATTATGTTACAGAATCAGTTTAACTTCAAATAAGTCTCTAAACTGTACCTTTTTCTTTCTACCACCACTTCTCCCTAGTCACAAAATTACTTCTTTCAGTTTTCTTCTCAGAAGAAAGTTTCCACATAAGAACCCCCAAGAAAGAGCATACAATTAACATTTCCTCCCAAGAAAACAGTAAGGGGAGTCTGAATCATACGTAAGAAAAACACGGATGTAAATAGTAAAAGTAGTTATCTTGGCTCTTTTTTTTTTTTTAATTTCAGCGGACCTCAGAAGTTGTTTTTAAACAGTCACTCAAAAGTCCAATAGTCACTTGAAAAAAGCCAACTGGAAATTCTACTAGGTAGAATTTAAAAAACACTGTTTCTTGTCTTTTACTATCAGCCCCACACCAACAGAAATTCCCCCAAGAGTAAAAATAAACAAACTCTCAGAATGTGGCTGTTTAAAGTCATTTAAATCACTTTCACATCCAAATAAATTGTAGAGGTTGTGAATCCCCTCCTACCACTTACTAATTAGGCAAGGTACTGGGCTTCCCCATGCTTTGGTTTCCTCCTGGAAAATGGGATATTAATCAGGGACGTCATACATCCTAGTTTCTCTGGGACAGTCCTAGTTTATACTATTATCCCAGAATGCCATCCAGTTAGTGTCCCCTTTCATTCTCAAAAGTATCCTGGTTTGAGCAATAAATCATATGGTAATGGGTATCAGGGTCATGAAGATTAAGAGAGGTAATACATGTAAAGCATTTGTAACAGTGTCTGACAGAGAGTAATAGTTCAGTTAGTGTTAACTATTGCTAATGTTAGTCACTGTCAAACACTTTTTATAAAAAGTTTTGAATTGTATAATGAACAGAGAGTTCTACAATATTCCTTTTTACAAATAAAATTATGCATTTAACTTCCCGCATTCAAATTTTTGAAACAACTAAGTAGCACTAACTGCTTGAAATCAACACTAACCAATTTATCCCGAGATGGCAATATTATCAATTACATTCACATTTTATCATACATAAGTTTTAGTAGAGGCTATATTAAGGTTACTGACAGGAAAGTAACTGAAAAGTAAAACTCTGCTTAGCACCAAACCAAGTCCCTTAATATTCTGCAGCCTTTCTCATCCAGGGTACCACAATGTTAACCAGAGAACTCAAAATGATTTGAATGACGATTTCCTGAATTCTCCCAAGAATGGCACAAAACTAGTATCTTTCTAGATATACACGAGAGAAACTAATTCATTACATACAATGGATGCCTTGGGGCATAATTCTGTTGTAGAACACCAGGGTCTTGTTATCCTTGGGAGTACAAAGGGGGAAATACAGATGAAAAGACTCAATATTGAACAAAGACAGAATCTGGGTAGAAGACTGCATCACTAGAAAAATTATTTCCCACAAAATGAAGCTCAAGGGAATAATTAACATAAAATATATAAATTTGACTCATGGCTATGAAAAGTATTTTTTTTTTAAGATTTTATTTATTTATTTGACAGAGACAGAGACAGCCAGCGAGAGAGGGAACACAAGCAGGGGGAGTGGGAGAGGAAGAAGCAGGCTCACAGCAGAGGAGCCCGATGTGGGGCTCGATCCCAGAACGCCGGGATCACGCCCTGAGCTGAAGGCAGACGCTTAACCGCTGTGCCACCCAGGCGCCCCTATGAAAAGTATTATACATTGTTTTACCTCATCTCCGTCAATTTATCGTAGGCGAGCTATCCAACATCTAGCAGTCCTTCAGATAAGAGAACTTCTAGTTGTAGTTGATGAAAAGCAGAAAAGAAAAAGAGGAAAAGCAAAGAAAGCTGAGACCAAGACTCCTGTCACTGATCACTAATGAACCTACTAATAATCCAAGACACCAATATTAACTATTACCTATACAAATTAGAACAAGAAAATTTGGGGCGCCTGGGTGACTCAGTCGGTTAAGCATCTGACTTCGGCTCAGGTCACGATCTCATGGTCCAGGGATCGGATAGAGCCCCCCATCAGGCTCCCTGCTCCTCAGGGAGTCTGCTTCTCCCTCTCCCTTTGCCCCTCCCCGCACCACTCTCTCTCTGTCTCAAATAAATAAATAAAATCTTTAAAACAAAAAAAAAGAAAATTTAATAAAGTGAAAAAATGAACTAGAATACAAATTAGAAGCAAACAGAGATACTAACACAAGGAAAGAAAATATTTTTAAGGTACCATTAAATAAAAACAACAAAATCCCCTTACAGAATCATTCAGAGCAGTGAATTATAAAAGTCATTTTTATTTATAAAAATAAATATTTCAACTCTAGTCACTCAATAAATAAGCTGAATGATTGGGGAACTATTCTCAGACACACTTAGCCTATATAGAACATAAATGACATAAGGGGAAAAATTCAGTGAAACCACTCTATCTACCATAGTATGACCTCCCCCCCAAAAAATCAAGAACACAATTCAACATATTATTGCACGAACTTTTGTATGAGCACACACAAACAAAACCAAAGCTCAAATTTATTTCAACTACCTTGTAGTATAAAACACAATTTAGACCTTTCATTAGGCAGCAACTCGTCTAACCCTGTGTAAAAATCTGCATTTACCTTGCACTACATCTGAAAAAAAATATCTTCATTTTGCAATATTAAAATGAAACATGCTTTCTGGTGATAAATAACCCAAGACCTAAACCGCTTAGTTAAGGGAAACTAGTGAGCTTTAACAACAACAACAAAAAGTGCCAAGGTTTTGAGGCCAAATTAATTTGGGTGTGAATTCAGGCCGTCAATTATTATCATGTACAAGTCATTTATTCTGACAGCCTCAATTTCCCCATCTGTAAAATGATAATAACCACCTATCTTGCAAGGTAGCTAAGAAGATTAAACAATAAATGTTAAAATACAGTTATTGGCATTCAAGAGAAACTCAAACTAAATTAACTGTTTCTTAGAATATCTCAGGATTCAACAAGTTATAGGTCAAATCCCATTACACCAACGTTATGCACGCAAAAATTATAAACAGAACTTACTTTTTTCCCCCTTCTAACAACAGTCTGACATTATAAAGGTATTTTACCTTTGAGTGTACATTAGATTTTCCAGAGCTTACAGAAATCTCTCTAGTTGGTCTCATCAATCCTAATAATGTATTTTCCAATTAAAAACAAAAAAGAACAGCATTAACATTATTCACCCTTCCTTCCTTTGGAGGAATAGGGAATATAAACCAATTTCAATAATCTCTTGACTAACCATATGTAAAGTCTTCTTGTTTTCTTCTGGTTAGTATCAAAGAT
The DNA here is from genome assembly GCF_017311325.1 of Ursus maritimus. Lineage (NCBI taxonomy): Eukaryota > Metazoa > Chordata > Mammalia > Carnivora > Ursidae > Ursus > Ursus maritimus. The sequence goes on from NW_024423319.1 coordinate 26,906,577, forward strand.
AGAACTATAGCAAGCATACATTAGGAACACAGTTCAGGTAGCAGATTACCACAGCTGCTAAAAGAGACGTANTTTTTTTTTTTTTTTTAAGCACATATTCAAAAATTAAGACTCCACAAGCAACACCACTTACACTGAAAAAATATAAAATTTGGTTCGATTAAATGCAAAGCAGGCAACTCAGGAGATGTAAAAAAAAGAAATCTAACTGACAATTTTGTTTTCTCACATTATCTTTGCCAAACAGAAAGAACATGCAATAACCACCACTCATGATAGCGAGAGATACAGAGAAAATATTATGCAGGGACAGTACTGACTGAACCACAAATTAAAAGTCCTATGCATGTAACAAATGTAGAAAACTACAAAAGGAAAATGTAAAGAACTTTTAAAATAGCCTAGATCTTTAAAGTTTCTTCTTTATTCTCCAATGATTAATCACATTTCAGTATATAATGATACCCATAGCTAACTGGGACTATCCCTCTCCTTTGCTAAGCTCCCCAACTTCCAAAATAGGTTTACAACAGTGCTCCACTGTACAATAAACTGTCATTTCAAGTATCTGAATAATCTAATAGCAAATTGCAAAGTGCTACTACACGACCAGGTTGTTTTTTTCCAACATGTGAGGCACAAAAGTCACCACATTAAAGAGATGTGAACCATATCCTTCTAAGATATAATGAACAGCTCATTGTGTCCATTTAATGTAAATTTTAAACTCAAAAGTTAACTTACAGCATCAAAAACTGGAGTCTTCCATCTATTATAAAGAACCAAAAGCAAAAAGAATACGCTATTCACTGTTTACTCCCTTCCCACACATGACTGTGGGTGGCATCAGTTAAACATGCAGAATATTAAGCACTACTAAACTGTCCAAGGCATATTTTCACATCTAACACTATATTCCCAAAAGATAATTTATTTGAGCCTAAGCCTGCTCCTCACCCCTCCCTACCCATTTTAATACATAGGTCCTCAGACAACCACCAGTTAATAAAGTAAGACTGAAAAAGAAAATAATGAAAAAGAAATATAGGATTTAATCTCATTAAAATCTGGAGTGTTTGAGCTTAAAAAAAAAATCCTAACTAAATACACTTCAAAGTTACCAAACTCATAATTTGTTGGCTTAGTAGTCTAGCTGTTACCTTGCCACAATAAATCCGAAGCCACAATCCTCATCACCTATTTAAGATTATTTGCATTCAAAATATGTAATCTGTCTTCTCATACCATTCTTCTAAAACTAAAATGTTGAATATGAATATACAGACTAATATTAACAGTTATGAAATATCTGTTCCTAGACGAGGGTGAAATTTTGCTTTAATAATGATGAGGGAACACACTTCACCCAACATAAAAATTAAATACCCATTATTTTGGATTCCCTTTAGAACTTTGCCATATATTCAAAAATCTCATAGGGGTAAAAAGCATGACACTGAACAAAACCAAACTGCAGAAAATAAGGCACTTACCTTCAAAGAGTGTAGGAGCAATTCACAAATATACTAATTAAGGGAATTGATGATTTTAATTGCAATGCACTTTTACTGTTGATGGGTAATGGTCAGAATGTCCTTTATAGAAAAGGATAGAATATTTTACAAACCGACTTTTAACTACAGCACCAAATCCTTAAAGGGGTGGGATTTAACTCATTTTATAGGTAAACATTCATTTTCATATCAGTTAAAAAAAAAAAAAAGAACCCACCCCACCCCCACTGCCAGTCTCTGATACCTTAGAATGCTAGTTATTTCACAGTGGGAAAAAATGGCTAATAAGTACATTTCTTTTCCAATCCTCATCTCTACCCATTCATTAAACACCAAATACTGAAACTGAATTCAACTCCTACCTCTATCTTCCTACCAGGAATGCGCCCCAGGGCACGCGAATCCCTTCCACTGTCACTTATTGCAACTGCCAAAGCCCCTCCTATTAATAGTAAATCCCTTTCATACTGACTCACTGTAACTCCAACTTAATGAAATAGACAACTAGCAGAATTTACAAACTTTGAGAATGGAATTTTCCCGTTTTCAGAGGCTTAAAAAAAGAAACTAAAAGTTGACTACATTCAGACTAAGTTACTAACATTTAAAGTTCAGCCAATTTGTAAGAACTTATATTGCTTATTCTATATTGGTTCGATTTAAATATTTTTTTGAAAGTTTGTGTATCAGGCATTGTGTAAGTACTTATATACATATATACATATATATGGCGAAGTTTTCCATGCAGATAACTGATATGTAAATATAAACGTCATTACACCAAAATTCCAAGACAATTTGAAATCTCTTCTTCAAATTTTTTTGTTTAATTATGGAAATTTTCAAGTACACACAAAAAAGTAGAGAGAATAAGAGTACAATGGGCTCTCCTGTAGTCATCATCCAGCTACAATCAACTCAAGGCCACTTTTGTTTCATCTCTACCTCCCACCACTCCCTCCTCCAATTATTATCTTCAGAAAAGAAGAAGACTGTGCTCAATAAGTACACCGAGAAAAATCCAAAGATAGGAAGTATCAAAGACTAGCAAGAAGTCAAGAATTTAGCAATGTAACTGTCACCCTACACAACTACTTGTTAGGCGGAAAATTTAAGAATTCAGTTAAAAACAAAAAAATGCCATCTTTAAGAATTTTAATAATGTCCGTAAGATCCAAAGGGCATATTTAAAATTATATCTACAAGGATAAAAAGGAATATGTGATGAAAATGAACTTAAATATTTGCAATTAGCTTGCATTCGTATAGCACCTCGGCTCAAAACGAAAAAAACCAGACTATTTAACATAACGTGTCATAAAATTACAATTCAGCCACTTGAAAAACCGCTGAACACTTATGCCTTAACTGGTCCCTCTGATTCCTAATTATAGATTGATATCAATGTAAAAAAAAAAACCCAGGCATTTTAACTAAGTGGTTTAAAATGTTCAAAATTAACCCCACCGTTCATTGGAAAATATATGAAAGCAAGCCTAAACTACCTGAATGGTATGTCATTAACCAGAAATGTATCCACTTTCCAGGGCCGGTTTTTTTTTTTTAATAAGTTCACATATACCCTGAAACGCAACGCGCTAGGCTACAGATAGAATTAGAAGACCGCCTCCTGCTCTTGCTCCTAACCAATACGCAGAGAGAGAAGGTTGGCAGGAAAGTGCTGCGAGGACAGTAACAAACACCAGCAGCTCCCGAGCAGGCCCTGCTAGAGCCAGGAATGACGCACTTCGGTAACCCGACTCTTTCTCCCCTCCACCCCCGCCCCCAGCAGCGGTGCTGACACCGCCAACAGCCCGGAGTAGGAAAAAAGACAACAGAAAAAAGGCAGAGGTTGGACCGCACCAGGTTTCATCAAGAAACCTCGATTATTCTTCTTTCGACACTAACCACTAGGACTAAACAGGAAAAGAAGCTTCGTGCTTAAGCAAGTCCCATCATGGTGGTTTAAGAGTCACTAAATTAAGCTGATAATGAGTCCAATCCACAGAGACAAATACAGGGTGTGGCTGCCGTGAAATACGGCGGTCCGTGGGAGAAAAGGGGTATGGAATTTACACTCCAGTACGAGGGGAAGATGGGGCTTTACCAGGGGGAGGGGGGGCGGCCCGCGCATTTTAAGGAACCATTTCAAAGCAACACAAGCTTTTCGTTTACTTAAACCTAATCCCACAGATCAAAAGTTTCTAATAGATATATCGTGTAAACTGTAAATAACCATTTAATCAAACACCATGACCCTCAATTAAGAAACTACATCCAAGAGAAAGGAGGAGGGAGAGGGAAGGGAGGGGTGGTAGGCAACAACATATAAAACATTTCTAGGCCACGGAGGAGAAAGTCTCACAAACCGGAGGAAACTACTAATGCAATATTAAAAATTAAAGCTGAACACTGCAGCACGAAAAATCTCACGATAAAACCCATTACAGTTCAGGATTAAAAATAAAATGACATATACACCGAGAGGGGGGAAACTAAATGTCGAAAGTACAGCGGTTTATAAAAAACTAAAGGCAAAACAAGACCTTCTCGCGACGAAAAAAAAAAAAAAAGGCAGAAATCAACAATACGTTTACGAATGTAGGCCAGAAGAAAATGGGAACGGGGCTCAAAGTTTTGCGGAACTACTTGATGCTGTTTCCCACACCTTCTCTCTCCCATGGCCCATCAGACCCTTTTCGTGCTAAAATCGCCGTACACAGATCACCGGGTACGCGACAGAAGAAAAAAGAAAGTCAACCCCAAGCAAGAATAAAAGTGTGGAGGGAAAAAGCAGAAGCTGCCTACCTGGGGCAAGGATCAGCTCAGTTCGTGCCTTGAGAAAGACAGTGCGGGTGGGGGTGGGAACGAAAAGCAGCACTAAAACTAAAACAAAAGTGGCGCCAAAACCCCCCAACAAACAGCCTTCCACTCCCGCCCTTCCCCCCTCCTCCCATGCCAGGCAGGCAGGGCCCCCTTCGGGGCAAGGTCTGCACGCGGGGGCCAACACCGCCAGACCCCAGCCTATTTATAAAATTGTTGCCCGAAGAAAACTGACCGAAGTCGGGCCTCGGAAGGGATGGAGAGATCGATGCCAATCGCTTTCCCAAGCAGTTCCCCCACCACGCGCTGGAGATGATGGGGCGGGGGAGAAGCAGAGGGGCCCGTCACATGAATGTTGTTCCCTCTCTAGGAAGGGAGGAAGAGAGGGAGGGAGCGAAGGGAGGGAGGAAAGGAAAGAGGGGAAGGGAGAAGGGAGGGGGCACGAGGGAGGGGTGTGATCAGAGTAGATTTTCCCTCGCCTCCCTCGGTCCGAGGCCCAAATATACACAACTGAGCCTCCGCTTCTCCCCTCCCCCCTAGGTTCCCAGCACCACCATTTTGCTCTCTTCCTTCCCCTCACCACGATACCGCGCTCTCCCCCACCCCAGCCACGGCCTCCCCGGCTTTCCTCCCCCGACTACGGCTCGCACCCCACCCCACCTCCAGTTTGGGCTCTCCCAGGCTTAAGAGCCTGCCGGAGAAAAGGCACCTAAATCTAATGCTACACAGAGAAGCGGAGCCTCCATCTTGCGCTGCTCCGCGTTCTCCATTTTGGGCCACCCATGGGGGGGGGGTCTCCGTGGAGGCCCCGAGGGAGAGTTGGGCGAGGGAAGGAAGAGAAAATCTTCAGCGAGGGTAGTCGAAAAGAAGAGTCGTGCAGTAGAAAGCCACTCTAGGAGTAGGAGGTAGGGAGGAAGGGGGGCTGGAAGTTCCTTGGTAGTGTTGAGGTAGCCACTTGGGGGGAGAAGGCAGAAAGACGGGTTGGGGGTTACGCGGGGACGGGGAGGCTTCTCCCTGTCTTGACTTAGCCACCCACTCCATGGCTGGCCCCGCTGGGGGCAAAGGGAGTAGAGGGGAAATTAAATGGCAACAGAGTGCCCATTCTCTTTCCCTCCCAACTCCTCTCGCGCGCCCTATTTCAACCATACACACCTCACAGTGGGCCCCGCGCCCTCCGGGTGCCCCTCCAAACTTCTAGAAGCTTCGCCTCCGCCATTTTATAACTTACCTCCCCCCTCAGCGTACACAGAGGCAGCAACGAGACTGTTCGCCTCCCCCACTCCTCCTTCCTTCTTTCTCAGGCCGGGGGCTTCTTCACCCCTGGGCTGGTACAAGATATTTTCCCCTTCCTCTTCTTTACACCCTCGAATTCTACTCAGGGACGGAAGCTCCCGCGGTTCTAGAGCGGTGGGGGGTTTTGAAAGTGGCGGTCGGATCCGGCGGGTTTTTTTTTTCTTTTTTTTCTTTTTTTTTTTTTTTTTTTTGGTGGCGCTTCGGGATTGTTTGGGGTGTTCGCTCTTCGGCGACTTGGAGGCGAATGGAACGCGCAGGCGCCATCTGTCGGCCACGAACCCGCGCTCGGCTCCTCTTGGGAGGGAGCGGCATCTAGCGGCAGAGAGCTAGCACTGCAACGCTTGTCTCCCAGCGTCCTCCTCCCTATCACCGACCAATCGTGGCCGACTGCCTCCTGGGTTCAGCGTCTCCGACGCCGCCTGCGAACGAGGCGCCCGCAGGGGCGCGCCGCCGAGTGGGGTAAACAAGGTGCCGTGCCCGCGCCTGACTTACTCATTCGTTTGGCAGCGCTTCCGCCGCGGATCGGATCGGGCTGCGTTTCCTCTTTCTTTAATTGCGGGGTCGAAAGGAGGTCGTTAGGGATGTCCGGCAGAACCCCGGGCCGTGGGAAATCGGAAACCGGACTCGCTCGGGACTCGTCCCCCGGGCCCCTGCGCCCCGCGCGCAGCCCGAGGTTGGCAGCCCAGTCGGGCATCACCCTTCCCTGTCCCCTCCTCTGACACGCCCCAGCGAGGGGCCTTCCGCCCTAGTTCCCGGACCCTCGCTTCCCCGCGGTCCCTATTCCTTCCCACCAAAAGAACTCTACTCTCGGAACTCTGGCACCTGATCCTAAGTGGTTTAGGGATTTTGCTTTTTGAGTTTCTGTTGTTTTGTTTGCTTTTTGCTTCGGCTGTGGAGAGAAAGCAAGCCGATTCTCTACCAGAAAGACTTGGCACTGGAGAAAAAAAATTTTTTCTTTACAGCCCACTATTCCCGTCTCCCAGAAAACGTGGTCTCTCTCTCTCTCTAGGGTCTAGGAGACTTAAGGAACTGGGCTACTAGGCTAGGCCGGGCGCTCGACCAATTTATTCTCGACTCCTGGGGCGGGTGTGGGAGGAGGAAACGGGACGGATCGAAGTGGAGGGAAATCGAAATTTGGGCTGAAGGAGTCGAGGGGGACCTACCCGGTTTTCCCCCGCCTTCCTCGATTATCCACCGTCTTCTTGGAAACGTGGGACCCGGCAGCCTTGCGACTTTGTTAAGAATTTTGGTTTCTTCTTCTATCTTGCCTCTTCACCCCTCCCCCAAAGTGTTTGAAGTGCGAAAGGACCCCTTGCGCTCCTTTAACCCCCAGTTAACGCAAGTGTTTATCACCCTTTTTATTTTTTTGTTTATTTCGAATCCAGCCTCCCGGACCTTTGACCACCGAGAGCTCTCTACGCGGGGGAGAAAAACTCGGGGAGGGCCTGTCCCCTTCGAAGCGACGCTTTTCCTAGGACGGGAAGAAGTGACCTATTACAGTGTCTCCATTGCTGTTATAGAAGTTCCCAGATTCATACAATAGTGTGTAGCTTAGAGCTCTTCGTTCCTCTTTCTTTTTAAAAAAAATTTGGTTAGAATATTCCTTTAATATTAAATTACCTTTTAATTACAAGAAAAGGAATAAATGTATTTAATAACAAGACAAATTTTCTAAATGAGGAGAAACGAAAGCCCCGTGTAAATAGTGGAGATTTCACCCGGTATCACCTCTAAAGCATTCCTAATGTAATATAATGATTAATCTCAGTCTTCAAATTATATTCCACGCTTGTTTTAGTTTCTTTCCCATTTTCTGTGCTTACTGGGTTTTTTTTTTTTCCTGCAACTTTAAAGAAGAGTTATGGTATATTTAATCAACTGAACAATAAAAGTTATACAGAAACATCTAAATATCAATAACAAGAAATAAAATCCGAGACATTTTTACTTACCTCTAAAGCTTTCGGGAGTGGAATACTATTCAAAATAAATTTCCATTTCTTTTATAGACCATCTTTGGTAGAATGTTATACAGTTTTTAATAGATTCAAGTTACAGAATGATGCAGCTAGAACATTAAATAGGGAGTAGTGGAAAATTTACAGTTATATAAGTTAATGCAAAATGCCACTTAGAGTAATAGAAAAATTGGGCTCTGTACCAAATCATTTTACATTAATTTAGTTCAATTGTGCCAATTTAATATCAATTGATATTAAATGATTTCCTGTCTTAGTATTAGCTGAAAACTACTGATTTTCTGCTCCAAACATCACATTTATAGTACATGGTGCAAACAGTTTTTCATCTATTTTATAAATTCACACTCTTGTCTGATGGTCTGTGTAGCAACTGAGACTTTAAACAATTTTATACTTCGAAAAGTTCTGTAAGTTAGTAAACTTATTTTCATCTTGTGAAAAATACCATTGAAGAAAATTAATAACTGTAACTGGTATAACATTAGAAAAAAAATTAATAGCAAATTTATACTGATATTTAAGTATGTTTCGCAGTAGCCTCTCTTTCTAGAGCTTATTCACAAGAATATTTATTGAGCCTTCAGTGTGTGCAGATCACAGTGCTATGCACCCCAGTCCTATCCTAAGAAGTGAAATTTATTTCATAGGGTACTGAAAGACCAAAGAGTCAACCCTGGGAATTTGAGGGCAAAGTGAGAACATGCCATAAAATGAAATACGTAACTGATGTAAAATAAGCTTTAATCTAATTATTTGTAACCCATCCTTCATGAAAAAAAATCCTTCATAATATTGTAATGACAGAAGCTTTTGGTGCCTGAAGAGAAATAAGAAAAAGGAAAGTTGAATAGTTAGAACATTTGATGCTATTTAAGGGACAAGACACTATTTGATGCAGAATATTCTGGGGGCGCCTGGGTGGCTCACTTGTTTGGCATCTGCCTTTGGCTCTCTGGTCATGATCCTGGGGTCCTGGGATCGATCCCGCATCAGGCTCCCTGCTCAGAGGGAAGCCTGCTTCTCCCTCTCCCACTCCCCCTGATTGTGTTCCCTCTCTCGCGGTCTCTCTTTCTCTCTGTCAAATGAATGAATAAAATCTTTTAAAAAAATATTCTGGTCGCTAGAAATGCACACCCCACAGTGTAGCAGAGAATCTTCTAGCCTTACCATAATCTGAATAAAGCATCCCACAGTTCTCTTTAACTCCATCTATACAAATGGAACAAGCTTCTGATTATAAATTGAGTCTCCTAGATAGCCTCCCACTCTAAGCAGCACGTATATATATTCTGTATTTTCTAACACCGTTCTAAACGCGACCTAAACTCCAGAAGCCTGAAGATGGATAAATTTGAGTCCACAGAAATTAAAAATTATGTATATCAAAATACCATAAACAAAGTCAAAAGATAAAGTACAAGCAGAATATATTTGCTACATGAATGAAAAAGGCATAATACATATGAAGAACTCTCACAAATCAGTGATAAAAATACTTCAATAGAAAAATGGAGAAAGGCTATAAAGAGTCAGCTTATTGGATAAGAAATGCAGATGGCACCTGGGTGACTCAGCTGGTGAGCTTCCCACTCTTGGTTTCAGCTTAGGTCATGATCTCCTGGTTGTGGGATCTAGCCCCCGAGCTGTGCTTTGGGCTCTGTGCTCAGTGCAAAGGCTGCTTCAGATTCTTTCTCCTTTTTCCCTTTCCGTCTGCCCCTCCCCGCTCACGTGCACACACTCTCTGTCTGTCTCTCTCTCTCAAATGAATTTTTAAAAAAAATGCAGATGGCTAATAAATACATAAAACAGTGCTCAATTTCATTCACCACTAAGGCCTGCAAATTAAATACACCTTGCCTACCAGATTGGCAGAGATGAAAAATTTTGATAACACTCAGTGTCAGTGAAGAACTAAGAATTCTCACATATCATTGGTGGGAATTGTTTAAAAACAAGGTATCTTATAACATACAGAATGTAAAATTAGCCTAACACTTCTATTTCTAGGAATGTATCATAAGATATGCTTGTACAATTTACACAAAGATCTATGTAGTTAGACTTTCATCATAGCTTTGTAATAAAGAGAAACTGAAAATAGAAATGGCATCATTTAGGGAATTGGTTAAAGAAATTATGATACATCCATACAATGGGGTCCTATTTCCATTTAAGCAATTAAGTACAGGGGCACCTGGCTGGCTCAGTTGGTAGAGCATGAGACTTGATCTGGAGGTTGTGAGTTCAAGCCCCACATTGGGAGTGGAGCCTACTTAAAATTAAAAAAAACTTTTAAAAGCAAGTACATATTTATCTACTGACACCCAAATACGCCTAAGATATGTTGTTAAGTGAAAAAACAATTTGTAAATAGCTTGTATAGTGTGATCCCATTTGTGAATATATATTTAAATACACATTTATGTGCTTACCTATGCATAAAACATTCTCGAAGAATATATAGAAAACCTAATGACAGTTACCTCTCAGGAAAGAGGTTGTGCAGGCTCCAAGGATTTGTCATTTTACTTTCACTTTATACGTTGCTACCTTATGTGAATTTGTTTACAGTAAATGAATATTACTTATGTAATTTTAAAGATCTAATACTAGTTACTCTGGAAAACAATTTGGCACTTTCTTATAAAGTTAAACATATACTTACCATATGACCCAGCAATCTTGGTCTCTTAGTCCTGAGCATTTATCCTAGAGAAATGAAAATGTATGTTTAACCAAACACCTGCACCCAAATGCTCATAGCAGATTTACTTTTCATAGCCAAAAGCAAGAAACAACCCAATTGTCCGTCCACGGCAGATGGTTAAACAGACTGGTATGGTAATACGATGGAATACTCTTCAGCCACCAAAAGGATTACCGATACATGGGACAACTTGGATGAACCTCAAGAGCATTATGCTTACTGGAAAAAGCCAATCATCTCAAAGAATTACACATCATATGATTCCATTATGTAGTATTCTCAAAATGTCAAAATTACAGTGATGGAGAACAGATCTGTGGTTGCTAAAGGCTAAGGTTGAGGAAAGGGTGTGACTCTTAAGGGGTAATGGGAGGGGTGAAACAATGGTGAGACAGTTGTGTGTCCTGATGTGATGTGTACTTAAATCAGCACATGTTATAAAATGTCATAGAACTGCAAACACACAGACACGCACATACACACAAGTGCATGAAAAAATGTGAAATTGGATAAGCTCTGTACTCGAGTTAATAGTACTGTATCAATGTCAGTTTCCTGGACTTAACAATGTACTATGGTTATATAAGCTATTGGGAGAAGCTGCATGAAGGGTACATGGGAATTCTCTGTATTATTTCTTCAACTTCTTGTGAGAACTAAACTATTTCAAAAATCAAAAAGTTTTCATAAAACATTGAATGCTGGGGGCACCTGGCTGGCTCATTCGGAAGAGCATGTGACTCTTGATCTCAACATCATGAGTTTGAGCCCCACGTTGGGTGTAGAGATCACTTAAATGAATAAATAAATAAAAACTTGAAAAAAAATTTAATGCTGGTAATAAAAGAATAAAAACTCTGGTTAGTGGAAAGGTAATAGCTGTATTGTAAATTAATAAACTGATTTTCTAGTTTTTGTGAACTTTGATATAGTGATTTCATTTCTGAAATCCTTATCATAACCCCTGTATGAATTTGTATGATTAAGGGCCTGATACTTTGACACTCAGGAGTACACTTTGGACATATGGCGTCAACAGGAAGTAGATATACTAATAAGCCTTGTCCAAAACGAAAAGCTGGCATCTTCTACATCTCAAATACCATATTATTGAATTTGCTGATACTTTTTTCACTTTGAATAACATACAATATTTCCAGTATGAGTTAATGGAACTGAAGCTGTATCTGTATACAAAAGATTGATTGTCTCTCACACCCAACCCCTCCCATTTCTCATCTGAGCTACAGTAATAGACCCATGTCCATTTTCGTTTGCATCCAACCCAATACTGATTAGAATACCACCTTACTTCCTACTGTTATGCTTACTTACTTGGTCCATTCTTCCTCCCTTACTTTAACTCATTCACTTGCATACTCTCTTACTGGCTCGGTTGGCCTACAACAATGCACCTCGATGTTTAAGGATAATCTGAAGATCTTGCTAAAGTGCAAATGGTGATTCAGTAGGTTTGAGGTTCGGGCGGGACCAAGATTCTACATTTCTAACAAGCTCCCACGTCATGCCCAGCCCACGCAGCTGGTCTAAAGTCCGCACTTTGAGTGTGAGGGCCAGAGGAACAAAGTACAAACTCTTTAGGGTAGCTTTCAGTGCCTTCCATGGTCTTATCCAAATCTCATCGCTCATAACTCTGAACTGTGCCAGGGCAATGTTCTGTATAGGTCACTGTTTATCCGCAGCACTTAGTATAGAGCCTGAAACAGGATAGGTGCTCAAAAAATATTTGTTGAATGATTAAAAGAATGAAGAAATAAACTAAACAACTACCCCCAGCTCACATACCATACTTTCTGAGCAAGCTAAATTACTTCCCATTTTCCTAGTACTTTCCCACCTCTGTACATTTGCTCACACTCTTCTTCTCTCCTTTCCCAAGATTGCCCTATTCAAATTCTCTTCATCCTTAAATGCCCAATTTAAATGAGAAAATCTCCATGAAGCCTTCCCTGATTTCCCAATATGGAAATAATCTCATTATGTGAGGCTTCTCCCTACCAGATCTCAAATGTCTTGCAAATAATAATCATAATAGTATTCCTATTTTGTTCACATTTGTTACAACCACCATGCCTAGCACAAATGTTAGCATATAGCAGAAAATCAATGTTTATTAAATTAAAACAAGAAAATGAATTTTCCAGATCAGCACTATGTATTAGAACTTTTTGTGATGATGGAAATTTCTGTAATCTGTGCTGTCCAGTATGATACACACAAGTAGCTACTGAGCACTAGAAATGTGGCTAGTGTGACTGAGGAACTGCATTTTTAATTTTAATTAATTAAAATTTAAATGTAAATAGCTACATGTGGCTAGTGGCTATGTACTGACAG
>NW_024423319.1:26919260-26931237 GCF_017311325.1 Ursus maritimus
AGTAGCTATCTAGACAATTTTAGTTAACAACTGTTCTTCATTCAATAGTATTTACTGAGTACCTCCAAGGTGCCAGACATAGAATAGGCTAGGGGCTAGTGATACAAAGATGAATAATTCATGGTGCTTGACCTCAAAGAGCTTGCAACCTATTAAGAAAAGATAGTCAGGATCAAATAAATCCAATCAAGTGTTATAGGTGCTATTATAGAAGATTGACAAAATAGAATGTGTGTACAAAGGTGAATGTGGGCATGAGTCAGAAAAGGCTTTGTAAGGGAGTTAAGAGTTGAAATTACATAGTGTTCATTAGGCAAACAAAAGATAAAGAGCTTTGCTCTGGGAGGAGTGTGAACAAAGGCATGAAAAGTCAGAACAGAGAGCCCCTCTCCTCCTGGAACCACAAATAGTTTGTTTGGCTAACAGCTAGGACGTGGAGGGCAGAGAGCTCTATTAAAACGAGAGCTGGAGAAGTTTATGCTGGAGACATACGCAGGATCCCAATTGCAGGGGGGCCCCCAGAATGCCCATGCTGAGGAAGGAGTTGCTACCTATAGGCAATGGGGTGCCATGGAAGCAACATGCTCAGTTTAACATTTTAGAAAGACGTCTCTGGATGATGGATTGGAGAAGGATAGTATCACAATCTAAGAAGTTGTAGCCAAGGCGCAAAGGTGCAATAGCACCTGACACTGGGGGTCCCAAACAGATCAGGTTCAGCCACTTGCCACTAACAAAATCCAAAGGCAGAGAAAGGGGTAGCGATGAAACAAGAAAGGAATTTATTTCAGAGAGGCCACCACTGGGAAGACAGCAGTTTGAAGTCTCAGGGACTGTCTCCAAAGTGCTGAAAATCCTTCCAGGTTCATATAAGGAAAAGGTGGGACAAAGGTCAGTGGGGACATGCAGGTGGGTAAGAAAGGTCAGGTGGATCATTGTCTTGGGGTCAGTCACACGGGGGTCTTGCTGGCTCAGGGCAGTCCTTATTGCTTGAGGATGCTTTGCCCACTAGGTCTTTTGCCTGAGTTAAGAGAGAAGCTGGAAAGGAACTTAATCAATTAGAAAGTTTAAGGTCAAAATAGAGATAGTTGAAGTCCTTTTTCAGGGTGATGGGGCTTGGACTGAACAGTGGAAGTAAAAATGTAGTCAGGGTCTAGACAGGGTACATGTGCTCTTTGGTCTGAAACAAGATGGTAATTACAGTGAGCATCTTTGTTTTGTCTTTATTTGATAATCCGTTCAATTTTCCTTTTTTTCTTTCTTTCTTTCTTTCTTTTTTTTTCTTTTTTTTTTTTTTCTTTTTTTTTTTGCATATAGAGACCTAGGTTTTCACTGGCCAGATCTCCATGGAAGCAAAGTAGAAACTTAGTATGAATACCTGGAAATTTCAAGGAAAAAACTACCTTCTGCCTTCTGCTTAAATCATTTGAGAAATACTAGCCAAATAATCCATTCCTATCAGTAGCTAATTCTTTCATCACTCAGTGCTGGCACTGGTCCTAGTTATCTGTATTAAGTAGTTAAACATGTCATAGGATTTGTTGTGTAGACAGATGACATTTGCATTAAACAACAAAAAAGACTTAACAAGGCACAGGTAGACCTATCAACTCAGACTTATGGATTATTTTATTATTTTTTAAGATTTTATTTATTTATTTGACAGAGAGAGAGCATAAGCAGGGGGAGCCGCAGGCAGAGGCAGAGGGAGAAGCAGACTCCCCACTGAGCAGAGAGCCTGAGATGGGGCTCAATCACAGGACCCCAGGATCATAAGCTGAGCCAAAGGCAGATGCTTAACCTTAACCCAGGTGCCCCTTATAGATTATTTTATTTTTTTTAAAGATTTTATTTATTTATTCGATAGAGATAGAGACAGCCAGCGAGAGAGGGAACACAAGCAGGGGGAGTGGGAGAGGAAGAAGCAGGCTCATAGCGGAAGAGCCCGATGTGGGGCTCGATCCCATAACGCCGGGATCACGCCCTGAGCCGAAGGCAGACGCTCAACCGCTGTGCCACCCAGGCGCCCCTATAGATTATTTTAAAGGTCCTATTGTTATGCAAGATTTTTCAATGTGTTCAGGAGGCATTTATCAGTTTACACCTATGCACATTCAATGATTACATTATTCTTTTTGTTGTTGTTGTTGCTGTTGTAGAATTCTTTGGTGGGCATTACTTTTTACAGAAATAGCACTAGTTTTGGAAGCAGAAGCCTTGTTGTTAGCAGAATAACAGACACACACACACACACACACACACACACACACACACACCAAAACAAACATTCTTCACCTATTTCCCTATATGACTGAAAGTGATTTGGTTAAAATTAGCATTGCCCAAGATCTCCAATAAGACTGTCTTTCTATTTTTCTTTTATTGGCACTCATGCAAGCTTATAAAGCCAAGATCAGGGACACCTGGGTGGTGCAGTCAGTTGGGCATCCAACTCTTGGCTTCAGCTCAGGTCATGGTCTCAGGGTCGTGAGATAGAGCCCACGACGGGCTCTGAACTGAGTGTGGAGTCTACTTAGGACTCTCTCTCCCTCTCCCTCTACCCCTCTCCTCCTCTCTCTCAAATAAATCTTGTTTAAAAAAAGCCAAGACCATATTAATTAATGCCTAGGAGGGACACTAACATTAATAACAACAAAGGCTATTCCTTGAATTTAAGTATATTTGGTATTAGTAACTACCAACATTAAGTAAAATTCAAACACTTGAACCATTTGAACCAACATTAAGTAAAATTCAAACACTTGAACCATTTGAGGTCTATCATTGGTAGCAAGTTTACTGTTGTATGTTGATAGCACTTCTAATGTTAGACGCTAGAAATTAATGCTAGAACTGCTTGTGGAAAGATTAAGAGGTGTGAAGAAAAGATGAAGGGAGAATTGCAAAGTGGAAGAAGAAACTTCTGAGAAAATACATTTTACCCCCAAAATATAGACAATACTGGGTTAGATTCTGGACCAAAACCTTTTTTTAAGCTATAAAGGGTATTATTGGGACAACTGGCAACATCTGAATAAGGTCTAACAGATTATATAATAATATTGTGGCAATGTTAATTTCCTGATTTTGATAGTCATATTGTAGTTATCAAGAGGTTGTCTTCATTTTTTCTTTTTAAGTAATCTCTGCACCCAATGTAGGGCTCGAACTCACGATGCTGAGATGGAGAGTTGCACGCTCCCTGACTGAGCCAGACAGGCGCCCCAGATGTCTTTATTCTTGAGAGATACACGCTGAAGTATGTTAGGGTAAAAGGAGCATTATGTCAGCAACTTATACTCAGATGGGTCAGAAAGAAAGAGAAATATATTCCTTATATACGTGGGACATATATGGTGGTGTGCTAGACAGAGCCTGCTAGCACTGACTCACAAGAGCTGTGCACGTCTCCCAACTTCAGTTAGGGACCTCACATGGGATCTTGAAATCAGACATGGTGAGAGCATTTACACCATGAAAATCAGCAAATGCAAGAGATCAGGACTATTTTCCCTCCATGGAGAGCCAGTTGTTAAAACATTTGCCATGGGTCAAAATCAAAGATAATGTCCAGAGTCATGAATTTGTTTGTGTTATAATTGATAGACTTAATACAATTCTATCTTGTTTTTAACCCGAGTTGATACATTAAAAAAAAAAAACCTAGTGATGTTAAATACTCAACAATTATAGTAGTAATAATATTTTAATATGCCATCCTCTAATCATCTGAAAATACATTTCAAACTTATCCACCCAAGAAAGTAGGGAAGTATGTACATTATTCTAGTTTTGCAGTTATTTATTGTACACTATAAACTCAAAGCAATCGTATCTAGCAGTAGGAACCAATTTAGTTATGCCCAAACACTGCTCACCTCCCAAGCATCTGAATCCTTCATGGGACTTTGTGAAGTTTCATGTTCTCCTTTTTTTTTTAAGATTTATTTATTTATTTGACACAGAGAGAGAGACAGCAAGCGAGAGAGGGAACACAAGCAGGGGGGGCGGGAGAGGAAGAAGCAGGCTCCCAGCGGAGCAGGGAGCCCAATGCGGGGCTCGATCCCAAGACCCTGGAATCACGCCCTGAGCCGAAGGCAGACGCTTAACGACTGAGCCTCCCAGGCGCCCCTCATGTTCTCCTTAACATCTCTCTTGAATACTACAGTCCACATTGGTCCCTTCCTTACAGTTCATAGAATTGTCTAGAAGATACATAGAAGGGCATCCAGGCCAAGCCCTTCATTTTTCAGAGGAGAAGCTGAAGAGTCAAGAGATGACTGTCCCCAGTATAACACAATGTTCAGTGACAGAGCTAGGAGAAACACCCTAGTCCTTTCATCTCCAAGCCCTGGGCTATTTCTCTATCCCACTAGGGAACACACTTTCCAGACCACATTCAGATACTGGGTCATAGTCTTCTGCTTCCTGGCCAAACTTAGTATGCTTACTCATTTTGAGACTAGGAACATCTATCCAGCACAGTAGGTAAGTAAAACTTGGTGCTCAATAGACATTTGATATATCCGTTAGTTTGGAATGCCTTTCATAGAGACTACTTTTTTTTTCAAAGATGCTTTTAGATTTATTTACGAAGTCATAAAACCTGACATATATTTTCTTAGAGCTGTAAATGAAGAGCTGGCTACCAACAATGAAAGTAGATGACTTGTTTCACAGAGGGTGGGACATCCAAATGTCTAGGTGCCAAATCATCAAATGAGATCAGCCTTGGAATCTCTACTGACGTTTTATTTTTTCAGATTTAAATATGGTTTATAGAACACTTTGAGAATCAATTTAAAGTCACTTCCCAAAGCAAAACATTGCAGCCATTTAGATATTCTTAAAAGAGAAGTGTATCAATTACTGGCACAAGAAAATGCAAAAAATAATGGCTATCAGAAGTTGTGTGGAAAAAAAGTCGTTTGTCCCTACATTGAAAAAATAACACTTCCCTACAGTCTTCAGGATGAGAAAATGATAAAGTTTGAATACATTTTCAAAAGGACTACCAGATGAAACTTAATGAGGTTAGTAGTCTGAGATCCCAGTCATCAGAGACATTTCAACTGGGATCTTTATTCCTTTATGAGTTGTTGAAACATTCTTCAGGTTTACAGCCTACCATTCAGCAAGTTAAGACCAAAACGACACCCACTTGACCAATTCAGTCTCTTCCCAAGAAGAAATAACAAAATAGAGTTTGAGAAGACATTCATTAGTTACAGCTGTTGTGACTTAGACCTCAGAAACATTTGAAGTATAATGATCTTTCAAGTACAATGATCAATCACTATGTATAAAAAAATCTGATTTTATACAAAGCATAAGAAATAGCATGCTGTTTGATTGGAGGTTGGGGTCTATCCTTCAGTTTGCAGATAGCAGTATGTAAAAATTAGAGGCAATCAAAAAATAATAAGACAGTATTTGCTGTCATGACATCAGCGCTTCGACCAAATTGTAATTTTGATGCTCAAGAGGGTGGCTGCAAATGTTTGGAAAGTCACAAACACCACTGGTGTTTTAACGATTTTATTTATGTATTTGTCAAAGAGAGAGAGAGAGCACGTGCACACAAGCAGGGGGAGGGGCAAGCAGAGGGAGAAGCAGGCTCCCCACTGAGCAAGGAGCCCGATGGAGGACTCGATCCCAGAACCCTCAGATCATGACCTGCACCAAAGGCAAATGCTTAACCGACTGAGCCACCCAGGCATCCCTTAACATATTTTATATATATTTTATTCAAGTATAATTAATATACAGTGTTGTATTAGTTTCAGGTGTACAATATGACTATTGATTTTGAAGACTTTGAAATGGATGAGACACATAGTTCTTTTGCCTGTAAAAAAGAAATCAAAGCCATATTTCCTAAAAACATATCTTTCTAGAAAGTTAAAGATGATGGCTGGCTCAGTCAGAAGAGCATGCAACTCTTTTTTTTTTTTAAGATGTATTTATTTTAGAGAATGAGAGAGGGCACACAAGCTGAGGGAGAGGCAGAGGGAGAGAATCTCAAGCAGACTCCCCAGTGAGTGCAGAGCCCCTCTTGGGGCTTGATCTTAGGATTCTCAGGTCATGACCTGAGCAAAAGTCAAGAGTCGGACACTCAACTGACTGAGCCACCCAGGCACCCCTTGAGCGTGCAACTCTTATTCTTGGGATCATGAGTTCACCCCACATTGGGTGTAGAGATTACTAAAAAAATTTAAAAAGAAAAAGTTAAAGATGAAGAACTCTAGAGAACTTCTCATATAGATGTGCACAAGAAAATGTACAAGAATGTTCATTACAGTACTTTTTATAATGGAAACAACCTAAATGTCCATCACAGAAGAGAGATATATTGCTGTATATTCATATGATAGAATGCTATGTAGTAGTGAAAATGAACTAATGCTACATATATCAACATGGGAAAATCTCAAAAATGTTATGTAAAAAGAAAGCAAGGTGCAGAATAATAGTTAACATATGCTTAGTTTATTATGTTCTAAGTGCTTTATATGTATCAACTCATTTAATCCTTAAAACAACATTACGAGGTAAGTATTTTTATGAATTTCCATTTTATAGATGAGAAAAATGAGGCACAGAGAGATTAAGTAATTTGTCCAAGGTCACACAGCTAGTAACATGTATAGCAGATATTCCAGACCACCTCTCGCTCCAATGTTGGTGCTCTTATGCACTGCACGATACACCTCTACTACTGATTGTATGATGCCATTTAATAAAACTTAAAATGTGCAAAACAATGTCCTATACAGTTTATGGATAAACACCCATATGGTAAAAATAAGAAAACATGCTTATAAATGAAAGTCATCAAATCCATGATTGTGGCTACTTCTTAGAAAGGGAGACAGGAAATAAATGGAGGCAGGAAATTTCAACTGTATCTGTAAAGTCGTATTTCCTTCCTTTCTTTTTCTAAAAAGGAGCTTCAGTAAATACGGGAAACGTGTAAGATTTGACAACACTGGGCAACAAGTATGTGGGAGTTTAGAGTATTATCCTCTATATTTTTCTGTATACATAGAATATTTCATAATTTTTTAAAGATTTATTTTTTTATTTATTTGAGATAGAGAGCATGAGGAGAGGGGCAGAGGGAGAGGGAAAGAGAGGCTCTCAAGCAGACTCCCCCCTGAGCATGGAACCCAATGCAGGGCTCAATCCCATGACCCTGAGATCCTGACCTGAGCTGAAATCAAGAGCCGGACGCTTACCAGACTGAGCCACCCAGGTGCCCCCATTTGATAATTTGAAACAAGTGTTGGGGCACCTGGCTGGCTCAACCAGAAGAGCATGTGACTCTTGATCTCGGGGTCATGAGTTCAAGCCCCACGTTGGGTGTAGAGATTACCTAGAAAAAAAAAACAGGGGTACCTGGGTGGCTCAGTTACTCATTCAACTCTTGATTTTGGCTCAGGTCATGATGTCAGGGTCCTGAGTTGGAGCCCTGCCTCTGGCTCCACACTCAGCGGGGAGTCTGCCTCTCCCTCTCCCTCTGCCTCTCTGCCCTGGCTTGTGCTCTCTCTCTCTCTCTCTCTCACTCACTTACTCTCTCTCAAATAAATGTAATCTTTAAAAAGAAAGAAATAGTCAAGAGAGCTCAGGATTATATAAATATTGATATAGTTCCCCCCACCTTTTAATTTGTTTCTGCTTCCCTCTCACATATTTCCAAGCACATTTTCCCTGTCCAGAAGAATTATCCCCATCCTTTAACCTGGG
Source organism: Ursus maritimus (assembly GCF_017311325.1). Classification (NCBI taxonomy): domain Eukaryota; kingdom Metazoa; phylum Chordata; class Mammalia; order Carnivora; family Ursidae; genus Ursus; species Ursus maritimus. The sequence continues at coordinate 26,927,007 of NW_024423319.1, forward strand.
AGGGAGAGGAATTTTCCACTGCAAATGTTGCTGTCTAGCTACTGTGCCCGTAAATTATGTTTCTGAAGCACTGATTCTCCATGGTTTCCAAAGCAGTATTCACTCCACACTCGAGGGGTCAACTTTTGGCACATCCTCAAATCTTGAAAGTAACATGGAGTTAATTACCATGTTTATGAGACATTTGTTGCCTCCTCTGTCTTTCTCCATGTGTGCGAGTTCACCCCTTTGGTGTGGAAGATCTGAGAAAAGAAGGTGAGAAGAAAAAAATCAAAATATGATACCTTTAATTTCTATGTCCTAACAAGGAGCTCTAAGTACTTTTTAAAATAATGCTGCATTTGCCTTTGGAACTTCCCTTCAAATTGTGTGTGTGAGAGCTAAGGAGAAGGACTGAGGCAATCGCTTACCCTTCCAGTTTCATTATCTGTTAAGTGGGAACAATAAGACAGGCTTGACACGCTTTGGTTCTCTGAAGATAAAGTTAATAAATATAATACATGAATCTATTCTTTTAAAAATCAGAACATTAAAAAGGATAAAACTAAACTGTCTATCGGTTAGGGTTCTCCAGAGAAAGAGAACCTGCAGCATATCTATGTATCTGTATCTATATCTACATCGGTACTTATGCATGTGTATGCGTATGTGTGGAGAGAGAGAGTGACTGGACTTACCATTAAGAATTGGTTCAGCACAGGGCACCTGGCTGGCTCCGTCGGTGGAGTGAGTGACTCTTGATCTCAGGTTTGTGAGTTTGAGCCCCAGGTTGGATGTAATGATTACTTAAAAATGAATGAATGAATGAACGAACAAATGAATGAAGGGCTCAGCACAATTATGGAGGCTGAGAAGTCCCAAGACCTGCTGTTGGCAAGCTGGAGATTCAGGAGAGCTGACAGACTGGAGACCCAAGACTGATGTTTCAGTTTGAGCTGCTTAGCAAGGAAGCAGGAGGAAGGGTCAGCCTTTCTGTTCTATTCAGGTCTTCAACTGATGAGGGCCACCCACATTCGGGAAGGCAATCTACTTGACAGTCTACTGATTCAAATGTTAATCTCATTCAAAAACATTCTCACAAACACATCCAGAATAAGGTCTGACCCAACATCTGGGAACCCTGTGGTCTAGTCAATTTAACACATAAAGTTAACCATCACAGACCCTCCTCTTGGCCACCTTCCCAACTTGCTTCCCTCCCTTCTTCCCATAGAGAAACGTTTTTTAGTTTGATGAGCATTCTTCCAGATAAATCTTTTTAAATACTTTTACCTAAATAGGTATAGAAAAATACATAGTATTGTAGTATGTTACATAAATGGTATCATGCCATTCATATCCCCCTTTTTAAGATTTTATTTATTTACTTGACAGAGAGAGAGAAAGAGCACAAGCAGGGGGAGCGGGAGAGGGAGAAGCAGGTTCCCCACTGAGCAGGGAGCCCCATGCAGGACTAGATCCCAGGACCCTGGGCTCATGACCTGAGCAGAAGGCAGACGCTTCACTGACTGAGCCACCCAGGCTTATGATCAGAGGGCTAACATGAGCAGAGGAGTTTGGTGGAAGTGTGGAGGGTGGACAATGGGGTAAGACTAATATGGGAACCTGCCAACAGGCGGTGACACTAGGTCAGAAGAGAGACGATGGAGTAGACCCTGTACTAAAGCTATGGAGGGGTAGACGGCATTGCAAAATATATGTGCTCTCCACAACCAAGCCACCTCTCAGTGTAATTATTCCATTATATTTCTAGGTATCAATATCTACATTCTAGTCAAACATATCTTTTTTATTTTTTTATTTTATTTTTTAAAAAAGATTTTATTTATTTATTTGACAGGGAGAGACAGCCAGTGAGAGAGGGAACACAAGCAGGGGGAGTGGCAGAGGAAGAAGCAGGCTCCCAGCGGAGGAGCCTGATGTGGGGCTTGATCCCAGAACACCGGGATCATGCCCTGAGCCGAAGGCAGACGCCCAACGACTGAGCCACCCAGGCGCCCCCAAACATATCTTTTTTAGACAGCCTTTGTGTCCCTCTCTGGTTTACCTTGATAGTGGGCTTCATTTCATCTCTTACCTTAATGGGGAGAAGTGGAAGGAAGAATTAAACTCTTGCTGCTATCTAGTACCTTCTTCGTTCCACCGTTGTATATTTTCACTTAATAAAATGATTTTGCTTGCATTTTTTAAACGGCTGACAGAACATCAGTAAACAGAAAATGTATCACCTATGAGCAGTCCTCTGTTCCTTCCCTTAATATAATTTGGGTCTTTATCGAAGTGTGTGTCTAGTTCTGCGGCCATTTTTATCTTTAAAAAATGGCTAAAACAACAGAGCAAGAACAATCATTCATAAATTTCAAGAGTCATTCATTCATTTGTCCATCCATCCACTCAACACACATTTATAGAGTGCCTATTATGTGACAGGCATTATGTTAGGTTCTGAGGATGAAAAGATAGATGTGACATGATTTCTATTCTCAAGAAACTCACAGTAGTTGGGGGGGGGGGCGTCTACAGGCAAACGGACACTTACAATACAGTGTGATGTGTGCTCTACCCGAGCAGGAAAGTAGTATAGTGGTTCCAATCGTGGCTCCTTGAGCCAGGCACTGGGGTTCAAATCCCAGCTCTGGCATGTACTAGCTGCCACTGTTAGAATCTCCTTTATGCAGTGGTATGAGAATTGAGTTATTCATGTGAGTGATCGCTAAGTATTATTATTATGATAGCAGTAAGAACTAGGTGCTATCACGGCACAGAAGAGGGGCACCTAATACAGAATGCGGGGGTATAGGTCAGCGAAGTATTCCTAGAGATTGAGTCTTGAAAGAAAACTGGGCGTTACCCAAGAGAAGGAGGCAATAGCTTTTGATACAGAGTCTAGCATGGGCAAAGGCACTGGGACATGAGGCATGGGTGAAGTAAGGAGCTACAAGAAGTTTGGGTTGCTGATAAATAAAAAGCAAGGGGGGCAGTAGAGTGAGATTAAGTAGGAGGCCAAATCATGGAGGGCCCTTGCATTCAGTGCTAAAGACCGAACTCTCTCTTGAGAGTGACAGAAATTCACGAAGGCTTATGATCAGGGGGCTAACCTCAGCAGACGAGTTTGGTGGAAGTGTAGAGGATGGACAATGGGGCAAGACTGGTATCATCAGAACCTGCCAACAGGCAGTGACGCTAGGTTTGAAGAGAGATGATGAGGTAGACCCTGGACTACAGCTGTGGCCATGTAGACGGGAGGATGGGACAGTCAAGAGATATTTAAGAATTGTGATAAGCAGCACTTGAAGGCCCTTTGGATGAGGCAGAAGATGTGAGTCCCTATTTCTGCCATTCACTAGGACAGGAAACACAGGGGAAACAGTTTGGGGAGAGATGTTCTTGACTCAGTTCTAAGTGCTCGCAAGATAAAATCTAAATTCCTTAACATGGCATTCAGGGTCCTCTATGATCTGGCTCTAAACTCTATTTCTAAGTGCATCTCATCAGTATAGCTTTCCCCAGTCAGATTATGGAAAGCTGTTCTTTCAGACTGTTTTCCGAAACCCCTGCCTCCTTCAAGTGTGTCAGGAGCATGCCGGAGTATAACAGGGGAAACAGACATAGACAGAAGAATAAGATAATGTCCATAAGATAATGAGATAACGTGATGGTCCTCCCTCTCTCTCGCTCTCTCTCTGTATCACACAGGATGAACAAAGAGGTGACATTTCAGCTGTATGGCTGTTAAGATGGCTCCCAATGAATTATGCCTCCCTGTGTTTCACATCCCTTTGCAAAGTGATTCTGTAGTTCCTCGTAGCGAGAGGTGGAGTCTCTTTCCCTTCCCCTTGAATCCGGGCTGTCGGTGTAACTTGCTTTGACCAATAATGTGCGGCAGAAATGACGTTCTGGGATTTCTGACCCTAGGCAGGTCTTAAGATAACTAGCAGTTTCCTGCTTTTGCTCTTGGAACTCCGTTGCCATGGCAAGAAGTCTAGGCTATCGTGCTGGGAAGAGGCTGTGTGGAGACAGAGGCCCTGGAGGATGAGAGACCACATGGAGAGAGGACCAGGTGTGACAGTGTCACAGCTGAGCCCAGCCCTTAGATGACCCACCAGCTGAGGGAGCCCAGGCGAGCCCAGCGCACCTGCCCAGCCATCCCACAGAACCTTGGGAAAATAACAAATCAAGTTGTTTTAAGCCACTCAGTCTGGGGCGGGGGGGGGGGGGGGGGGGGGGGGGG
>NW_024423319.1:26931247-26938608 GCF_017311325.1 Ursus maritimus
GGGGGTTTGTTATGCAGTAATAGGTAAATGAGACAAACTGGCAGTGGGAAGGCGGCTAGGAATTCTTTGGGAAGATAATGGAGAAAAGAACTTTCCAGTCAGAGTGAATGCTATGGACAAAGGCACAGAGGACATAAAGGGCGCAGCCTATCGCAGGAAGGGCAACTGGTCGTGTGTGGTTTAAAACAAACAAACAAAGAAACAACCAGAAGGTGCACAGCAGGGAGTAGCTGATGAAAGGCGAAGCTGGATCTTAGTCTAGCAGGGCCAAGTGTTGTTACCAGTCGTAATTTAAGGCTGAGCTTTCACTGCATCACATCTTAGCATGTCGGACAGGATTTGTGTTTCTCTGGTATTGCTCCTTGTTGCTTTGTGAATAGTTCTCTCCCAAACTTCCTCAAAGACATTATTAAGTCACCATCTAGTTTCCTTCAATGCCACCAGGTAAAGAATACTAAGAAACACTGTCGGAATTTAGCTCCCTGCCCAGTGGGTAGGTTAATGTTGCCTTTCATTTTTCTTTCATTTTTTTGTTTAAGTATGCTCCTCACCCAATGTGGGGCTTGAACTCATGACCCCAAGATCAAGAGTCACAGGCTCTGCACACTGAGCCAGTCAGGCACCTCCCGCTTTCATTTTTCTTAAGTTTTCTTTGCTGTTCATTTATTAAAGACACAAACATTCATGGAGTTCCCAGCATATGCCAGGCACTTGGAATTCAGAAGAAGTAAGCCACAGTTTTTACCTTCTAGAAATTGATAGGCCGTAGGAAATTACAAAACAGCATGCTTAGCCCCAGAAAGGAAGAAGAGGCTTCCATATAATAATTATCTAAGACACTACTGTATTTACGGGAAGAATTAGCATCAAGATCCACTATTTGCTTCTGAAATAAGAGACTGTAAGTGTTTAAGTGGCCATGAAACTGTGATTGGCATGATGCCACCAGCTTTGGTTAGAGACCACCTGGAATACTTGAATGTCAATGTAAACTTTGCTCAAAAAAAGCCAAATTAGAGGTGCCTGGGTGGCTCAGTTGGTTAAGTGTCCAACTCTTGGTTTCAGTTCATTTCATGATCTCAGGGTCACGGGATCAAGGCCCACATAGGGCTCTGCACTCAGTGGGAAGTCTGCTTGAGATTTTCTCTCTCTCTCTCCTTCTGCCCCTCCCTGCCACACTCTCTCACTGTCTAAAATAAATAAATGAACCTTTAAAAAAAAGCCAAATTACATATAGCCAGACTCCCTTTGCAGTTCCTATGTAATACTTTTCTGAAATCCTCATTTTTTAAGTTCTTACTAATTATTTTCCTTTCATTTTCTTCTTACAGCCTAGAACCAGTTTATGTTTTATACATTTTTCATTCATGTATAATTTCTCAGCCATTTGGAGGTGTTGGAATCAGTTCTGGGCTAATACTTGCAGACTCTGCATCTGGAGATTTTCATTGCTTCTTTTCCCCTTTTTGCTTTCAATTATACTTTTTTCAATTCCCTTCACCCAGTTTTTCTTCTGGCTCATTAGAAGTTGCTGCATAGCCCTTTCATTCTGTTATAGTGGACCTAGCTGTCAGTTCCATTTTGCCCACGTGTTTTTGAAAACCTCTAGGAGAACAGCCCTTCCCTTTCTCCCATGTTTCCCCCAACATGGTAATCTTGATCCTGTGTCTGCTTAGTTATGAGCTCTCTCCTACTCCACCTGGCACTGAGATCCCTAACTCAGCCTCCACGAAACTATTTTCCTCCTTGCTTGGATGATATCCTTCAAGTCTTCCTGGGGATGGAAAATATCATCCTGCTGAGACTTCAGGATGTTGTTTGAAAGAATGCTGTAATTTGCCAGGAATATCTGTGCAGTGGTTGGACTTTCAGTATATGCATGATTTATTATTGTTCAGCCACGCCTAGTCCCCCATACCATACCCATAGGATACACAAGGCAAAGATTGGACTTTGACCCAGAATTCTTTTCAGTTCTATATCCAGCTATTTGTTAGTTTGAGTCTATCTGAATTACCTCATTACTGCCTCACACAGAATAATTTAATTGGAGAAGGTTTTAATACTTAACAGATGGGCTGAGACAGTTTTTTCTCTTTTATTCCCTCAGGACAATAATTACCTCACAGAGAATGTCAACTAGAGTCTTCCTTATCTAGCTTTGGTCCTATCTACTGCTACCTTTTTAGTTCAAATATATATTCAAAACCTAGCCTTAATATCTCTTCATTTCCAAAAAGAAGCGTGTATCTACATCCTTTGTTGTACTTGATACTCTTAGTATGAAGATTTAACCTTTATAAGATTTAGGCATTTCTTTTTTTTTTTAATATTTTATTTATTTATTTGACAGAGAGTGAAAGCATGAGCTGGGAGACAGAGGGAGAGGGAGAAGCAGGCTCTCCGCTGAGCAGGGAGCCCGATGTGGGGCTTGATCCCAGGACCCTGCGATCATGACCTGAGCTGAAGACAGCTGCTCAACTGACTGAGTCACCCAGGCGCCCCAAGATTTATGCATTTCTCAAAACAAATCTGAACCAGTCATTCTGCAGTGATGGCACCTGGGTTAAGGTAAATTTCTGCCTAAACATCAGCATGATTCCCCATCCTTATTAATAAAAATATAAATCTGTAATAAAAATAAATAGACATTAGGAAGTACCATTAATTTGTTTTTTAAAGTTGATATCTTAAACCAACATTTAAAAGAAATAAACAAAGATTGTACAATTTGGCTTTTTTTCCCCTAATTTGAAAACTTAATCATTTACATGGAATGTTAAGTTGTAATCAAAAACCATTTCTGAGGCGCCTGGGTGGCTCAGTGGGTTAAGCATCTGACTCTTGATTTCAGCTCAGGTGGTGATCTCAGGGTCATGGGATGGAGCTCTTTGTTGGCTCTGTGCTCAGTGAGGAATCTGCTTGAGATTCTCTCCGTTTCCCTCTGTCCCCCCCTCCCCACCCCGTGCTCTCTCTCACACACTCTCTCTCTCTTTAAAATAAATAAATAAAACAATTTAAAAATACAAACATTTTCTGCTTTTCTGATGTATCAAACTTTGGTTCTGATTCAGTCAGTCCTCAGAGGCCAGCTTACCTCTCAGGGGTGAGCTTTCATCTTTTTGTCTCAGCCATGGGCAATTTGTCTCCTTGCCTATGCTGTTTGAGTAGGGCCTAGAAAAGTCCTGGTTAACTTTTTTTAATTGAAATTCTTATTGAGATAATTTTAGATTTGCATATAGTTGTAAAAAATAATACAGAGATCCCTTGTACACTTTGCCCAGGTTCCCCCAGTGGTAATGTTGTGGGGTTGTCGAGTGAATAATCAAGAAAGAATTCTTGAGACATTGTATGGTGCAACTTAGTAACTTTATTTGAGTAGCACAGGGACAGGACCCATGGGCAGAAAGGGCTGCACTTTTCTGTATGAAGCTGGTGGTTTTATGCTTAGTGCTCAAGGGGGAAGGGACATGCAGGAAGTATTAGATCATAAATGTCTTCTTCAAATTTCTACTCCTAAAACTACTTTTGTAACATCTCGCTGGTGCTTATAATTCATTTTGATATCAACCATCAGTTAGATAAACAGGCAGTCATGAGACCCTTTAAGAATGTAGCCGCCAGCACGTATTTGATCCTTATCGGAACTTTGCAGGTTATAGGCCAGTCTTCTGGGCTAAAGGTGAACATTTTTCTGCTTCTATGCCTCATCAGTCACATCTTGCAAAGCTACAGAATTGTTGGGGAGGAAGAAATTTACTCTTTCTTTCAAGGTCCTTCTGGCTGGATTAAGAATCACATTGACATGGGCAGATTAATGGAAAATTAAATTTAGTTTCATATATATGGGGAGTCTACACAGACATGAAATTTCAAAGACAGGCAACATGAGGCATAAATGATATCCTGAGCTAAGAAAAGGGGTAGGATCTGGGGATACAAAGGGGAGGAAGACAATTAGCAGGAAAAGTGAGAGGAGATGTTTGGAAAACAACAATTGCCCCATTATGCATATAAATTTCTTAGGTAAAGAGGAATCTCTGTTAATGGCTCTCTTCCTGGTACAGGTAGTAGGCACTTGAGGGGGAGGGAGAGAGTTTTTCCTGAATCTGCTGGACTTTGATTGCTATTAACTCAAAATAATCTTCATTCCAAAGTGGTCCATCATGGGGCAGCCTGCCCTTGAACCCTACAGTATTATATCACAACCAGAATATTGCCATTGGTACAATTCACTGGTCTTATTCGGATTTCCCCACTTTTAATTGTACTAATTTGTGTGTGTGTGTGTGTGTGTGTGTGTGTGTGTGCACGCATGTGCATGTGTGTATTAATTTACATACAATTTTAATCGCCCATGTAGATTCATGTATCCACCACCACAGTCAAGACACAGAACAGTTCCATCACCACAAGGATCACTCCAGTTGCTCTTTTGTAACCACACCCATCTCCCTCTGCCCTCCCCTCTCCAATTCTTGGCAACCACTAAGCTGTCCTCCATTTCTTCAATTTTGTCATTTCAAAATCGTTACATAAATAGATACTTTTCAAAAGTTCTCTGCACTTAGAGTGAGAAACATATGCAGTGCTATAGTATTTCAAGGGTAAAAGCCAAGCCCCCTTGATGTTTTTTACTCCAATCAAAGGAAAATATTTCCTACCAGCAAAGTGAAAGTAGAATTAACCTATTCTTTGGGTATCTTAGTCTGTTTAAGTTCTAGTTTTGTGATGGTAACTGAAGCCATTCAGCAATGGGCACTGCGTTGAGTAGTGGTTTCTATGAAAGGAAGCTGTGTTCCCCCAGGTGGTGCGGACAGAACTCTGGGGTTGGAGGGAATGCAAGAAAGCTTTTGCCTGAGATTCACAGAGAAATTGCCACACATATTGCTCAGGTAGATGAAGAGACTCCTATCAAGCATGACATTCCAAGGGCTTAGAGACCACTTCTCAGAAGCCAAGAACAAAGATCAGACCTCTTTGGGGGCAAGGGTAAATTCTTTACTACACAGTGAAATCAACTGTAAGATTATTACACTCACACAATTGTAGTTCACACAGTTTTATATTTCAAGAAATGTCTTTGACTATTCTGAAATATGTTTGATGCCTTTAAAGCCTTTAAAACTACCAACAGCATTTTTTACTTATTTTAAAAGTAAAAACCATAACTTATTTTTTACTTCAGTTATAGCAAATAAAAATAAAGTTAATTTTCAGTTTTACTTGGAAGGAAAAAAGAAGAGAGGGCAGATCATTCGTACGTCCTTAAACTTGTCTTGCCTTTCAACATCATCACTGCCAGAAAGATTTTATTTTCTTCTTAAAAATGGGGAAATGCCACAGATAGAAGGAAATTAATGAGGCACACACGATATGCAGTGTGGGATGCTGGACTAGACCCAGGAACAGATCATGAAAGCGAGGGGTAAAACTGGTGAATTTTAAGTAAGGTCAGTTGTTTACCGTTAAATATTATTCTTGTGTATTTACCAAGGCTAATTTCCTGGTTTTCATTATTGTTATAATTCCTTGAGTTGTTACTATTAGGGAAAGCCGAGTGGAAGATAAATGTGAAAATCCAGTATTGTTCTTGCAAGTCTTCTGTAATTCTAAAATTACTGCAAAATAAAAAGTTAAAAAAAAAGAAATTGTCACACATATTGACAGAATTCAAGCTGAGCTTAAGAAAATGGTTTGATTTATACTCATAGTCCATGTCATATTCCATCTTAGAACCAAATGTTCAGGAAAAAGTGTGCTTTCCTTTCAATAAAGATGTCACTACGGATCCAAGGTCACTAGGGTAGGTTAGCTTGACGTGCTTTCCTGTGACGGGGGATACGCCTTCTCTCACTTCCTTCTGTCAAATGGTGGAATGGCAAAAGGAGTTCGTGGAAGGCGGCCGGGTTAGGGGTCAATGGTTCTTTTTTCCTGTGTTCTCAATTGGCTTTGTTTTTCTAGGTTTCCCCCTACTACCCAGCTAGATGTCAAAACAACTTGCTCGCATCTCCCCTCTAGTTTTCTGCTTGGCCAATCCCAGCCCCCCCTCCCACCCCCAATTCAACAACTCAACATTTGGATTTTAGCATCTCTTTTCTTCTCCTGCTGTGGAGTCATCTAAAGAATTTCACCTGCTGTGTTTCCAACAGGCCAATTAAAACGGGGGAGAGGGGAGGAGGGAAAGAATAGGAGTAAGAACAGCAAAGAAGAAATTACCAAGTATTAAGCAAAGCAGAGAAGCGCCTCCTGTTAGGTTTCAGTGAAGCCTTTGAGCTGATCTTTTACAATCTTTGGGGATTATTACCAGAGAGGAGATGAGTGAGTCAATTGAAATGGGAAAATTGAGAAACGTAGGTAGAGAGTGATCTGGAAAACTAACCTCCCCAGAAGGTTTAAAGGATTCTTAAAGAATCCTAAAGCCAAAGGATTAGTGGTCCTTACTACTATTGTGGGCTGCATTCGATTTTAAAGGCAACTGGCATCAGGGCTAAATAATGTAGGGGTAACTTGAGAACGAGGAAAAATCTACTGAGCCGCGTCATTTTGAATACCTAGTAAAGAATGAGTGCAGGGAGCCGGTCTGGGAGACTCACTGCAGGGTGTAATTACGCACTTTGAAAGCACGGTTCATCTGTGGATCTGAAAGCACATTACCAACTTCAATTATTTTTCGTAACACCTCTGTGAGACAATTATGTCCTACAGACAGATGAAGAAACTGAGTCAGAATGGTTACCGGGCCTCTTCAATCACCATGAGTCACCTGCTGAGTTGCTCCTATTTCTGATTTGTCATTTGAATGAATTGACCATTTCCAAATGAAGAGGGAACGCTTGAGCAGTGCTTTGAGTGAATTTTGGCTTCTTTTTTTATTTTTTTATTTTTATTTTTTATTTTTTAAAGATTTTATTTATTCATTTGACAGAGATAGAGACAGCCAGCGAGCGAGGGAACACAAGCAGGGGGAGTGGGAGAGGAAGAAGCAGGCTCCCAGCGGAGGAGCCTGATGTGGGGCTCGATCCCGGAACGCTGGAATCACGCCCTGAGCCGAAGGCAGACGCTTAACGACTGCACTACCCAGGCGCCCCTTTGGCTTCTTTTTTTAAAAAAAAGATTTTACTTATTTATCGGCGGGGGGCACGCGCACAAACAGGGGGAGAGGCAGAGGGAGATGCAGGCTTCCCCCTGAGCAGGGAGCCCCACGCAGGACTCGATCCCAGGACCCTGGGATCATGACCTGAGCTGAAGGCAGATGCTTAACTGACTGAGCCAACCCAGGCACCCCAAATTTTGGCTTCTTTGTTTGTTTGTCTGTATGCATGGGAGGCTGAATTCTTTTTAAGACAGAACGCTGTTCA
>NW_024423319.1:26938618-26974931 GCF_017311325.1 Ursus maritimus
GTACCGCCTTCTCTCACTTCCTTCTGTCAAATGGTGGAATGGCAAAAGGAGTTCGTGGAAGGCGGCCGGGTTAGGGGTCAATGGTTCTTTTTTCCTGTGTTCTCAATTGGCTTTGTTTTTCTAGGTTTCCCCCTACTACCCAGCTAGATGTCAAAACAACTTGCTCGCATCTCCCCTCTAGTTTTCTGCTTGGCCAATCCCAGCCCCCCCTCCCACCCCCAATTCAACAACTCAACATTTGGATTTTAGCATCTCTTTTCTTCTCCTGCTGTGGAGTCATCTAAAGAATTTCACCTGCTGTGTTTCCAACAGGCCAATTAAAACGGGGGAGAGGGGAGGAGGGAAAGAATAGGAGTAAGAACAGCAAAGAAGAAATTACCAAGTATTAAGCAAAGCAGAGAAGCGCCTCCTGTTAGGTTTCAGTGAAGCCTTTGAGCTGATCTTTTACAATCTTTGGGGATTATTACCAGAGAGGAGATGAGTGAGTCAATTGAAATGGGAAAATTGAGAAACGTAGGTAGAGAGTGATCTGGAAAACTAACCTCCCCAGAAGGTTTAAAGGATTCTTAAAGAATCCTAAAGCCAAAGGATTAGTGGTCCTTACTACTATTGTGGGCTGCATTCGATTTTAAAGGCAACTGGCATCAGGGCTAAATAATGTAGGGGTAACTTGAGAACGAGGAAAAATCTACTGAGCCGCGTCATTTTGAATACCTAGTAAAGAATGAGTGCAGGGAGCCGGTCTGGGAGACTCACTGCAGGGTGTAATTACGCACTTTGAAAGCACGGTTCATCTGTGGATCTGAAAGCACATTACCAACTTCAATTATTTTTCGTAACACCTCTGTGAGACAATTATGTCCTACAGACAGATGAAGAAACTGAGTCAGAATGGTTACCGGGCCTCTTCAATCACCATGAGTCACCTGCTGAGTTGCTCCTATTTCTGATTTGTCATTTGAATGAATTGACCATTTCCAAATGAAGAGGGAACGCTTGAGCAGTGCTTTGAGTGAATTTTGGCTTCTTTTTTTATTTTTTTATTTTTATTTTTTATTTTTTAAAGATTTTATTTATTCATTTGACAGAGATAGAGACAGCCAGCGAGCGAGGGAACACAAGCAGGGGGAGTGGGAGAGGAAGAAGCAGGCTCCCAGCGGAGGAGCCTGATGTGGGGCTCGATCCCGGAACGCTGGAATCACGCCCTGAGCCGAAGGCAGACGCTTAACGACTGCACTACCCAGGCGCCCCTTTGGCTTCTTTTTTTAAAAAAAAGATTTTACTTATTTATCGGCGGGGGGCACGCGCACAAACAGGGGGAGAGGCAGAGGGAGATGCAGGCTTCCCCCTGAGCAGGGAGCCCCACGCAGGACTCGATCCCAGGACCCTGGGATCATGACCTGAGCTGAAGGCAGATGCTTAACTGACTGAGCCAACCCAGGCACCCCAAATTTTGGCTTCTTTGTTTGTTTGTCTGTATGCATGGGAGGCTGAATTCTTTTTAAGACAGAACGCTGTTCAAAGAGTTATTATTTAATGAAATGTGTGGAAATATATAAAAATATTATTCAAGACACATGCCAGAAACCACAGATAAGCCCATCTAGCATAACAGCCCAAGTGGGTCCTTTTGTCCTCCATCATTAACCTTGCAGACAAAACAAAACAACACAACAACGGTGTCACATACAATCATAAAGTTTTAGCATCTGGAACGACCTTCAATCTCAGATCCTTTAGCTTTGGTCGCACCAATTTCGAGAAACCTACTCTAATTACTGGTTCACACCCTCATTTGTCCTTCTGTGTTCCTACGGTAATGATAGTCTATACCACACAATCCAGCACTGGATCACACTGTATTTACATTCTCTCGCTCCTTTGATATTTTGAGTTAAACACCACGGCAAAGACCCAGGTATTAAGTCTGGAATGGGGGAATATCTCGTGAGTGATGAATGTAAATCTCCTTTTGCCAACAGGACCGTAAACTCCAGGAGGGCCAAGCCTGGGTCTTATTTTCTCGTATCACCACGTCCCAGAATTTCTGAGTACACTGCAAGCACTGAACACACCACTGTTGGTATGATTTCACAGGATTCAGAGACAAAGTGAAACGACGGTTCAGTTAACTCATTAAACAAGGTGGCTTAATCTGAATATATATCTCAAATAAAAAGTTTTTCACGTATTTCAAATATGTGAAACTCATATATTCCATCCAGCCCAGCAAAGGCTAGTACAGGTGATGGTTGCCTGGTAAATGAGTGTCTTTTCCCCTTTCCCCCAACGCACCTCACAAAACCTGCTTTAGAAAACAACTTGCGAGTTTCCTGCTCAGAAATGCAAAACCCATCATATACCAGCCTGAATTTCTCTCACCTGTAGGGGGAGAGAGAAAACGTGTACCCAAGGAGACCTAGTGCACATAAAGAGCCCTTGAGAATCTGCAGTAAATGCCCTCAAACGGGGCGCCTGGGTGGCTCCGTCGGTTAAGCATCTGCCTTTGGTTCAGGTCATGAGGCTGGGACTCCAGGATCGAGCCCCACGTCAGGCTGCCTGCTTTCTCCCTCTGCCCTTCACCCTGCTCGTGCTCTCTCTCAAATAAATAAGCGAAAACTTTTTAAAAAATGCCCTCGAAACTCTCACTCAAAACCCCCATTTTTAGTTCTTCAGACGTGGCAGACTTTGTCGACTCTGAGCTCTGCACATGCTTCTCTCCTAGATAGAACTCCCCTTCTCCACCTCCTTGACTACTTCAAGGGTCCCTTCCTTCAGAACACTTTCCCTGAGACCGTCCCCCAAGCGGTTTGAATTAGAGACAGTTGCTATTGCCCTTCAGCGCTCAGTGACAGAACAGACCCCCTAGAGTCTAGCCCAGAGCCTGGCACATAGCAGGTGTCTGATGTTGGTTCATAAAAAGGGGTGAAACTTGTAGAAAATCAGCATGAATTCTAAATTGTATTAGATTTGTCAATGCACAACTTTTAGATGAGGTTTTCCCACTCTGTTCATTTATTAATGTCTTCATTCCTTCACTCATACATCTATGTACTGAGAAAATTAACTCTGTGCTTATTAATGGGCTAGACAGCATGGGAGTCACTGCAAACACAATGATTAGGAAGACATGGGGTCCTGACCTCCAACGTTTGCCTTGGCACTGTAGTGAAAAGTTGTCTTTCCCACTGCCAAATTCTTGGGATCAGAAACATAGATTTTGGAGGTGTCTGGCTGGTTCGGTCGGTGGAGCACGTGACTCTTGATCTCAGGCTCGTGAGTTCAAGCCACACGTTGGGGTTAGAGATTACTTTAAAAGAAAAATTAAAAAGAAAGAAATAAAACTTCGGGTTTTTTAGAATTCACTTTGCAATTCTAGTTGAATAGACAGGCTAAGGACCCTGTACACCTATTTATTGCTTCTATTTGGTCTTGTGGTTTGGTATCATATGGCCAGCCAGGTCTTGCCATCCAAAATAGAGCCTGGATTTGGACATATATACTCTAAGTTCAGACAGGGCAGCAGCCAGCCTAGCTAATTCATGCCAAAAATTAGCTAAAAACATTCTCACTGCCTATAAGAACAGCTTGACTGGTGATTCACCATATGATTTAGGTGAGTCATATAACCTTTATGTCTGGGGTTCCTCAGCTGTAAATTAGAGATGCTAGGAATATAATGAATGAGAGACACAATGGTGTAGAGCAAGAATACCAGACCAATTATTTTATTGTCCCTAAATTTAATCTGGTTTATGTATTCTTATTTTCACATGTTAGAAAATAGAGCTGACCTGACTGCCCACGTAGATCCATTCGAGAGCCACTCGAATGGCAGGGTTTATGAAGACAATTTCCACAATTGTACACAGCAACAATTTCTCCAATTATCTCTGTGCCATTACCCATACACTTCTGACGTAAACACAAGGAGTAGCCATGTAGAGAGTGGAAGACATAGAGATCATAATGCATATAAAGGTTTTTGAGAGTCATGGAAATAGCCAAGAAACTATATAAATGAATTTCATCACTGTATATCCCCGATTAATCAGATACTGGTCCAGAACTGTTTCGTTTTGTGTAAAACTAACTACTAATTAGTCCAGTAAACTCTAATTAGAGGAATGATTCCTTGGGCTTATATAGAGGGTTTATACTTTTTGAAGCTCTTTCATGTACATTTACTCATATGATCCTTGCAACAATCCCCTGAGGTAGGTGGAGTGGGGATTATTATCCCCATGTATGAATATTTTTGTTACATTTTATTTTGTATACCTAACCAAATCTTGCTTTATAACTCACACTTA
Organism: Ursus maritimus; assembly: GCF_017311325.1. Lineage (NCBI taxonomy): Eukaryota > Metazoa > Chordata > Mammalia > Carnivora > Ursidae > Ursus > Ursus maritimus. Next base: position 26,942,932 of record NW_024423319.1, read on the forward strand.
GCATAGGTCTTTTTACTTAATTCTTATGTATCACATAAGAATATAATGTATACAAAAAGTTTATAGTGGGAAACCAAGAAAGGTATACGTAGAGTACAATCTTTTTAATAATCAAATGACAAACAAACAAAAAAACCCCAGCTGAAAGAAAAACAGGTTTTTTTCCAGACAAGTTAGGTCATTCTCTTAATGATTAACACAGAATTCGTTAAATTTCTACTAGGAAATCTATGCATAATGTTTGTTTAACGAAAAATAAAATGATGTTTAGTAAATTTTTCTCCATTTCAGATTAATTTAGTGGGGGGAGAATTGGGACAGATTTGTTTTTAATATAAGTTCCTCTGGGGGAAAGAAATCAGTTCCTCTGAAACACCAGTAAGTGTTCACGAACATACTCATGTGTTCTGCTTTGCTCAGTACGGTTGTCAGTAATCTGGCAGAAGCAGAGCGTAATCATTGCCAAACAAAATGCCAGCATTTCATGAGAAAATACATTTTTGATGCTTTAGCCAAAAATGCAAAGCGCCTTGTATAAGCTAATGGAGTTAAAAAGAGATCCCTAGTACCTGGTAATGGAATAAAATTAAAGAAATACAATGCACACACTTAAAGAAAAATAACTCTCAACGGTTTATGTAACAAATGGACATCTATAATTTTGTATGTACAGAAGTCCCCCCTTATCTGTGTGGGATCCGCTCCAAGACCCCCAGTGGATGCTTGAAACTGGATAGTACCAAACCCTACATAGACTGTGTTTTTTCCTAAGCTACATACCTATGAAAAGGTTTCATTTATAATCTAGGCACGTAAGAGATTAACAATAATAATGTCGGACAATTATAACAATATACTGTAATGGAAGTTATGTGAACGCGGTCTCTCTCAATAGATCCTATTGTACTGTACTCACCCTTCTTGTGCTGATGTGAGAGGATAGCATGTCTATGTGAAGAGATGAGGTGAGGGGAACGATGTAGGCTTGTGACATAGCATTAGGCTACTACTGACCTTCTCATGATCATCAGAAAGAGAATCATCTGTTTTGGACCACGGTTGACCACAGATAACTGAAACCATGGAAAGGGAACTAGATAAGGGGAGACTACTATAAAATATATCTTTCCAAAAATATATCTTTTTTTAAAAAAGACTTTGAGAGAGAGAGAGAGAGAGAGCACAAGCAGGCAGAGTGGCAGGCAGAGGGAGAGGGAGAAGCAGGCTCCCCCCTGAGCGGGAAGCCTGCCTCAGGACATGATCCCAGGACCCTGGGATCACGACCTGAGCCGAAGGCAGACACTTACCGACTGAGCCACCCAGGCGCCCCCCAAAATATCTTTTTGTTTGTTTTAAGTGACCTCTGCACCCAACGTGGGGCTCAAACTCACGACCCTGAGATCAAGAGTCACATGTTCTTCTGACTAGGCCGGCCAAGCGCCCCTGTAAAATATGTGTTTAGTAAAGTTTATTGAAACAAAAATTAGACTTTGAAGCAGGATCATTGCTTAAATACCATTACCTCAATTAATTATACTCTAGTTGTGTGCATGCGTGTGTGTGTGTGTGTGTGTGTGTGTGTGTTTTCAAATTTAAATTCCTCCAGGAAACTGACAGGGGAAAATAATGATCAAAGTTTGGTTTCTCTTGGATTTTTATTCTTTATTTGTTTTGAACCAATATCCTTCTAATATTCATTCATAAGCTAAAGTTAACAAGTATCGGCCCATGCAAAATATTTTTTATGCTGTTGTCATTAATTACGGTGAATATAGGGTCTTGGAAATCTCAAATTAAACAGAATGAGATTGGGAAAAAAAATCTCTGAGCTGACCAAATCTATTCAAAGCCAAATGGCCAGTTTATGTATTTGTTATAAGCAAATTTGTGGTTTGCTGGAATAGAACAAAAAAATCACCGACTTTCATCTAGCTTTAAGATTTTAATTTTGGCTGCAGTTAGAGAGACCCGATAGTGACCAATAAGTGTGGATTGATGCAATTCTGAAGGCCTTTAGAGACCTAACACCACTACAGGATAAAAGAATTCAGAACTGCTATTTGTTACAAATTAGAGAAGCTTCCAACTCTTACATTCTATCATTGTAGATTAACTCCTCACGTTTCACTGAAGCTTTGGCTCTTTCTAGAAGTGCAGGTCTGTTCTTTTTTTTTTTTTTTAAGATTTTATTTATTTATTTGACAGAGATAGAGACAGCCAGCAAGAGAGGGAACACAGCAGGGGGCGTGGGAGAGGAAGAAGCAGGCTCCCAGCGGAGGAGCCTGATGCGGGGCTCGATCCCATAACGCCGGGATCACGCCCTGAGCCGAAGGCAGACGCTCAACCGCTGTGCCACCCGGCGCCCCTGCAGGTCTGTTCTGTACAATTTCAACTGATTCCTGTCACACTAGCGCTTGGGAGTAAGTCTTCAAATATTTAACTCTTTCATTGCTTGATGGGAGGATAGTTTAACGGCATGGGCAATGTGGGGCGATTAATGAATTTAGCAGTGAAAGGGCTGAAGATTTATACTCATTATAAAACTCAAAGAGTACTCTACGCAAGAAAGTTTTGTTGAAAAGTAGAATCAGAAGGGACTTTCAGGATGTTGTATTTTATGTATTCATGTTTTGATAACAGGAGAAAATATAGGACTGGATCAGCAATAAGTTATAAGGAAGAGAAAGGTGAGGATGACAGTCATTTGCAGAGAGCTGTATCAATTTAATTTACACACTTCAGCCATTTAGTTCTTTCTGGATTCAGACCCCTTACCATATCCCAAGGGTTTTCAAACTTTAGCCTGCATCAGAACCACTTGGGCCTGTTAAAACACAGATTGCGGAGTCAAGCCCCAGAGTTTCTGATTCCGTAGGTTTGAGATGGGGCCCAATAATCTGCATTTCTAACAGGTTCCTAGCTGATGCAGATGCTGCTGGTCCCAGGACCACACTTTGAGAACCAGATACCCATTCACCATGCAGTTAGCCTACTCATATATATCTTTTAGATTTTGTCTATTTGAGAGAGAGAATGAGCAGGAAGGAGGGGGCAAAGGGAGAGGAAGCAGACTCCCCGCTGAGTGCAGAGCCCTAAGTGAGGTTCGATCCTAGGACCATGAGATCATGACCTGACCCGAAGACGCTTAACCGACTGAGCCACCCAGGTGCCCCCTTTTTTAAATTAAGTAAACTCCACGCCCCGCGTGAGGCTTGAACTCACGACCTCAAGATCAAGAGTCACATGCTCTACCGACTGACCCAGCCGGGTGCCCCTGGCCTACTAACTTCTAAGTACCATATTTATTCTATAATCTATAAGCAAACTACAAATGACATAGCAAGAACATAGTTATTTTATGCTTTGGGTGTTTCGTTTTGTTTTTTTAAGATTTTAAGTAATCTCTACACCCAACCTCATTTAACCTCATCTTCAAATAGGGGAAAGGGGGAATAAAGTTGACTTTAATTCTTATTCAGATGTCCATTAAAATTCAGCAACAGTAGGGAGTTAAAAATTCAATTTTTGTAAAAACTGTTCTAATCTGGTTTAGGTACATAACAAGGTAGTTACAGAAGAAATGACACAATGCCTAGGATTTGTTCTACAATATGCAAGCAAAAAAGGGAAGGGAAGGGGGAAATCCCAGATGAAACAAGATGGACAAAATGTTATTTATTGAAGCTGAGGAATACCATGGGGTTAGCTATACCTTGCTTTCTACTTTTGGGTAAGGTTGAAAATTTCTGTAAGAGAAAGCTTTTTTATTTTTTTAAATTTTTTAAAAGATTTTATTTATTTATTTGACAGAGAGAAAGACAGCTAGTGAGAGAGGGAACACAAGCAGGGGGAGTGGGAGAGGAAGAAGCAGGCTCCCAGCAGAGGAGCCCGATGTGGGGCTCGATCCCAGAACTCCGGGATCACGCCCTGAGCCGAAGGCAGACGCTTAACGACTGAGCCACCCAGGCGCCCCAGAGAAAGCTTTTTTTTAAAAAAAAATTTGTTGGTGCCCTCTCTGGGGCTTGAACTTTAAGAGAAAGCTTTGAAAATTCACATCTTTATCAATATTCATTGAAAGTGTAGTTGACATGTAAGAAGAAAGGTAGACTGCATTTAAATTGCTTGCTCAAGATTTGTTATGGTGACTATATTACCTCTTGGGAGAAACAGACCGATCTTTGTGGGGAGAGAGTGTTATTATAGTTCATATTTTTATACATTGTAAAAACAGGCTTTTCATGCACTTACAGAATTCGATAAATTAATATGAAAACAGATGTCTTTTTTCTTTTAATAGGACATGACTTGATGTGTACCTTAATGCCTGGCCCAATGGCAGAAAATATATTTAGGTTTCATTTTAGTATTTTTAAGAGGGCTATTTTATTTTTTCTGAGAAAGTAAAATAAATACAAAGTAATATCATTTTAAAGAACAGTACTTTATTGAATAAGTTTTATTCACAGAAAAATAAGCTTTAATCTATGATGACTGCCAGATTATACACTGGAAAGCAATTTTCTTTGTTTTCCATACTGATGGAAAGGTTTCTACTAAATGAAAAAAGTCATAAAATTATATTCACAAATATAGCACTCTATCTGAAAACATTTCACATGATTATTCACAACACTAATACAATGACATAAGAATCTGTCATTCTGTCAGATTAGATAAGATATAATAATGAAAAATGCAAAATCTAACAAAAATTACATTAAAGCCTTTATTACATCAAATCGAAAATGCAAATATGTTACCAAGTATAGAGAAAATGACAAAATATACTTATATAGTAATTTTAAATGTTGCATTAATGATACACAATAAGCATGTAGGAAATGCCAAAAAAAATCTCTATGCATATCTGCAAACTTTAGTCTTCAAAATAGAATCTTACCACCCAAAACATTAATGTAGTATTGTACAATTTGAAGATATATGTATTTAAGATTGTCCTACTGTATTAGTCATAAAGTGTCATTTAATATGTAGTGAAAGTTATGGCATAAAAGAAAGAATAGTTGAAAAAATAAACATTTGAGATCTCCCAGGAGAGGTAACTTGAAGTTTTTCACCTTCAAACTATGTCCCAGTCTGGGCTGCCACTAATTAGCTAGACAGCTTTGAATAAATCACTTCACCTTTGGGCCTCAGTCGTCTCACCTGTAAAACGAGGGGAAGAATCAGATACTCTCTAAGGTCACTTCTAGCTCTGACACTCTAGGATTCTAGTAGCCGCTAGTGAAATTCACATTGTGCTAACTGAACAGAGTCAAACTGACACTGACGATGAAAGTGGGAATAAGCCAACTGTTTCTATTAGCAAAGCTCACCGAACTTGATAAGAATAGTTTTTTTTTTAGATTTTTTTAAAAAGGAACTTAAATATTTTTAAGGACCTGAACTATTTATTATAATTTACATCTTAACTATGAGAAACGCCAAAAAAGATGAGTAAGAGTCACTGAAAGAGTTACCATCTAAGTTTTAGCCCAAATTTCCAGAGTCAAGGCAAACCCCTGAAGGGTGAGAGTGTGCTGGGAAGGGAATGAACATTTGTAGCAAGTATCTGACATCCAGGGTCTCCCTGAACTCTCCTGATTTTGTAAGATAGGTATTATTCTTATTTCAGAAATGAAGAAACAGCTCTTTTTTAAAGCCGACTTGGCTAAAAATAACTACATCTGTCAACTATCCCCTCCTGTTTTCTTATTTCTCTAATGGAAATGAAAAGCCTACCCCATTTCTCCCACTCCTCCACCCTTCCCCCTCATATTCAACCCCTGGGGAATCAGGAAATAAAAGAATGATTTGGGCCTCAAGAGTACAATACACGCACTTAGTGCTGTGGTGGAAGTCTCCATCCAGAGAGTTCGAAATACCAGTTTTATCCACTCAAATGAAAACAGGAAAAAAAAAAAAAAACCTACCAAAATTTAAATAATGTAACCACAAAAACAAAAGATCATAGTTAGGCAGGGCCAAATCGCATTATATACACCCATCACACCCACCCTACCCCTTAGCCTTTAACCAAAGGGGAAAAAACAACAAAACTAAGAAACCCAAACCGAGCAGGAACGGCAATACAAAGCCATTAATTAACTAACTGGAGTTTACTTTATAAACATGAAAGCCATTTTTCAAAAATTAAAACAAGGCTTTTGATCAGCACACCAAATTATTATGAATAAAGATAACTACTTATTACCGAACAACCTGACTCCTCGCATGACTAAAATGTAGTAAAAGGTGGTGACTTCGAAATCTTTAGAGTGAACTTTCTAACAGAAAAGGAATGTCTACATGTAGATATGGAGAACTATTTTGGGAAAGGGGGAGGCGCAGATTTGGATCTGGTTATATTTCTGACCTTGCAAGTAATCATTTTTTGCACAACTAGATGGAAAGGATCCAGTGCTTTTTATAGTGAGAACACAGACAAACATTGGTAAGTCTTAAAAAAAATGTGATTAGAAGTTGGAGTGCTGAGTGATTTCAGAACCTGAAGCAACAGCATTTCTAAACAATTCTTAAAATAAACTTGTTAGCCACATCAGCTTCATGCAGTACATTTCACAACTCATGGGGAGAAAAAAGGTCTTTCTTAACTCTAAACATACAAGTTTTAAAAGAAGAGTTTTAATGAACGGAGGCTCCCAGAACAGGAAAAGCCTTATGTTAAAACAATTCAGTCCCTGGCCAACAACTAGATTGAACTAACTACCTGACTTGGAGCTGACGTGTTCTGGAAAACACATTTAAGAACCTTTAACACTTTTCTCCCCTTGTACTTTAGATTCAAAGCTTAGACTATATATGTAAAATTTACCTTAATGACCATCTAACTAAACCTAAGTGCAAGTCCAAAGGTAAAGAGAACCGAGAGCTTACATGGTAAAGCAAAAAGCCAGGCAGTCATTGTTTAACTTCGAAAGTTCTCATTTAAATTTGCAATGCTTCAAATGACTGTCACTTAAAATAGTCATCCACAGAGGTGCTGAGAACATGACAATACTCTTTCTCTTAGAAAATAAGATGATTATAGAATTTTTAAGTTTCATTCTCAAATGTTTCTCTGCAGTGAAATGCCTCACTCACCCCTATGACAGGTTGGTTTAAGAATCTTTTAAGCAAACCCTGGGTGTTGTATGAAGCACTTTCAAACTTCTGTTTTTTATCTCTATTGACTCCCATTCAAGTTTTATTTTCTTTTTAATATTTAAGCAAGTATTCTAGTTTTCTTGTCAATACTTTGTAATTTCCAAGAGATTTTAAGGATCTTGAGAGAACATTTGTTTCAGAAATATCTACTACTATTACTAATCAAGGAAACAAAACAATTTAGGTAAAGACTTGACATTTTGTCCTATATACATCTTAATTATCCTAACAGTAAAAACGCACATGAAACTTTAAGATACAAGATGATATGAGAATCTCAACATGGAAAGCTGTCACTATAACTACAAGCAGTGTACAAACATGCTTCTACTTTTTCCTACATAAGCTGACAGATGTTTAAAATACTGGGTTAACAAAGATCTTTTAGTAAAGTGACTTAGGCAGGCTTAAACTAGCAAGGATTAAGGATGAATCCTTACTAATTAATTGGAAGATCTGAGACATATTTCATATTTCATTTTACAAAATCAGGAATATTTATTTTGAAACAAGAGAAGAAGACATGGTCTACCTGTCAGAAAACTACCACTCAGAAATATTTTTCATCCACAAAGCAGGAAAAACATAAAAACATTTAAATTTCACATTGGCACCAAAAAGGTTAACTGCTCTGCCTTCTTGGATTAGAAAAACTAAAGCTGAGCAATGAGTAGTTTTGCAGGCGTTTGAACATGCCTAAGCCTTTAAATCAGTAAAATACTTTCTAAAAATTCTGATTATAAAATACATACTTATAAAAAATCCAAACAGAACAAAATGAAAAAAGTAGAAAGTGAAAGGCCCCTGCAACCCCCTCTGGGCCCTACCCCCCCCACCCCACCCTCAAGAGAAACCACATTTAACTGTTTGGTGCTTTATCCGTCCAAATCTTTTGTTCTATACATATACAAAACACACACACCTTCATCTGACTCATTGTATAGACAGTGTTTTGCTACTTCAGTTTACATTTAGTATCTTTGACATCTTTCCATGTCAGTACATGTTGGCTAGATGGTATTCATCCTTAAATACCCTTTTAACAATGGCAAAATCATTTTTTACAATCACCCACCCAAGCACGTGTGTATAATTTTAAAAGAGAATAGACAAAATCCTAAAACACAAAGACAAACATCTAAAAATAATCTGTATCTTTCCACCAGTGTGGAACAGTTCATTCCTTTTCACACAAAACAAATTATGTGATTGGGGAGATTAACTCTAATCTCCACGTTTACACAGAATGCTCCATTTGTTAAGCCTATATGAAAAGAATGAAAAATTCAGTTGATTAATTCACTTACACTTAGAAACTAAGTTAGTGTACTACAAATACACATTGTGGTCAGTGACAATATGATGCCTCTTAGTCTAGATTTCAATTAAATAACGGTAAAAAAAAAAAGATACACAACATAGCTAATATCCTCCAAAATCCAGAAATTCAAATTTTAGAATACGAACTAGAACATTGTAGTTTACATTTCGTCTACTCGGTAGCAAATGCTAATGGCATTCAATGCTGATTACTTAAAGTCAGTTCACATCACACACTCAATCAGGGTAATGAGAAGAACATAATGCGCCGAACTGTAGAGTTAGATTAAGACATAAAAATTTTTTGCTTGAAAGTAATGACTGTGTAGCACATGGGACATTTGTCAACTGCTTCAGCACATTGTTTACAAGTGACCAGATGTCCACAAGGAATGAAAACCACCGCGATATTTCTATCCATACAGATTTTGCAAAGCTTCTCCTCTTGCAGGAGCCTTAGCTGCTCTTCAGCACTAATCTCTGCACAAAGAGAAAAGAAATGTGTTAATTTTCGACTTTCTCAGTTGTTGAAATATACTGAAACAACGTGAAGCCCTACTGTGTGCCAGGCGCTCATCAAGGGGCAGGACACAGGATGACCCACACGTGACACCTGCTCTTAAAGAGCTCGCAGCCTAGAGGAGAGAAGGACGTGAGCTGAGGCTACGGAGGAAAGCGCAAAGTACACAGTGATAAGTGCTCTAATGAAGTTACGTACGAAGTGCTGGGGATGGGAAGTAGAACAAGTTCTTCTCTTCAGATGAGCTGGGGAACGCTGCTCGTTGGCAGCTGCGGCGGGGGGGGGATGGGAGAAGTGGAGGAGTGACATTTAAACATGGCCAGCAACTTGCCAGGCAGAGAAGCCAGGGTTAGGTAAAAAGAAGTGACATATGGAAAGGGCATGACTTACTCCAGAAATGGAGGGATGGGTCTGAGGGACCCTTCTGAAGTGGGACTACTAGGATGTGGTGACTGACTAGATGTGAGGGGTGAGGAAAAAAAGAGGAAACAGAGTTGATTTTAAGATTTCTAGTGTGGCTGACAAGGGGATGATGACGCCAAAAGGAAATACAGAAGGAGGTACTGGTCTGACATTTTTCCAGTTGTTTTTGAGGTGTCTGCAGGGCATCCGTATATAAATGTCACCGGACAGTCATGTGTTGAGGTCATGAGAAGTTAGGGCTAGAAACAGAGATTCGGGTGACATCAGCATACAGGGGGCACTAAAGCACTTGCTTAATTCAGCCTTTCCCGAACTAGGTTGTGTGAAGTGTTAACAAATCCGTCATGAAAATGTGTTTCATGGTCAAACAGAACTATAGTGACAGGGGCGCCTGGGTGGCTCAATTCGTTAAGCGTCGACTCTTGATCTCAGCTCTGGTCTCAATCTCATGGTTGTGAGATCAAGCCATGCACTGGGCTCCACGAGCCCACTTAAAAAACAAACAAACAAAAGAACTATAATGACAACAACAACAAAGGCAGCAGTTAACAGTAACACAGCACTTACTACTACGTGCCAGGCACTACTGTGAAGGCGTTGCACGGTTTAACAATCTTTGTAATCTTTTGTAGACCAGTGGTTTCCAAAGGCGGCCTCACCAGGGAATCACTTAGGGCATTTTTAAAAAAAGACTGATTTATCTATTTCCGAGAGGGGGAGGGGCAGCAGGAGAGAATCTTCAAGCAGACTCCCCAGTGAGCCCCCTGGGGCTCGACTGCAGGACCCATGAGATCATGACCTGAGTCAAAACCAAGAGTTGGCCGCTGAACTGAGCAACTCAGGCGCACATGGAGCATTTTGTTAACGAGAGATTGCTAGGCCCCATTCGCCAAATCTAAAGTTTCTGGGGTTGGTTTTTTAAATTTTGTTCTGAAATTAAAGTATGCAAAATAAAGGAGGTACAGTTTTATACAACAACAGCTTCTGGGATTGCACACACTGGCTGGGGAACCACTGCTATGAAGTACAGGTCAGGACAGTATAATGTATGTCCCCTCTTACAAAGTCACAATGCATGGCCTTATTTAACTACAGAGCTTTCCCTTTTTCCTTTTTTTTTTTTTTTTTCTCCCTCTTCATGCCATCCCTTTTAACAACCTGGGGAACACTGTTCTGAAAACAAGTTTGGGAACAGTGGTTGAGTTTTGTTCAACAAATATTTACTGAACACGTAACTAGGTTCTAGGAACTAGAGATCCAATAATTAACAAATGCATAGGCCCCGGGGCCCTAATCGTTCATAAACAAGTAAGAAACACAAGTCGACAGGAAATTATACTGGAGTGTAATGATAAAGGTAATTACAATTTGCTATGAAGAACACAGGAAGGGTGTGAGAGTGCACGCGCACATAAACGGAAGGCCTCCCGGAGGAGATTATACTTAAACTGGGTCCTAAAGGATGAGGAGTTAACTAGGAGAGATGGAGAGGGGGCTCTGGGGGACAGAGGCAGTGGGAGAAGAGTGTTCCGGGTAGAGGAAATGGCACAGGCAGGCTCCGAGAGGAGAGACAGAACCAGGCCTGCAAGCGCACGGGTAAGGCTTTCGGAGGGACGCAGCGGGACACGAGGCTAAGAAGGTTAGCAGGCGCCCGGTCACGAAAGATTTGGCAACCCACATAAAGGAGTTTGGACTTGATCCTGAGGGCCCTGGGGACCAGTAAAGGGTATTAACCTGGAGGGAGATAGGAGGAGGTTTGTGCTTTGGAGAGGTATGCCTGACCAGGGGTGGAGAGAAAGTATTCTTTAATCTCTTTCTTCTTAAAAAGCAACCTCATGGACATAATCAAAACTAGAATCTCAAACATGGACTGCATCAGAGGTAAGATAAAGCACCTGTCCTCAAGAAGCTGGGTCTGATATGCAGGACAGAAAAGCAAACCGTTCTAAAACAATGCTATGAATGCCCTCACAGCAGCGCAAGTAGAGAACAGGGAGCTCTGGACTCTGCTGTGGGGACCGGGGAAAGCTTCAAACAGTGACCTCTAAGTGCAGCCTTGAAGGATGAGTTCACAAGATGGATTTAGGGGACCGGGGGTGGAGTGGAGAATGAGACTAGGTACACAGACAGGGAAAAGGCAGCTGGGGTGGAGGTAACAATGGAAGTAACGGGATGGCACTCTACCCTGCTTTGTATTATATGAAAGCATTTAACCAAAAAAGTCAGAATCAAGTACATACTCACGCCCCCAAAAAGGAGGAAAACAATTAAGAAGTTTACACATGACTTTTGGATGTGACGCTCCAGTGAGTAAAAACGAACACTGGACCTAGAGGAGTCAAGTTTATAGAGACAGAAAGCAGAATGGCGGCTGTCGGGCTGGGGGAGGGGGAATGAGGACGTGTTGTTTCATGGGGACAGAGTTTCAGTTCTGTAGATAAAAAGACTTGTGGAGACTGGTTGCACAACTGTGAATGTACTTAACACTACTGAACTGTACACTTGAAACATTTTTTTAAGAGGAACACTGGACCACATGTCAGGAAACCTGATTTTCATTCCCAACTAGCCGAGTGATCTTTGACGACAGGACATCTATACTTCAGTTTTCTTACTGAAGTAATGGAAGTTATTATATGATCTTTCAGGTTCACTTTTGCTCTGCTGGTTTGTGATTCCATTTTACAGACCGCAGCGGAATGAGGTGTCAGGCCTACCAAACATGGTTATCAACTTCTTCTACCTTATCTCAGCCTTACGCACAGCCACTTAACTTGACATGGTGAGGCTCTGGGCATAGATTTTACCTCCTGAAACCGACTGTTTGCTCCTGACAATTTTATTTCACTGAAGCCTTAGGGTAACTATTGGATTCTACGTCCTTTAGGATGGCACCTTTCCCCGTCTACTTTCTTTTTTTAAATATTTAATTTATTCGAAAGAGAAAGAGAGAGAGAGAGAGCATGAGTCGGGGGGAGAGGCAGAGGGAGAGGCAGACTCCCCTGCTGAGCTGAGAGCCCAATGTGGAACTAGATCTCAGGACCTGGAGATCACGACCTGAGCTGAAGGCAGACACTTAACCACCTGAGCCACCCAGGCGCCCCCCAAACTTTAAAAAAAATTATTTATTTGAGAGACAGAGAGTGCGTGGGGGGGGGGCAAAGGGAGAGGGAGAGAGAATCTCAAGCAGACTCACCACCAACCGTAGAGCTCTATGAGGGGGCTTGTTCCCACAACCCTGAGATTGACCCTGAGCTGAACTCAAGAGTCGGATGCTTAACCAACTGAGCCACCCAGGTGCCCCAGCACACTATGTAATCTTTAAAAAGAAAGAAAGATACTATTTGGTACTATTTTTAGAAGACCACTTACTGGGATATTTTCTGTCACATAGCCATTGTGATAAAAGCTAGTACTGAATCTAGGATTTCTCAGTAAGCAACAATAACAGTGTAGTTTTTCTAATAACTTCCACCTGCTTTACCTCAGGCCCATCTTCTATTCTGTATAGAATTAAAAGAGTCTTAGTGCCAGTCTTTATGCATAAGCCCTTGGGAAGAGGAATAGGCAGCAGCCCTAGTGCGAGAAGATAGGCTGTATCAATTAACCTCCCTCTCAACTTAATGAGACCGAGGAGAGGTCAACTGATGAATTCCAACCCCTGCTTCTGAGAGCTGCCCTTTGCTTAGTCCCTGCTTCCCACACCATCCGAGCTTGTAGTCTTAGTGATAGTAAGAACCTCCATCGACTCCTGTTGGATAGAAAACAGACGCTCCCTAAAGCACTCGGTCCCTTGTTCTCTTCCTGTTGCAGTCCACTAAATCATCCTGTTGCTGACAACACCTTCTGGTATAAAACCTAACACCTTACTGTCAAACTTGAGTTGTGGTTAAGATGCAGGGGAAAATGATACAGTCCCTTGTATTTCAGGAAGATGATCAAGTCAGTGGTTCATTTTACCATTACCAAGACAAGTGAAACTATTACAGGTTTTAAATAAATGCCTACTTAGGAAAAGAGTAGTAAGATTTCTGCTGAATGTTTTACATCAACTAATGTAATTAAAAAATCAGTGTTATACTGTTTTGTGACTGATGTAATTATCTGAATAATATTTTAGAAGCATTTGAAATAACTTAAAGATCAAAAGGGTCTACTCATTTTTTAATTTTTTTTTTTTTTAAGTAAGCTCTACACTTAATGTGGAGCTTGAACTCACAACCCCGGGATCAAGAGTCGCATGCTCTTCTGACTGAGCCAGCCAGGCACCCCAGAAGGGTCTTTATGTAAAAAAAAAAAAAGTAAACTTTTAGATTTATTAGCCCTGGGAGAATCTGCAACCTTTGGGAGATGTGGCCAAGAGCTCAGAGAACAATGACTATACCAACGTACCTCGGTACCCAAAATGTATTCAGTTTGAAACTTTCTAACCTTCGATGTTGCCATCAAACACTAGAGTTGCTTTCATCCTTAAAGAAGGAACTTACGTTTTTTAATCTTTTTTTCCTAAAAGGAGTTTATATGCTTCTCTTGCACATTAGTAAAACACTTTTCAAGGGTGCCTGGCTGGCTCCGTCAATAGACCATGCAACTCTTGATCTCAGGGTTGTGAGTCCAAGCCCCAACTTGGGTGTGGAGCCTACTTAAAAAAAAAGTTTAATACACTTTCTATATATGATTTACAGTACCAGGGTGTCACTTATTCAAGCTCCATTTAGTAATAAGGCGCTTTTATAGGTTTACATCACATGAAAAGTTGCAGAACACTCTAAATCCATTTCAACTACAAAACTTACAGATTCCACAATCATAAAAGCCTTCATTATTCCTTATCTAAACTAAAACACAAACCCACACTTAAATAAATCAGGGGCGACTGGGTGGCTCAGTCCAGTTAAGTGTCCAACTCTTTTTTTTTTCTTTTTTTAAAAGAATTATTCTAGAGAGACACAGAAGGGGGGAGGGGCAGAGGGAGAGAATCCTCAAGCATACTCCCCACTGAGCGTGGAACCCGATCCCACAACCCATGAGATCTTGACCTGAGCTGAAACCAAGAGTTGGATGCTTAACCAACTGAGCCATCCAGGCACCCCAGCGTCCAACCCTTGATTTCAGCTTAGGTCATGATCTCAGGGTCATGGAATCAAGCCCTGCAAAGGGCTCCACGATAAGTGGGGAGTCTGCTTGAGATTCTCTCTTTCCCCCCTGTGCTCTCTCTAAAATAAATAAATATATCATAACAAAAATTAAATTAATTAACCAGTGGATTTTACTTGGATACCAACTAGGACAAATCAACTGTTAAGAATGTTTTAAGACACTGGGGAGAATTAAAACCAACTGATTTTCAAATGACATTATGGAATTACTGGTAATTTTGTTAAGTTTGGTAACATACTGTATGTATAAATAAATGCATCCCCCCAAAATTCATATGCTGAAGCCCTAAACTCCCAATGTGATGGGACTCACAGATGGGCCCTTTGGGAGGTAATTAAATTTAGATGAGGTCATAAGGGTGGGACCCGCTCATTACAGAATGAGTATCTCTCTTATTTTTTTTCTTTCTCATTATGTATGTATTTCTATTTTTATTTTGAAGATTTTATTTTTAATTTTTAAAAATTTTTTAAAGAAGATTTTATTTATTTGAGAGAGAGAGAGAGAGAAAGCGAGTGCACAAGCAGTGGGAGCAGCAGGCAGAGGGAGAGGGAGAAGCAGACTCCCCGCTGAGCAGGGAGCCCGATGTAGGGCTCGATCCCAGGGCCTTGAGATCATGACCTGAGCCGAAGGCAGATGCTGAACCAACTGAGCCACCCAGGCGTCCTTAAAGATTTTATTTTTAACTAATCTCTACACCTAATGTGGGGCTCAAACTCAACCCCAAGATCAAGGGTCGCATGCTCTACCGACTGAGCCAGCCACATGACCCTGTATTTATTTTTAAAGTAAACTCTATGCCCAACTCGAGGCTCAAACTCACGACCCCGAGATCAAGAGTCACATGCTCTACTGACTACGCCAGCCAGATGTTCCATGGAATCAGTGTATTTATAAGAAGAGGAAGAGAGACCAGAGTTCTCTCTCTGCCTTCACGGAGAGAAGGCAGCCATCTGCAAGCCTGGAAGAGAGTCCTCATCAGGAACCAAATCTCCCAGCACCTTGATGGACTTCCAGGCCCCCAGAAATGTTGAGAAATAAATGTCTGCTGTTTAAGTCTATAGTATTCTGTTAGAGCAATCTGAGCACAGTTTAAGTTACTGCTTAACACAACAGTATTAAGATTATGTTAAAAAAAAACCTTTTCTGTTAGATATATATTAAAGTATTTATAGGTAAATGATACATGGGATGCCTGGAATTTTCTTTAAAATACCATAGCAAAAAAAATTGGGGGAAGATATGAAACAAGACTGGAAAATCGTTGATAATTACTGAATCTGGTTTATGGATACATGAGGGTTCATTGTACTATTTTCTCCACTTTTGAGTATTTTTGAATTTTTTATTAACAGAAAGTTCTAAAAAATGTTTATCCTAAGGTAGATGTGAAAAGGAAAAAAAAAAAAACGAATGGGCCACAAAGTCATATAAGGTACTATCCATAATGAATGAAGTACTCTTAGGTGTTTCTTGCTTTTTAAAAACAGCCATGCATACCTTTTTGCAATGAAGTCTGGCTTGATTCATCTTGTGTATTGTCTTTCTGAGCACTCACTAGATCTGAAACCAGAATCTCAAGTGATTTATAGTTGCTCCCAGATGTCTGAATTTTTTCCTCCATTATTTTCTTAACGTCCTTGAAATTGAATCCCATTCGTATAGCTTCTTGTAACATAGGATTTTGTAAGATGGCATCATCTGAAATAAAAATTGGTGAGGAAAAAGAACAGAGTTTAAACAATTATTTTCTTTTATTTTTTTAAATATTTGATTAATTTATTTGACAGAGAGACAGCAAGAGAGGGAACATAAGCAGGGGGAGTGGGAGAGGAAGAAACAAGCTTCCTGCTGAGCAGGGAGCCTGATGTGGGGCTCGATGTGGGGCTCGATCCCAGGACCCTGGGATAATGACCTGAGCTGAAGGCAGACGCTTAACGACTGAGCCACCCAGGTGCCCCTAAACAATTATTTTCATTAACACAACTCAACAGCAAAGTACAGTTAAAAAGAAAAAGGTAAGCAAGAAAAAAAAAAAAACCAGCAAATCAAAGCTACTTTGGGAAGAAGATTTTGAAATACTTAAGTACTGAAGAATCTTTCAGACTCATAATCATTGAAAATACAGTATTATTTTGTAGCACTAAGAATTGAGATTAGGTGCTTTAAAGACTGAAGAGAAGAAAAAGTTAAGTGTTTCAAAAATGAGACTTTTTTTCCAAATCAGCTGTACTCATTAACAGCTAACCTAAGTACTTAATGGTTGGATTTCTTTCCCAAGTCGCTAACGATTATTTTGGAAAAATCCTGGGAAATAGGGGGAGTTCGCAGTCTGTGACCTTGAATGTGTGAATTTCCTATCTCTGAGACTTAGTTTCTGCAGCCGAGGGGGGTGAACTAGATAATGCAACAAAATGAATAGAAATTCACTGAAATGGTACTCAAAGTAGAAATACAGGTTATGTAGAGAACTGCTGAAAGAGGAGACTTACACCCTCCGATTCATCAATTCTACTCAGGGATTAAAAATAAGTACAAAGGTCCACCAAAAAAAAAAAAAAAGGTCCACCAAAGACATGCACAAGAATATTCCCAGCAGTGTCATTTGTAACAGCCTCAAACTGGAAACAACTCAAACGTCTACCACCAGGTGAATGGATCAGTAAACTGTGGTATATTCAAACACTACAAGGCAAGAAGGAAAAATGAACTATGACCACAGACAACACAATGCATCTCACAGATCTGATGAACAACTCATCATCATAATGACAAACCCGAGACAAAAGAACATACCATATGATTACATTTATAAGATGTTCAGAACTAATCTATGGTAATAGAAGTCAGAACATAACTGGGGGTAGATGCTGACTGGGAAAGGGGCTTGAAAGAGTTTCTGGCATGGTGGAAGTGTTTTTTTTTTTTAAAGATTTTATTTATTTGAGAGAGAGCATGAGAGAGAGAGAGAGAGAGCACGAGCAAGGGACAGGGGCAGAGGGAGAAGCAGACTCCCCACTGAGCAGGGAGCCCGATGCGGGGCTCAATCCCAGGACCCCGAGATCATGACCCAAGCCAAAGGCAGACACTTAACTGACTGAGCCGCCCAGGCACTCCTGTTCTACATCTTGATTTGGCTGATGACTACACAGATAAATGCATGTTAAAATTCATTGAACCGAATACTTCAGTCCATTTTAAACATTTTATTGTATGTGTATTATACTTCAATAAATGTTTTTTAGAAGAAGTTGGAAAGGGATTTGATTATAAGAAATATTACATGGTAAGTAAAAGAAGTAGGAAAGTAAGATTTCTGTTTGATAAAGAAAAATTTTGTTGGGGGTTCTAATGCAGATAAAAGACTATTTATGAGACTACTAAAGCATCTGAATGAGAAATAAGGGCAGAAACTAGGGCAGATCCAGTGGATTTTAGACAATATTAAAAAGGTTGAATTCATCAGACCTGGTGGTTAATTAAATGTAGAAGGATTAAGGAAAGCAAAGAGCTTAAAATGACTCAAATTACTGGGTGGCTTTGTGAACTAGGGAACTATTAATCAACCTGGGGGGAAAAGAACAGGGCTGGATTCAGTCTGAGTGATTTTTAGAAACGCTGAATTTCAGCTGCTTTCTGAGATTTCTAGGTGGAGACGTCCGGACATCACTCGTTCCTGGTTCTACTATCTGTTTTTTTTTTTCCCCCAGCTTGTTTTGCTGGCTCCTTCTGCTCCCCTGATTAGACACTGGTGATTCCTTTCCATTCCCTCACTGATCCCCCCTTTTTAACAATCTCTCTGGACACTTTCCCACCACCACAATTTTACCCTTATTTATCTGATTTGCAGGTATTAAGACCCACCTACTTAAATATCCTGCAGGTATCTCAAGGTTATCTTGCTAAAAACCAAAAGCAGGGACAACAGGACATCCACATGAAAAATTATTAAAAGGGGCCCCACCTTATACATACACAAAAATAAACTCAAAATGGATAAAAGACCTGAATGTAAGAGAAAAAACCATAAAACTCTTAGAAGAAAGCATAGATGACCTTGGATTAGGCAATGGTTTCTTAGTAACACCAAAAGCATAAGCAACAAAAAATAAGTTGGATTTCATCAAAATTAAAAATTTATATACTTCAAAGTACATTAGCAAGAAAAGTGAAAAGAACGAGTGAAAATATTTGCAAATCATGTATCTGACAAGGGACTTATATGTAAAAAACTAGAATATTTAAAGAACTCTTATAACTCAACGAAAAGATAAATAACCCAACTAAAAAACGGGCAAAGGTGATGGACATTTCTCCAAAGAAGGCATACGAATGGCCAATAAACACACGAAAGGATGCCTGACATCATTAGTCATCAGGGAAATACAAATCAAAACCACAATAAGATACCACTTCACATCCATTAGGATGGCTGTAATGAAAAGACATACAGTAACAAGTGCTAACAAGGATGTGGAGAAACAAACTGGAACCCTTATACGCTGCTAGTGGGAATGGAAAATGGTGCAGCCACGTTGGAAAACTGGCCGTTTATCAAAAGGTTAAATGTAGAGTTACTACATGACCCAGCAACTTCATGCCAAAATATATACTCAAGAGAATTAAAAACCTATGTCCACACAAAAATTTGCACACAAATGTTCATAGCAGCATCAACATCATTCCTAAGAGCCAAGAAGTGGAAACCCAAATGTCTATCAACTAACTGATGAACGGATAAAGAGAATGTGGTATTATCCATACAAAGGAAAAGTTTTCCACCATAAAAAAGAACGAAGTCCTCATATATAAGTACTACAACATGGATGAACTTCAAAGCCACATATTATGATTCCATTCATATGAAATGGCCAGAATAGGCAAATCCAGAGAGACAGAAGTAGATCGGTAGTTGTCTGGCTGGACTTCATGCTGAAGGGGCAGCAATGAGAAGGGACTGCTAATGGGTATAGGGTTTCTTTTAGGGATTATGATAATGTTTTGCAATTAAATAGCAGTGATGGTTCCACGACATTGTGAATATACTAAAAACCACTAAAGTGTACTGTTTATAAGGGTGAAATTTTTGCTATATGAATTACATCTCAATTTTAAAACATTAATCCCAAACTAGAGCAAGAGTCTCATTAGTCGTAAAAAGTACAGTATGCATCGTAAGAATGATTCCCGTCAAGAAATGTTACAGAATCTTCATTTGTGGATAATTTCAAAAATATAGGCTGGAATAAATGATTTCTTAAACTTTATTACTTATGCCCATTACAAACCTATATCAAACATTATCAAAGTGGTTCTCCTTCGTAAGCACATTTATGCACATATATATAGTTTTCTCTTATCCTGTAACCCTTAAGATACTAAATAGATGATGCCATAAGGAGTGGGGAATCAGCAGACATATTCTAAATTAAACTTTTTACTATTTTTGAAACATGATGCCTAAGTTAAGAACAAGATCTACAGTGTGATAGAGGTTTCAGAAGACCCTGTTTACAATCCTAGTTCCACTACTGATTTGTCATCTAACTGTGGGCAGGTCACTTAGCCTCCTTGACTCTGTTTCTTCATCTGAAATGTGGGGACAATGGTATCATCTCTGCTTAACATAGTATCTTTCTGGTTTTTGAAGATGTTTATGATGAGTCAATAATCTTCGGGATAAAAACCTCTACCTCCCTATCAGGTAACAGGAGATAAAGCGAACCATGCCCCTCTGTGAAGAAACTGGGGGAGGCACAAAGACGGCATGGGACAGGGAGGCAGGCAGGGCTGAGCATGATGATGGCGCATTAGTAGAGCGTTGGAGTCATGATCCTGGCTAACTCAAGAAGCACCTGGGACAAAAATACACTGAACTCTTCCCTTTGTGATTTTAACAGAAATGGCAATGGGAAGCCTACAGTTGTTGCTCCTGAACTTGGAAAAGCTAACTGCCCAACCTCCACAGGAATGTTCTTAAAATTTTATTTTTTAGTATAATTATTTTAATATAATTTTATATTATATATAACTATATAACTTATAATTTAATATGATTTAGCGTAGTTTTTAAATTTTCCAGTACAATTAATGTGCAGTGTTACATTAGTCACATGAATGTTCTTAATGTATAAATATCTGGCTTAAATTTATAGGCACCTCATTAATTCTTAGATTTACAGCAATCTCATCTCAAATAAGTACACCTTGATTACCTTGAAAGAATAAGCTTATGTCTCCACCCTATAAATAACAACTGTAATAAACTGGCAATGAAATTAAAAGTGTATTTATTTTAATAAAAATATTTACCAATTCTTTTAGTTAATGATGGTGTTTTCTCAGCAGATCTTACCTAAAACAGAAATATGGATTATAAGTTAGAGTTCTTTTTGGTAGAAGGCAATTACCTCAATTTGAAAAATTACACTAATCGTGAATTTATAAATTGGCTTTATTCCAATTTAACATACGAAGGTTCTCAAGAGGCATAACATGATAAAGCTAGAAGGAAGTTAAAAGATCATCTAACCCAATCCATTCACTTTACAAACAAGACGCTGAGGCTCAGGGAGATAAAACAACTTAATTGAGGCAAGAGAGTTCATGGTAGGGCCATAATGGCAACTCTGGCCTCCCATTCTACTCCATGGCTCTTCCCACATGGTACCGATACCTTGGCTGCCCCTGGCCACACGGTCAATTTAGACACGTTTTTGAGATTTAAAATACTGTCTATGAAAAGTTTACAACTATTTATGAGTATAAAACACATTATACACAAAAGTCTAACTTCAGAAAGCTGAGGGATTAAGTATTTTAGTTCTTCAAGCCCATTTTCATTTACAGTGATAGCTAAATCAATAAGCTCATGGTGATTCCCTTTTCATAAATCTGCTTCAGGTTAAGAATAACAAGCATTCCTTAAGATCTCCCCTTTAAGGCTCACCATATATTATTCATTTAAGATACTATACTGTGAATTTTACACCAAGAAATCATTGCAAAAGAAATTAAATAACATTTAAAAATATGTATTCTACAATATGTGACTTACCATAGAGTCCTCAAGTGAATGGGTTAAATGAATATTGCTTACATATTCTTGTCCCTTCTCTTCTAACAGATATTTACACCTAAACAATTAAAAGAAGGTTAAACTTTGGTAGCTGATAAATTAGTAAAGTATAAGTAAAGATATAATCTCCATGATCTTAATTCCATTAACTTGCTTTTTGATATTTCTAAAAAGCTGCAAAATGAAATGTTATCCAATTCCTTATCAACTGTCATTTTAAAGTTAAAAAAAATGTCCCCTTTATTACGCTACTTTGCCAATCTTAGTGAGGCAAAAAATACCAACCGGAGAACTTTCAACTTTTAAGCAAGTTATCAAATTATCGCCTTAAGACATACAATTTTTTTTTCAAATAGTTGATCTTAAATTTTATTTAGAGTATTAACCAACTGTACATTTTGAAGGAATTCTTTGGGCTTTCAACCTTTCCTTTTAAGGCTTTTTAAAGTTAAGGTTTATTTTCAAACAATCGCTCTGAAGTTTTAAGTTATACTATTTTGCAGGCCAAAAATTCTACACCACTTATATATATGTATACTTTATTTTTAAAGAAGATGGCAAAGAGACATTTAGAGGATGTCATTATCACTCTAAGATGACATTGATTGTAAGAAGTGTGATTATTTTATGTACCACCAATGCCAATTAAATTATGACCCACTACCAGATGTGTCCTCCTTTCAAGAATTTGAAAATGTGAACGACTGTATGTCTTAGAATCAGTGAGATATAGTACTATTTGCTAGGGGATGTGATGGGTTCTTAGGGAAAATCCTTGGCAACAAGGGCTCTCTTGTGCCTATCGTGAAAAGAGCCTACTTCCAATAACAACAAAACTGTATATTCCTAATTTGATGTTTAGAAACCGAATCATCTGAATGCCACAGATAGAACATATAAGCAACAAATGCTCTGGTCACCAGAGAAGGCTTAGGGCTTTTTTTTTCTATAAAGTAGGTGACCCCATTTTTATAAACCTGGTGTGAACTGCAAGCCATGGTGAAGGCAAAAATAGTTGAGGTGAAAAGTTATTCAAGATTTTCCCACTGCAAAGTGTCTAACTTGCCTGTTCCTAAATAAACATTTAAATGCCTTACCCTGGATACCACTTAGCATGTTGTTCCCAAGGG
The DNA here is from genome assembly GCF_017311325.1 of Ursus maritimus. NCBI lineage: Eukaryota > Metazoa > Chordata > Mammalia > Carnivora > Ursidae > Ursus > Ursus maritimus. The sequence continues at coordinate 26,965,730 of NW_024423319.1, forward strand.
TCTTCACTGGGCTTCCAATCAGTTAGCCCTCCTCCGCAATGAAAGCATTTTACTTTATCACCGTCCCCTAAGAAAAGACACAAGGAAAAATACACGCATTTGTGCAATTAGAAGCTTACGCAAAAATCCCCCCTTTAACACCATGGAATTAATCATTTCTAAATTACATGAAAATCTTAGAGCTTCAAAAAAGACGCTCAAATTCATATCCAAGTAACAAACATGACTGTTTGAGGAGGAAATACACAGTAAACTCACTGATTCAATTTGAGGCATTTTACAGAAGGCGAAAATAAAACTGCCCAATTTTCATGTGAAAAATTACAGTTGTTACCTTCTTTCTAACATGTCATTTGGGGCAACCAATACTACACTTTTCCAAACTGTGAAACTTTAACAGTGAAGTTCAGCATAACAAAATTACAAAGTAAGGTTCTCTAAGGTTATAGCTACACGACACTCAACAAACCTTCAAGATTACTGTAGGAGATTATGTAAATAAAATATTGAAATAACTAATATTTGGCACTACTCAATCCTAAAATAAATGGGTCAGATATATAATGGTGTAACTTATCTGAATACTCCTGGAAGCCATCACACTAATGGCCCTTCCTGACAAGGTGACAGCAGTCCATTTGAGAACTGCTTACTTGAAGCAAGAAGGCATCATACAGGGCAGCTTTCAAATATATAGTCTATGTACTAAAGGCAGATATCAATTTTAATATCGGCCAAACTAAACTCTCTAAGGTTGACTCTTTTTATGAGGTGTAGAAGAATGCATGTAATACAAGTACTGAGCACATATAGTAGGTGCTCAATAAGTGAGAGTTAATATTACTGTCAGATCCATTCTTCTATCAGGGAGATCTATCATCTTTTGCATATCACCCTTCTCCAAAAAAACAGTCACATAAAGGTAAACATAACTCATAATATGGTAGCCTTTCTCACATAAATGTAGTGGTTACATTGCAGATTCACCGTAAGGGTTCACAGATTAATACTGATGTAAATAATCATGCCATCCTACACCTAAATATTTACCAGTTCAAGGGGCTAAAGGAATCTACTTTTTAGGAGCACTGGGGAAAGTTGGGAAGTTATTCATTAGCCTGGTTTTATAATAAAGTTTACCTAAAGCATAAAATCCAGCTCTCGCAAGCTGCTCCTTGTTAACTGAGTATATCCACGTCCCAAAAGTAATGATCCGTGCTTCATAATCTGCCATGGCTGGATTTCTTGGAACATTTGTTGAATTTGGGTAATTCCTATCAGAACTCACCACATCAGATTCACTTCGAATGTTAACATTCCGGCCCAGAACAAAAAAGCAGTTAGGAAAGTGTCGCCTGTGCTCTGACCATGCACGATCGCAAGGTTCCCAATTTTTCAGTTTTCCACCACAACAAAAGCACTGCACTTGATCATCAATACCTGTGTAGTAGAGTCCAGCACTAGCTAACTCTCTTGGAGTCAAGTGGGCATAGTCTGGCCAGTTCTGAAATGACTTCAATCTAGCTTCTTCACTATACATGGCAGGGTTCCTTGGATATATGGTGTCGGATATATCTACGACCTGTCCAGTTCTCAAAAGATAGTCTGCATGAGTCTCGGATGGCCTGTCTAAAACAAAATGATTTCTGTTTCCCAGGTAGCTTTCCGCTTTATACTGACCATTTTGGATACCCGGATTTGTAGGTTGTGCAGCAGCATTTTCAAAATAAAAGCCATTGATAAATCTGCAATTTGGGGATACTTTCCTGTGTCTTCCAACTGCCGAGTCTCCATATTGCCATCTATCTATTGCTGCATGACAACTAAAGCAACGCACGGTGTCTCCTTCACCAGTATATAGAAAACCAGCTCGTGCTAGTGTTGATGCGGAAACAGGACTACTACTTGGGAAATTAGCAAAAGTTTTTAATCTATTAAACTCTTCTACAAATTCTTCATCCTTATCGATGTCTGCGGGTACACAAGTTTTAGATCCTTCAAAACTGTTAAAAGTCATCTTCTCTTGAAAATAGGACTTGTCCACCTTTTCTAAAAAGAGAACATTACATTAGGAAATCCAAAATGTGAAACACAGGCAATATAATTTTGATATTAGGAGCTAACAAATTACCTACTGATGACGTAAAATTAATTACACAATCTCAAAGAAACACCCTAATTCTAAATACTAGAGCTCTACATTACCACGATTCAAGTTATAGAGTAAAAACTAGCATTTTCATTTTTTAGAGGAAAGTAATATTTAAGCAGGTAGAACTATTCATTTTTAATTGCTTATTTTACATAAATATGGGAACTATGTGATACAGAATATATTAAAATTATTAACCATGTAAAATTATTAGAAAAAACATAAAAGCATAAAATATGCAGATTCTTAAACTCTATGCATAATTGTTGTAATGGATCATTATATATTCAAGGCATCAAAGTTCAGTTTTTACAATTTAAAAAAACCCGTATGTTCAGAATGTTAATGAATTAATTTTTAGTATTTCTTTACTTTTCTGCTTAGCAAAAGGTATTTTTTTTTAAAGATTTTTTATTATTTATTTGACAGAGATAGAGACAGCCAGCGAGAGAGGGAACACAAGCAGGGGGAGTGGGAGAGGAAGAAGCAGGCTCATAGTGGAGGAGCCTGATGTGGGGCTCGATTCCGTAACGCCGGGATCACGCCCTGAGCCGAAGGCAGACGCTTAACCGCTGTGCCACCCAGGCGCCCCAGGTATTTGAGTTTTACTCACAATATTGGTTCCAATATGCCCTTTAAGAGCATCAAATGTTTCTGATTTTCATGCATATGAAAACTGGACTCTTGTAGTCCATTTTTTGTTGGAATCGGATCATTTCAGATGTATATATTACCGCCCTCTAGAGGGTAGCTCTGGAAAAATACTAAGTATGTGTAGACCTTAATTGCAGTTACTTTTGCTATCAACTTCCCATGGTCAAGAAACAATCTGTTCAAATGGAAGAGAAGTACTACTGCAGCCTCATTAAAGCTGCCAAATTACAGCTGTGTAACATTTAACCCAGATAAAATACTAAAAGGAACTAGCTGGGTTATGAGAAGGGTGGCCAGATAATTTATCCTCCAAACCTGGACACTTTGGAAAGTGAAAAATGATGCTACTAATAATTACACTCGGACAACAGGCATAAATCAGGGTTGCCTCAGGCAAACCTGATTCTCAGAATCTCACACTGTTCCTCATACTGTGTTCAGTATACGCTTGGAAAAAAAAACGGTCACAGTAATTGTCTCTACTTCATATGTGCATGAATTGATTTCTTGGGAAGAATTAGCAGCCCTGGCATTATGCTGGCACAATATGTCTTGGAACATTATCTCAGAGTAAGGTTCAACACAAGGCTTCTGTCTTGCAGGCTGGCAACACAGTTCAGTCTTTCCTGGCCTTGTCAATTTACAATGGTAGTAATTCATATATACCGCAAGAGCTGAGGTGTATCTGCATACAACGATTTTTGGAAGAGAGACTCCGTGACTCTTCATTATTATTTCCCAGACGTCTGAAAACATTTTGACACTAGCTTCAAGACCCCTTGTTCAATCAAGTGTAAGCTGGATGGCAAAAATCAAGATTCAAAGAAACCAAGGCTGGCTGACAGGCTGAGATGAAATTTATTAGGGATATTAAACATTACACTCTGACTTTAGAAATCTGTTGCAGAACTAAAGGAAAATGGAAACTTGGTTTGGAAAGAAGTCATGTGAAGGCAAACCTCTAGATTAAAATCTTGGGATTTTAGTTAATTAAAAATTCCATTATGTGGGGTGCCTGGCTGGCTCAGTTGGTAGAGCATGAGACTCTTCATCTTGGGGTCATGCGTTCAAGCCCCATGTTGGGCATAGAGCTTATTTAAAAAAAAATTCATTATGAGCCAACATTACATGGCTACTAAAAAAGAAACTTAAAGCAATTCCAGGCTGCATTAATGTTCAGATGTACAAGGTCCAGACCCAATTCAGCTACACACTGAATATTATTTTCAGTACTGAAAACACTTCAGAAGGAACATTAACAAAGCGTCATATCTATAGAGAGCAATGAGCATGATGAAAATGGTGTCCAATGAGGAACAGGTAGAAGAGCTGAGTGTTTATCTCAAAGCGAAAAAAAATGTGGGGAGAGGGCCGTAGAGGACAGAATAATTACCGTTAGCTAAGAGGCTGTTATATAGGAAAGGGATCCAAATTCAGTGTAGTTTGAGGACACAGTCCAGTCAATGAATATAATTATAGCCTGCAGATTTTAACCCAATACCAGGAGGAACAGTTACAACAATCAACAGCAGTGCAGAATGGATTGGGGTGCCTTGTAGATTTCTCCCATCATGAGAAGGCACTTGGGCACAGAATAGGAAGCACGACAAAAGTCTATAATGACCCTGAAGCATTAATGCTCAATATAATCCAAAACATATGAAAATTACCTTCTCTGAAGTGCTAAGTTTTATTTCTCAGGTCAATCAAAACAGACAAGTATAAAATCAAGGATCTATTCTCATTTCACAATAGTGGACATTTTGTATGGTTCAAGGAGTCACCCCATTTCAGATATTATTACATAAAACTCCATCATTCAATAATAGCAGGAGAATCTCTATTTGAAGCTTTCAAGTGGAGACCTCATCTTCCCAGGGGTTATTTCCATGCTAATAGTTTAGATTTCACTGTTTTGAAAAGCAGATATTTATTCAGAAGCACCCAACTGAACACTACATATACTTATCAGAGTGTGAGCTTTTGTTGAAGGGTGTGAAAGCAGAATTACCAGAGAGGTTAAGGGTGAAAGGGAGAAAAATGACTGACAACAGATAGAAACGTTGGGATTGGTGGAAGGCACCAAAGGAAAGGGATGAGAGAGAGGATTTTTTTTTTTAAATAAAGTATTTAAGTGAAATGAAGGTACAAGAGATGATACTTAGAAAATAAGTATATATGTAGCACAGGAATTGTGAATAGAGAAGAAAATGGGGTACGGATATCGGAGAAGGGTGATAAAAAGCTTTGGATGTGAAAAGGTCTAAGTGCAATAAAGTACGCTGAGATCATTTATGCTTCGCTGTGAAAGCACACTCAGGCTTTGTATTGGGTAAGCACAAAGGTACGAAGGCACACAGAGAAAGATGTCAAAGACCGCTCTGACATTAAAGAGGCTAGGCAGTCAGTAATCTTGGGCGGAACGGTGGTTGGGAAAAATGGTACTATGGAAGCCAACACTGGCACAGAAGAATCAGCACGCAGTGTTTATATGACGGGCATGGAAGATTTCAAGACAGGGAGATGTTGTGTTTAAAATATACGCATACCAAAAAAATACACATACATGTACATATGCATACATACACAGCACACATATATATTTAGCCTATTCAACTGGGTAAAGACAGCCACATAAACCCCACCTACCGGTATCTGCACACAATACAAAAGTTCCTATTTTCCTCAGGCTTTTATTACTAAAGTTGTCAAATACACAGAAAAAAGATTTTAATGGGGAAAAGGACATAAAATAAGATGTACATTAGACTGCTACTGCATGAAAACATATACTCATGGATAAGACTTGTTTTTTTAATTTTTAAAAGTTTTATTTATTTGACAGATTTGACAGAGAGAAAGAGCGCATGCATGTGCAGGAGCATAGGGAGAGGGAGAATCAGGGTCAGGGAGCCCGATGCAGGGCTCAACCCAGGAGCCTGAGATCACGACCTGACCCGAAGGCAGATGTTTAACCGACTGAGCCACCCAGGTGCCCCTGGATAAGACTGTAAGGTAATTTTTTAAAAGTAAACTCTACCCCAAACACAGGGCTTGAACTCATGACCCGCAGATTAAGAGTCACATGCTCCACTGACTGAGCCAGCCAGGCACCCTCCCCCTTTTTTATTGTAAGGTAACTTTTATTAACTGGGTAAATTACATTAGGGTGGCAGGAGTACAGGTGATCCTTTTCTCCAGAATGTCTTTTTTCCCCCCAAAAATGTCTTTAATAATATTTTCACTTACAGTCTCTCAGGTTGGCGCTGTTGGCCGGGATCAGGAGCCCAGGCCCAGGTCAGGAGCCCAGTCATGGGGGAGGTGGATGGGCTAACTGCCCTCTCATCCTCCTCCACTGGAGCCCTGCAGAGAGGGAGGGAGGGAATTGTGTCTCTACCTGCTGCATTGCCAGACCACTCCTTGCTGCCCTGCGAAGCCCTGTGGAGCTCCGTGAGGTCGAGCACTGAGATCCAAGCCACCTCTACAGGTGCATCTGGTGAGCTGTGGATTCCTGGGCTGCAGCTGAGTGTGCCCACACGCCCGCCTGGCATTCCAGAGAGGCAGCCCGGCACTCAGCATGACTGTGGCTGCAAGGGCATCCTGGAGGTGAAGAGCAGGTCTGGCAGTGGATTTTACTGTTTTTTTTTCTAGAACGAGGAAAACTTGGGATATTTTAAGGAGTTTTATGGATTACTACAACATGTTCATAAAATACCTAATGTTGACAATTTATTAGGCTATGCTTCCAGGGAGACTTACTACTTATAAATGACAACTATCATAAAGGTGTTTCAACAGACAACCCACTGCTTAGGATTTTTATACAGAAAAACGAAGAGGCAGATTAACAGTGCCTTTGGTACAGACATTCTAATGAAGAAGGAAAATGTTTTAGTCAATGCATTGTGTTCTGTCAACCACAGAAAAAAGCCACATCCAGTTATCAGTATGCCCCAAGACTTTAGACCTGCATCTTCTATTACGGACATGAATATTCTCCTAGAAACACATCATAGGGTTAGTTTATCTTTACAAACACAGCACCGAACATTTTCTAGGACTCTGTAGCCAGGATGATTTCAGAAAGTCTACAGGAGACACAACATAGTTTAGGTAAGTCCCAGGGATCTTTAACATCCTGGCTTGTTCCAGGAGATCTGGTTCATACCACAGGGTTACTGGATATTAATGATGAAGTTTCAGAAGTTAATGGCATAGAAGTTTCAGGAAAGAGCTTTGATCAAGTAATAGGAGGAGTGTAAACAGTTGCAATTTCATCATAACAGCAAGACAAGTAAACCAGAACAATGTTAGGAACAGTAGGACTAGCGTAGGAACAGTAGAGCTAGCAGCTCTAGCTAATCTACTGATAATAGCCTTCTTGGCTATCCACAGCAAATTAAACCACATGTTGACCAAAGGATGAAGACAGTGATGAAGATGACATTATTACTAAAGATAATGGTATGCTACGGAAGATTCCTAAAGCTGTTCCCACTACCAGAAAGCCCGGAATGGTTAACACACACAGAACAAACTTCATTTTGAGTCTGGACAAAATAGTTTTATTCCTTCTAATTGAGTTTAACATCCCTAGCAAGTGGCATGAACAGAATCTGAAACACATGTACCAGATCAAAAACTCTTAGAATATGGAACAATCATATTATGAAATCATCACTCAAATGTTTTCTGAAGATGTCACAGGACTTGTAAATATGACTAGTTGAAGAACTTTTAAACGTCTGAGTCAATGACCTGGAACAGGCATGAGAACAATAGTGTTGCAAGTTTAAAATGTTATTAAAATAAATAGAAACAGAAAGTAGATTAGTGATTGCCCACAGCTGGGGCAGGAGGGGAATAGGGAGTGACTGCAAATGGTTACTGGGTTTCTTTTCAGAGTAATGAAAATATTCTAAATTAGACTGTAGTGATGGTTGCACAATTGTGAATATACTAAAAGCAACGGATATGTACATTTTAAAATTAATTTTATGGTAGGTGAGATAGACCTTGATAAAGCTGTGTAAATGCTAGTTTGGCAATTGTCAGCATAAACTGGTAGATCAGAGGTGATCTTTAATTTTTAATTTTATTTTTTTTAAGATTTTATTTATTTGAGAGAGAGAGACACAGCCAACGAGAGAGGACACACAAGCAGGGGGAGTGGGAGAGGAAGACGCAGGCTCCCAGCAGAGGAGCCCAATGTGGGGCCCAATCCTAGACAGCTGGGATCAGGCCCTGAGCCAAAGGCAGACGCTTAACGACTGAGCCATCCAGGCACCCCTGATTTTTAATTTTTTAAAAAAATTTTCAAGTAAATGCTATGCCAAACATGAGGCTTGAACTCACAACCCTGTAATCAAGAGTCACATGTTTCACCAACTGTGCCAGCCAACAGCCCTGGATCAGAGGTGATTTTAAGGCTAAAACAAAGAGACCTTTGCAAATGAAATCACATGCTTTTAATATGGAAAACTAGATATTACTATACATTTTCATAAATAGGTGAGAAGACAAAATCACGTCTATTTGAAGCGGTTAAATATTTAACCTGTTACAAAGATCCTAGTTAATTTTTCTTCCAACTACATTCTTTAAATTCTAATATGAAGTCTAATTGTTATCTCTTTTGATACTCTGAGGACCTCAGTTCATATGCTCCCAATATTTTATTTCTTAATGTTCTTCTGTTCCTGATCATTACAAATCATGTTCTGAAATGCATTTTTTCTAACTTCTAAGAAATCAAACCAATTGGCTGTTTCTAGGAGTTTCTTTCCATATTATAAAGCACTGAAGCTATGTTTCTGAATTATGAAATTCTGTGAGTTTTTAACATCCACTTTGTTCATCTTACGGCTTACGTACTTATAAACTAGTTCCAAATAGGTATAATTTGTTATGAAGTGCAGTTAACTGTGCTGACTCTGGTAATACAGCAAACTCTCCTTTCTTTTTTTTCTTATTTTAATTTTTTAAATTATATTATGTTAGTCACCATACAGTACATCCCTGGTTTCTGATAAAAAGTTCGATGATTCATTAGTTGCGTATAACACCCAGTGCACCATGCAATACGTGCCCTTCCTTACTACCCATCACCAGTCTATCCCATTCCCCCACCCCCCCCTCCTCTGAAGCCCTGTTTGTTTCTTAGAGTCCATAGTCTCTCATGCTTCATTCCCCCTTCTGATTACCCCCCCCTTCTTTATCCCTTTCTTCCCCTACCAATCTTCCTAGTTCTTATGTTCCACAGATGAGAGAAATCATATAATTGTCTTTCTCTGCTTGACTTATTTCACTTAGCATTATCTCCTCCAGTGCTGTCCATGTTGCAGCAAATGTTGAGAACTTGTTCTTTCTGATAGCTGAGTAATACTCCATTGTATA
>NW_024423319.1:26974941-26976768 GCF_017311325.1 Ursus maritimus
CACCCTTGTTTTATAGGGATCTTAGGGATGTGGGCTTCTTGATTTTTCAGCCTGCCTTCTGTGTTCTGGGGGAGGGGCCTGCCGCGCCGATACTCAGGCAACCCTGTTTGGGTAGAGTCTCCGTGTCCCCTGCGAGGGGGGATGGGGATGGGCACACTGTGAGCCGGTATTTCCAGGCTTTTGTTCTCTGGCGGCTTTCCCTGGCGGTTTGCTGTGCCTCTTCTGAGAGTCAGAGCAGCAGTGGCCGAATCTCAGCCTCTGTCTCAGAATAGAGGGATCGCGGACCATTCTCCACTGATGTTTTGGCCACTTTAACTCTGTTTCTGTTGGTGCTGCTCAGCCCTGCAGCGTCCTGGGATGTGCACCCCACACCCGGCGTCCCAGCCCTCACTTCCAGGGCCGGCGCGTCTCTGTCCTTTGTGTTTCTAACACCGCCAGCCGCCAGTCGCCCCCACGTGCTCCGGGAGCTCCCGGTCTCAGTCTGGTTCCAGTGAGCGCACCTGAGCTCCGGTTTTCAGTCTGCACGCACTCCTGGCTCACAGTCTCAGTCTGGATCCAGTGAGCACACCGGGATTCCGGAGTTCCGTGAGATGCCTGGTGGCGCGCGCACCCGGCTCACGGTCTCAGTCTGTTCTCTCGCGGGTGCCGTCCGCGAGTCCGCCTGCTCCCCCGTGCAGGTGGCCACCGCTTCCCGGCGCCCGAACGCGGCGGCTCCCTCCCCCTTCCGTTTATCTTCCGATATCTGTGCACGGTTTCATGGCTCCCCGCTTTGTACCTCAATACTCAGCACTGGAGATGTTCATTTGTAGAGATCCAGATGCATCTTCCTGCCTCTCAGGCTGGTTCCGAGGTTGTTTAGGCTGGTCTGGTACCTATCCAACTCGACTCGGGGGACCGGCTGAAAAAGGGGTCCCCTACTCCTCCGCCATCTTAACTCACCTCTCTCCTTTAATTCTTATCTTCATTCCCTCTCTCATTGCAAAGCATTCCTTCTGTTGTGTGTCTCACATATATTTGTTAGTGTGCTTTTGAACTCTTCTAATGTATTCAAGTAGTGTGAATTGAATTGTATTGAATACAAAATACACAGATTAAAAGGTTTTTACACACAGGACAGATTCGTTCACTTTTTTATACAAAGATTTTAGATCTTCTTCAGTGGGATTATTCCAGGATCACTGACTACACTTTAGGAGAAAGTTATGATATTTATTATTGACAGGTAGAATTTATCATCCATATTATTTTCATTAGGCTATTTATTTCTCACATACCTGCTTAGAACAAATAAGAGTAAGGCTGCCAATTTTCATTCTTTGCTTGACTTCTTTGGTATTTATCATTGTACAATGTGCACGAGCACTCTTGTATGCATGTATATAGAAATTAAGACTATCATGAAATACATAAGTTCCCTACAGCTTATGGGTAATTCCCCCCAAAGCTATTTATTATTATTATTTTTTTTTTTTAGATTTTATTTATTTGACAGAGATAGCCAGCCAGCAAGAGAGGGAACACAAGCAGGGAGAGTGGGAGACGAAGAAGCAGGCTTGTAGCAGAAAAGCCTGATGTGGGGCTCGATCCCAGAACGCCGGGATCACACCCTGAGCCGAAGGCAGACGCTTAACGACTGTGCCACCCAGGCGCCCCTATTATTATTTTATTTTTATTAAGTAATCTCTATGCCCAATGTGGGGCTCAAACTCAGGACCCCAAGATCAAGAGTCACATGCTCTACTGACTGAGCCAGCCAGGCACCCCTATTAATTAATTTTATGGTAGGTCTACTATGGGCACCTTTATTTTTTTTAAAGATTTATTTAT
>NW_024423319.1:26976778-27001570 GCF_017311325.1 Ursus maritimus
CACCCTTGTTTTATAGGGATCTTAGGGATGTGGGCTGCTTGATTTTTCAGCCTGCCTTCTGTGTTCTGGGGGAGGGGCCTGCCGCGCCGATACTCAGGCAACCCTGTTTGGGTAGAGTCTCCGTGTCCCCTGCGAGGGGGGATGGGGATGGGCACACTGTGAGCCGGTATTTCCAGGCTTTTGTTCTCTGGCGGCTTTCCCTGGCGGTTTGCTGTGCCTCTTCTGAGAGTCAGAGCAGCAGCGGCCGAATCTCAGCCTCTGTCTCAGAATAGAGGGATCGCGGACCATTCTCCACTGATGTTTTGGCCACTTTAACTCTGTTTCTGTTGGTGCTGCTCAGCCCTGCAGCGTCCTGGGATGTGCACCCCACACCCGGCGTCCCAGCCCTCACTTCCAGGGCCGGCGCGTCTCTGTCCTTTGTGTTTCTAACACCGCCAGCCGCCAGTCGCCCCCACGTGCTCCGGGAGCTCCCGGTCTCAGTCTGGTTCCAGTGAGCGCACCTGAGCTCCGGTTTTCAGTCTGCACGCACTCCTGGCTCACAGTCTCAGTCTGGATCCAGTGAGCACACCGGGATTCCGGAGTTCCGTGAGATGCCTGGTGGCGCGCGCACCCGGCTCACGGTCTCAGTCTGTTCTCTCGCGGGTGCCGTCCGCGAGTCCGCCTGCTCCCCCGTGCAGGTGGCCACCGCTTCCCGGCGCCCGAACGCGGCGGCTCCCTCCCCCTTCCGTTTATCTTCCGATATCTGTGCACGGTTTCATGGCTCCCCGCTTTGTACCTCAATACTCAGCACTGGAGATGTTCATTTGTAGAGATCCAGATGCATCTTCCTGCCTCTCAGGCTGGTTCCGAGGTTGTTTAGGCTGGTCTGGTACCTATCCAACTCGACTCGGGGGACCGGCTGAAAAAGGGGTCCCCTACTCCTCCGCCATCTTAACTCACCTCTCTCCTTTAATTCTTATCTTCATTCCCTCTCTCATTGCAAAGCATTCCTTCTGTTGTGTGTCTCACATATATTTGTTAGTGTGCTTTTGAACTCTTCTAATGTATTCAAGTAGTGTGAATTGAATTGTATTGAATACAAAATACACAGATTAAAAGGTTTTTACACACAGGACAGATTCGTTCACTTTTTTATACAAAGATTTTAGATCTTCTTCAGTGGGATTATTCCAGGATCACTGACTACACTTTAGGAGAAAGTTATGATATTTATTATTGACAGGTAGAATTTATCATCCATATTATTTTCATTAGGCTATTTATTTCTCACATACCTGCTTAGAACAAATAAGAGTAAGGCTGCCAATTTTCATTCTTTGCTTGACTTCTTTGGTATTTATCATTGTACAATGTGCACGAGCACTCTTGTATGCATGTATATAGAAATTAAGACTATCATGAAATACATAAGTTCCCTACAGCTTATGGGTAATTCCCCCCAAAGCTATTTATTATTATTATTTTTTTTTTTTAGATTTTATTTATTTGACAGAGATAGCCAGCCAGCAAGAGAGGGAACACAAGCAGGGAGAGTGGGAGACGAAGAAGCAGGCTTGTAGCAGAAAAGCCTGATGTGGGGCTCGATCCCAGAACGCCGGGATCACACCCTGAGCCGAAGGCAGACGCTTAACGACTGTGCCACCCAGGCGCCCCTATTATTATTTTATTTTTATTAAGTAATCTCTATGCCCAATGTGGGGCTCAAACTCAGGACCCCAAGATCAAGAGTCACATGCTCTACTGACTGAGCCAGCCAGGCACCCCTATTAATTAATTTTATGGTAGGTCTACTATGGGCACCTTTATTTTTTTTAAAGATTTATTTATTTATTTGGGGGGAGGGGCGGGGCAGAGAGAGTCTTAAGGAGACACTGTACTGAGTGCAGAGCCCCATGCAGCCTCAATGCCAGGCTTAATCTCACACCCTGAGATTACGACCCCTTTAACCAACTGTGCCACGTAAGCACCCCTGTGCATGCCTTTAGAAACAGTTGTGCGCTATTCAAACAATGAAGGAATCAAATGACTACGTTCTGAAGGACATATTCTGTAAATGGTAAAAAAAAAAAATCCTGATTAATTGAAAAAAAAAAAACTCTAATGTTAACGCAATAGAAAAAAATCCCATGCTGCAGAGAGAAGTATTTTTCTGTGAGATTTAATATCAGAACACTTCAGAAATGTATTAAGCTTTTTAATAAATACCTGCCTTACTTGAAACAAAGATTAACAATGATTTTTTTAAAAAGTTGTTTGGTAGTCAATTATTACTGGCTTAGGCAATTTTAAAAAATGTACTCCATAATATGAGTCTCAGTTATCACAGCATCTTCGAAAATATAAGTAAGCATTTTCATGTGTGTACCAGTGATGAGAGTCTGCAAATTAATACAAATTTATTTAAGATGGCTAACTAGGAAACTGTCTCTGATCACTGAAAATTAACTACTATAAATACCTATAAAAATTTTTAAGTCAAAATAGTACCTGAATAATAAATCACCATTCTTAACAAATAAGTAGCTTTTTGTTTTTGTTTTTTTTTCTATCAAGCTCATAGATCTCTACAATCTGTCTATGCTTCACTCTTCTGGTCTCTGGAAGAAATTTATCCAATCACTACAGGCTCACTTAATGAACTACAAATTTTGTTTGAGAGAGAGAGCACCCAAGAGAGCACAAGCAGGGGGAACGGGAGAGGAAGAAGCAGGCTCCCTGGGGGCCCGATGTGGGGCAGGGCTTGAACCCAGGACCCCAGTATTACAACCCGAGCCCAAGGCAGCCGCTCAGCCAACTGAGCCACCCAGGCACCACCAAACTACAAATTCTTAACATTATTCCTGCAACCAGGGGCTTTTGTTAACCTCTCGACATGAAAAAGCATTTCTTAAGTAATTATATTGATATGGCACAGTACAAAAGGAACTAAATGATTGTTACGGGTTGAACTGTGCCCCCACAAAAGATATGTTTAAGTCTTAACCACTGGTTAGGAATATGAACTTATTTGGAAATAGGGTCTTTGCAATGTAATCAAGTTAAGATGAGGTCATTGGGATGGGCCCTCATCTAATATGACTGAAGTCTTTATAAGAAGAGAAGAAACACAGGCACAGAGGCATGTAGGGAAGATGGCCATGTGAATGTGGAGGCAGAGACTGGCGTGATAATGCATCGATAAGCTAAGGAACACCAAGGACCAGTGGCAATGCCAGAAGATACAAGAAAGGGAGGGAACAGAGTCTCCCCAGAGCCTTGAGAGAGAATGTGGCTCTGTCAACACCTTCACTTCCAATTTCTAGCTTCCGGAACTGTGAGAAAATAAATTTCTGTTTTTTTAAGCCATTCAGTTTGTGGTACCTTGTTATGGCAGCCCTAAAAAAAAAACTAATACAATGACGTTAAAAATATGACAGGAATTATGCAAGCAATATCTCCCTATTAGCTCTCACTGCAGCACTATTATGCTTAAATACATTATGTAATCAAATAAAGGCATCTGTTTAAAACTCAGAAAATGTATGTTTTTAGAATCTCATCTATGACATCTTTGTGGATTCTTCCACTCAAAACCCCAGAATGATTAGTCTTTGTGCCACTACTATATCCTTTATACAATTTGCTGATGATCCAAGTTGTACTAGAACAAGATTTAATAATTTCTGCATGCATGTTTGTATGTGTGTATATATGTAGTACATTGTTAGAATGAAGGTCCTTTTTGGCAAGGACTGTGTCTAACACACCTGTATTCCCAATGCCTAAGACAATGCACGACATGCAGCAGTGCTTAATAAATGTTGGGCAAAAGAACAAATACTGAACCACCTCTATGAGGTTACTGCTGTTATTATGCCACATCCCACCCACCATCTCCCCTGGACACTTGAGATCACTGTGAGCACTAAAAATTGTTAACATATGCCTAGGCAATGTGAAGAAAATAGGAAATACGTGCATACCATGCAAACAGTATAATTCTTCAGTGATAAAAACCTACTCTAAAATCACACTTCAGGGACACCTGGCTGGCTCAGTGGAAGCATTTGAATCTTGATTTCAGGGTCATGAGTTCAAACCCCACCTTGGGTACAGAGATTACTTAAAAACTTTTTAAAAATTACACTTAAAAAATATTATAGGATTCCGGGGCGCCTGGGTAGCGCAGTCGTTAAGCGTCTGCCTTCAGCTCAGGGCGTGATCCCGGCGTTCCGGGATCGAGTCCCACATCGGGCTCCTCCACTGGGAGCCTGCTTCTTCCTCTCCCACTCCCCTGCTGTGTTCCCTCTCTCGCTGGCTATCTCTCTGTCAAATAAATAAATAAAATCTTAAAAAAATTATAGGATTCATAAAATTTTTCATAGTAACAATCAAAAATTTATGTGTTCACCATAAAACACCATAATTTCAAAATTATCTTAAGATTCTCTCCTTTTCATTACATGCAGAAATATTACGAGTTTTTCTCATTAGTTGCCTCTTCCCCCTATAGAAGATCAGCACAGAGATCTTTTAAAATAAGGAACATTCTCACTGACCCAAAGGAGGTCAATCCCTCTTTTAATTACCTTAAAGTATTAGCCAGTTAGTTCCCTGTTTAGAAATAGCATTTTGATTTACAAACTTGTAGTATGTATTTAAATTTATAATATTAAGAAGCTAAACTTTTAAAAATGATATGCCCTGAACAAAAAGGGTATATCATTTTTAAAGTTTAGCCTNNNTTTATAAACTATATTTACATAAAAGATCAAATTGTAGTCAAATTGTTTGTTTATACTAGTAGGGTTCTTCAAACCATGAAGCATATTTTCTTTTCACTTCATTTTATTTTAATTTAAATAATCTCTACACCCAATGTGGGGCTCAAACTCACAACCCTGAGATCAAAAGTCACATGCTTTTCTGACTGAGCCGGCCAGGCATCCCTCTTTTAACCTAAAATGGTCAACAAAACATTTTTTAGGTTAACTACATTCAATCAAATCAAAAGTTCATTCCCTAAAATTAAGCACTAGGGCCATTAAATGGCATTAATGAGCACTTAGCTCATAAGCTCAGTCAATAACCTCAACTTATGAATACTGCTATATACAATATACCCTTGACCATGAAACCTACTTTTGTAAACACCTGCAAGGGCATACTGAGAATCAACAAAGAAAATATCAATTACATGTTCTATACTTGATATATAAAGTCAGAGTAATACTTAAATTTTGAGCACAGATCTCCAGTCTTTGCCTAATTATTTATAATAACTCCACAGGTACAGTTGCTCAGAATGGACACACAATATGGTATTCCCTCATCTTTTACAAATTATGCAACTGTGTTCCCCAAAACAATGTTTTGCATGAGGAATACACAGGTTTGAGGCTCAATAATTCACTAAAAAGCACAAAAATGCTCAAGATCACTATTACTATTATTTCCTCTTCCATTTCATTGGAAACTGTTCAGAACTTAAGCAATTTACAGTGCTTATTAATCAGTTGCCTTTGATTAAAAACAAACCATCTATGGTCCAAACTGTAGATCCATGATACTATTTATGCTTATTCAGAGCCCAGATCAAAATCTTTGCTAAAATCAGAACAGGCAGAAAAAAATCTCAAGACAGTTATTAACTCAATCTTTAATACAAACAAATGCTTTCCTTTTTATTTAAAAAAATTTTTTTAAAGATTTTATTTATTTATTGGGGGGAGAGAGAACATGAGCAGGGGGAGGGGCAGAGGGAGAGGGAGAAGCAGACACCCCACTGAGTGGGGAGCCCGAAGCTGCCGATACCAGGATCCCAGGATCATGACCTGAGCCAAAGGCAGACGCTTAACCGACTGAGCCACCCAGGCGCCCCTAATGTTTTCCTTTTTAAAAGAGGAATTAAAAAAGAATCTTACTACCCAGGTGGTGATCTTTAGTATATTTGTCCTTTCAGAACCTTTTCTGTGTGCATGTACACATACACATTATAAACATTTCTAGAGGGGATTTATTATACATGGTATTTTATAATTCACTTTTTTCTTTTTTTAAAAGATTTATTTGAGAGTGAGTGAGAGCATAAGAGTGGGGTGAGGGGCAGAGGGAGAAGCAGACTCCCCGATGAGCAGGAACCCCCCTCTCCCCCGCCATGCGGGGCTTAATCCGGGGACTCCAGGATAACCTGAGCCAAAGGCAGGCACTTAACCGACTGAGCCACCCAGAAGCCCTTGCTTTTTTTCCATTTAATAATATACCACAAGCATCTTCCCAAATCAATCTTTATCTAAATTAGAACATTATTTTAAATGGATGACTAGCACATAACTATACAAATGCATCATGACCTCATTAAGTCATATTTCTGAATACTAATTTTAGATGTATATTTTTAAAGAGAGACAATACACACATGATCGAACAATTCAAGAAGTCACCTCATTCATGCTACCCTGTACCTTAAACCCTCTGGTTTCCCTTGAAGGGTTTCAGAACAAGTCTTCCCAAAATATTCCACTTTGGCATGTGGATTACTTTAAGAAGTCAACCAAGGCCCAAAGACTTAGGAAAAACTTTTACCTTCCCCTCAACTGCCTAAAGGAATTTAGATAAAGGGCCTGGTCCAGGAAGAGTACATCAGAGATAACTACAAAGAATTTGGGCTAAGTGTGCTTAAGCTGGGGGAAGCTCTGCGGGGCCTGGAGATCAAATTCCTCTCTGTGTCCCACTCTCTCTGTATGGCCTGGCAAACATTTGTTTATCAAACATTTGCTCTTCCCACCTTCTTGTAAACTGTCTTCCTCCCCTTTGAAGTCTCAGACCCCTACCCCCCTTCTCCTTAGCTAAGGATGGTAAATAAACCTCAACCACCTGACTGCCTATGGCTCTCATATTCTTATGTGGTTTCTGTACATACTTAGTTAAATTTGTTTTTCTCCTGTTAATCTGTTTTATATCAATTTACCAGCCAAAGAACCTGGGATAGTAGAGGAAAAAACTTTTCTCCCCAACAGTTGGTGAGCCCCGCACGAGCAACTTTACTGACTGATCACTGCTTGTGCCAGGGCTAGGGCAGCTAAGAAATCCTGGCACCTCTGACAGGCGTGGCAGAAGGTAAGAATTCTTACCATGTCAGTCTTCTGGATCTCTGCCTGAAGGGTCCAGTGGAAATGAGAGTGGTGAGAGTTCTTTTTTTTCCTTTTCTAAATTTAGATTAGCAGGAAAAAATATCTGTGAAACTAGTTCCTTGGGTATAGCAACTCTGGTAAAGATCTGTTATGAGTACTCTTGATTTTTTTTTTGAGTACTCATGATTTTTATTGATTCTTTTCCTCCCAGAGACGGTCACTGTTTTTCTTTGTCTCTGTTGTGTTGTTTGTCATAAGAAGGAAGACCATAGGGTAGAGAACACAGGCATAGGCCCCATAAGTCTGCTGTTCAAGCTGGCCTCACTGATTGGTGAATTCAGGTTTCTCACCAGACTGGTGTTTGTTTAGACAAACTTTGCTGTGGGTTAATGAACACATGAGGTAAATAAAGGCTGTTGCTAAGAAACATCTCAGAAGCCAAAGCCACAAGACTGGAAGGCATGGGTCAAGTATTTAAGAGCTATTACAGCACTGGCCACCTAATCCAAAGACTTCTGTATTAGAATAAGTTGGTCACAGAACAGGTTAGATTTACATTAGGTCACTTGCTAAACTCAAAAAAATTTCCATGCAAGTTACTCTGCAAACCACCACATGATCCCCAAACCAGTGGCACATCCCTTTTAGGTATTAGTTTGGCTCTGAGAGATCCAAGGCTTAGCTAAAGCTGTTAACATACATATACAAAAAGCTGGATGAGGTTTTCCTTTTGTCTTGTTCTATGTCTTCAGAGTGTGGCTGTGTGACCAGTGAGGATATTCTCTCTTTTGTCTCTGCCAGCCAAAAGATGCACATACCAGTGTGCATGTTGGTGGCCAAACAGACTGGGGTTCTGAGACATGAAGTCCCCAGCAGCACTCTTCATCCAACTGTGCCAGCTCTCAGGGGAGTCTGTCATAACGGGTCCCAGTCCATAAGGGGCTTTTGTTATGTCAGCCTTCGTTGTTTTGTTAGTGCTGGAAAAATCCTATTCTAGTAGTGCCTGGTGGGTGTCAGATTAGTGGGTCTGGGACTGGAGGTGTTCTTGTGGGAAAACAGAGACACTATTTTCACACCATTCTTACAGCTTGTGACAACAAAGGGCTTTACTTTCTTAGACTATCTTTGGGAGTGAACTTTCAGGATCTTGTAAGGACTGCATCTTTTGCACTCTCTTGTGGGGTACCTCTTGCATCCTTGGTTAAGCCATAAAAAGGCTTCCTGATTTGAACTGCTATTGACATTAACAGATGCTACTTGTTGGGGCACCTGGGTGGTTGAATCAGTGAAGCATCTGGCTCTTGATTTCAGTTCAGGTCACGATCTCAGAGTCATGAGATCGAGCCCCATGTCAGGCTCTGTAATCAGGGGGAAGTCTGCTTGAGATTCTCTCTCCTCTCCCTCTGCCCCTCCCCACCCCATGCGGGCACGCTCTAAAATAAATAAATAAATCTTAAAAAAAATAGATGCTACTCGTCAATGGCCAGATGATGGATCTTCTGAAATGAATAAGTTCTATATTTGAAAATGTTTTTAGAGAGCTCTCATTCTAAACCATTGTCTTAATGGTACCTATGGGAAGACCAAATTAAAAAGTAGACACAAAGATACAGAAGAGCTAGCCTTAGAGACTCCCCTAACAAGATGAAAGAATAGAAATTAGAATGAAAATTAAAGTCCTCAGTATGAATTCCATTTCTTAAAATCTGGCCCATCTCTTCAGCAAATTCCTTTAGCTCCCAAAGCTCCTTCACCTTCCTCAGAAAATCCCTTAAAACACCCAGCTGCTTGCTTTAGCTTCCCTTTCCTTACAAGATTTACAGGGAGCACTCCAGCATGATCTCTAAGCCCAGGGTAGACAGGTTACTCATGGAAATACTGAAAGTCAGAAAATAAATTTAACAGAAGCACCCAGGATGGACAATAAGGCTCAGACATAAGGCTTATTTTGTTGGGTTCTGTAATCAGGCTCCTCCAGCTTCCAGCCTTCCTATGCAATGTCCCAAAAAATTCATGTCCCCTAGACAGCAGCAGATCTTTTAAATTATAAAGCCCTTTTACCTCTACTTTCAGGAGACTACCAAATTTCAAGAGGAATTAAAAAGATTAATGGCCATTTACAACCCCACTCAGAGTGATCCTGTTTGGCTGCTAAGTGGTATTCTTTCCACCCATGATTATGCTGCAGTTTTCAGACAAGCCAGACCACCCCCTGCAAACCAACCCCTGCCTGGAATTTCTCCTAGGCTCTCCTACAAATATTAACTGAAGGCGCTGTTTGGGGGCCAACAGGAAGGCTTTTCCCCTTAAGGTGAATTCAAGGTTGAACTGTACACTGAGAAAGGCGGCCTTTATTAAAATGCTTTATACAGATTTTACAAAGGCATACTGCATTAAACTCGGAAAATGCTTGCTGTCTATCTGGCTAAAAACTGACAAGATATCTAAAATATTTTTTCAGGGGTGCCTGGCTGGTTCAGTCGGCAGAACATGCAACTCTTGGGGCGCCTGGGTAGCACAGCGGTTAAGCGTCTGCCTCGGCTCAGGGCGTGATCCTGGCGTTGTGGGATCGAGCCCCACATCGGGCTCCTCTGCTGGGAGCCTGCTTCTTCCTCTCCCACTCCCCCTGTTTGTGTTCCCTCTTTCGCTGGCTGTCTCTGTCGAATAAATAAATAAAATCTTTAATAAAAAAAAAAAAAGAACATGCAACTCTTGATCTCAGGGTCATGAGTTCAAGCCCCACAATGGGCATAAAGCTTACGTAGCTCTGTGGTAGGAGACTGGCCAGACTGAAAGCTAATATTCAGAGCCTGACAGGAACTTTTTTGGCCTCGTCCCCTCAGTTAAAATAAAACTACGTACCCAGAGGGAAAGAAAAAGCTTCTAAAGCCCTTGTGAGAGGATTTATGGGTGGATCAACCTATGCAACCCATTTAAGTTGCAACCCGATTCTTTGAGGAACTGAGAGCACCTGTCCTTATCTTACAAATCGTTGCAAAACTAGAAATGCAACTCTAGAGGCAATTCAAAGTTCACCTATTCCTTTTTTCCACTCCCAAAACTTCTATTTATCTCACAAGACTTGTAAATATCGGCCTAAAGAAACCAAAATCTTTCTTGGAGGAACTTGCACTCTTTCCCTGTGCCTTTGAGATGTAAGTGTAAACTCTAACCTAGACTATCCCCAATTCCTAAGAGTGGTGTGAAAATAAAAAGGGGGGGCGAGACTTTTTAAAAATACCAACTGCTGGCTTTGTGCAGTGGCAGTATCGCAGCCAATGAGGTTTATCTGAGGCGTGATGACTGCTATTACAAACTGCTAGAAAGGCTTTTGTGCCCAAACTCTAGACTACAGCCTCCTTAAATATTACTTGTCAAGGACAAATACAAATCTTATAAGTCTTCATAAATATGAGCAAAAAAGCTTCTATTCAGGTAAGCTAAGCTTATTCTGTTTTTAAGACTGTATTTATTTTTTTTTAGCGAGAGCCTTAAGTGCTTGCAAGCACGAGCAGGGGGAGGAACAGAGGGGGAGAGGGAGGAGGGGAAAGAATGTCAAGAGGACTCTGCCCTGAGCACAGAGCCTGGTGTGGGGCTTGATCTCATGACACTGAGTTCATGACCTGAGTCGAAACAAAAAAGTCAATAGCCACCCAGGTGCCCCCCAACTGTTCTCTTATAAACGAGTGAATTTTGCATTATCATACCCACTTCACAGCAAAAATGCCCATGTGGGGCCTGAACTCACGACCCCAAAATCAAGAGTCGCATGTTCTATCCACTGAGCCACAGAGGCACCCCTCTCATGGTAAAAATTTTAAAACAAAAACTACAAGGTCTCTACTCGTCTATATGTTTATCTGTGTGTTGTAGATGGGTGGCATTTTCTATCTCTGGATGGTATTACTAAAGTTAATTTGTAAAAGGCTCTATTTAATTGGCTTAAAATTAAGTGCTTATTTTTTTAAAAGATTTTATTTATTTATTTGACAGTGTGAGAGAGCACAAATAAGGGGAACAGTAGAAGGAGAGGGAGAAACAGGCTTCCCACTGAGCAGGGAACCTGATGTGGGACTCGATCCCAGGACCCTCGGATCATGACCTGAGCCGAAGGCAGACACTTAAACATCTGAGCCACCCGGGAGCCCCTAAAATTAAGTGCTTATAAATTAAGTATCCCTAAAGTTCTCAGAAACATAACAGAAATTAACCCGAATGCTTCTCAGGTTCATGTGATCTGGAAAAATATTCAGTACTGAAGCCAGCTGAAGTTCATTAGTTTAAGATAGGAGTCTGCTTGAGACTCTCTCCTCCTCGCCCTCTGCCTCCCCCTCACCTGGGCTCGCTCTCTCTCAAGTAAATATTTAAAAAATAAAAAATACTGGGTATTATACGCAATGAATCATGGAACACTACATCAAAAACTAAGGATGTACTATACAGTGACTAACATAACATAATAAAAAAATTTAAAAATAAATAAAAAAATAAAATAGGCATGTCTTTAGAGTTATCAATACTGAATATAATGCAGACATTCAACTTGTATTCTGCCTAGGTTTACTAGTCAAATAAGTTTCTATTATAGCCCTTACGAAAATTGTCAGCAAGAAAAATAGCTTGGGATGATGGCTGTCTAATGTCTCATGAAGTTTTTGTGAGTAGTCTAAACATAACTGTTTAGAGCAAGTGATTTAGATAGATGTAAGATGTAAACGGGATAAGAGTTTTTTGTTGAATTTTTGAGCAATAACTGTATTTTACAGCATGTGTACTTAAAAATAGCTTCTAAAATCTTTTTGGTAACTGTATTTTTTTTTTTACATTTTCTTTATTTATTTGACAGAGAGAGAAAGCACAAGCAGGGAAAGCAGCAGGCAGAGGGAGAGGGAGAAGCAGGCTCCCACCGAGCAGGCAGCCCAATGAGGGGCTTGATCCTAGGACCCCAGGATCATGACCTGAGCTGAAGGCAGACGCTTAACTGACTGAGTCACCCAGGTGCCCCCTTTTTGGTAACTTTAAAGTTTAGAGTCTTCCTAAGTTAAATGATGGAAGCTCATTGAATATCTAATTTCCAAATAAGATGAAATACTGAAACATTACTGAACATAGGTTTTTATCTAGTTTTGGCTTCCTACTACAAATAGACTAAAGATAAATATGGGTCTATTAGTAAACATGTCTTATGCCACATTAAGAAACTGTAAAATGAAGAAGCATATGCTTCTAGGAATTATGAAATGTAGTCATAAATTTGCCAATCTAAAAGAATACAGGTGTAACAGTTCACAATTGCTTACTACTTAGTTTTGACTAGAAAAAAAAGCAGGTTGTGTTTTTAGCTAAGAAAGTGCATGAGGTATGGAGATGCATTTGTGTTACAGGAAGAGTAAATTTGTTCTGAAGTAAAACTGGTTATTTCAAAATGGGAAAGGTGAAAAGGAAGGACAAACAGAAAGTTGGGAACTGAGAGAGAAAGAGAAAATTCTACCTCATGTAATCAACCTGGCTAAAATTGAGTTGTTGGGGCACCTGGGTGGCTCAGTTGGTTAAGCATCTGCCTTTGGCTCAGGTCATGATCCTGGGGCCCTGGATCAAGCCCCGATTCAGGCTCCCCATTGAGCAGGGAGCCGGCTTCTCCCTCTCCCTCTGCCCTTCCCCCCCACTCCATGCTCACTCTCTCAGGCTCTCTGTCTCTCTCTCTCAAATAAATAAAATCTTAAAACTGAATTGTTATTACAAGGGTTTTTGTTAAATTAAATTTTATTTTTTTAAAAGATTTTACTTGAGTGAGTGACTGCGCTAGCAGTGGGGAGGGGCAGAGGCAGAGGCCAAGGGAGAAGCAGACTCCCTGCTGAGCAGGGAGCCAGACACAGGGCCTATCCCAGGGTCCTGGGATCGTGAAGCGAGTGGAGGGCAGACGCTCAACCAACCAAGCCACCCAGGCGTCCCAACCATTGCCATTTTAAAGTCTTTTGCCATTTACACTTTTTACTCTGATGCTTTTGCAAGTGTTCCTGCAAAAGTGTTTCATCTTCAGAGAAATTCATGGGAAGGACCCTTTTTGCTTTTTAAGTAGGCTCCATGCCTAGAGTGGAGCCCTATAGAAAGGACTCTTGACAGGTACTCCAGAATACGGGTTTTCGGTAACTTTAACATCATAAAACTGAACTGGGTAAGAATTTTCATAACAAATGTAAGAGCTGGATTCAAGCAGAACAAGTATTAATTACATAGTACTGTAAAGAACTGAAGAGGATGATTAGAATTCTTTATGACTTTTTGTTTATAGTATCACTAGTTCATTCATCTTTTATTTTTCAGATATAAAGATACCTTTAAAAAAAGATTTTATTTATTGGGGCACCTGGGTGGCTCAGATGGTTAAGCAACTGCCTTTGGCTCGGGTCATGATCCAGGGGTCCTGGGATCAAGCCCCATGTTGTCCAGCTCCCTGCTCAGCAGGGGGCCTGCTTCTCGCTCTCCCTGCTTGGGCTCAGTCTCTCTTCCTTTCAAATAAATAAATTTCAAATAAATGTATTTGAGAGAGTGCGTGGACTCAGACTGGGAGAGGGAGAGGCAAAGAATCTCAAGTGGACTCTGTGTTGAGCACGGAGCCCGACGTGGGGCTCAATCTCACAATCCCCAGACCATGACCTGAGCTGAAACCAAGAGTCGGATGCTTAACGGACTGAGCTACCCAGGCACCCCAGGAAACCTTTCTTCTTAAGCTAACTATGACCATAAGCAATTTGGTAAATTATACCTTTGTGAGCAAAACTGAAACAAATTTTTTTCTACCTGATCCATCCAGAATTTGGAAACTTAGTGAGTATTCTTATTTTCACAGCAATATAGTTATTTGCATAGGTTCTATAAGAATCTGTTCTCCTTGTAACAGGACACAACTGGAAACACTGGTTATAGTACCAAGGCTTTGACTGGAATGCTATGTTTGAGAGAGACATGCATAGACTCAGATACGAGTCTAAGATACGAGTCAGCTAAGGGTGACTTTATGGAGCCAATAAAGCCCCTTGGAAAAATCAGCCTGGTACCTTGCTTACAGGGTTCCTGGTAGCCTTCCCAGGTAAGTAAGGGAGGTCACCTTCTGGCAGGTATAGGAACCTTAGGATATCCTGGGAAACTTGAAAAGAGAAATTAACCCAAATCTGTAAGTATTACAGGTTAAGTCTGATGGCAAGTCTTTGGCTTGGCTTTCTAGCATCAAGAGGCTTTTTAAAAGTCCAATCAGATTCCTTATGAAAAGTTCCAACAAAGCAAATTAAAAGAGCCTATTATGATAAATCACTACTCTTGTTATACTTATGCAAATAAGCCAAGTTTATTGAAACTAGACTGAATTTGCAAATAAATTGGTCTTACTGTGATTATCTTTGATAAAAACGAAGGTGATTACAGAGAGAAAAATTATGTTTCAGTAACACACTATTATGAGTATCAAATTCTAGCTCTATCGGGGCACCTGGGTGGCTCTGTCAGGTTAAGCGTCTGACTCTTGATTTCAGCTCAGGTCTTGGTCTCACGGTTGTGAGCTCAAGTCCCACATTTGGCTCCACATGGAGCCTCTTAAGAAAAGTGGGGGTCGCCTGGGTGGCTCAGGTGGTTAAGCATCCAACTCTTGGTTTCAGCTCAGGTCATGATCTCATGGGTTGTGGGACTGAGCCCCACGTTGGGCTCCGGGCTTAGCAGGAGTCTGCTTAGAGATTCTCTTCCCTCTGCCCCTTCCCCCACGTATGCTCTTTCTCTAAATAAATCTTTTTTAAAAAAAGTCTCAAATTCTAGTGCTATTGTCTCTGACGTTCTACATATAAACCGGACAGGATTCTGAATTCAGAAGTTTCCTCCAATATTTGACAACTCTCCCAACTAACATTTCCAAATTTATCCCACCCTTCTAAGTTGGAATCACTGAGAACTAAAATTGCCCCTTTCCCAAAGCCATACGAGCTAAAGCTGGACAACTCGATATAAACTTCAGAGAAATCACGACAGCTCACATATACAATCTTCATGCCTACTGCTATGTGGACCACTCAGAAAGATGACCAGAGACATTCAAACTATAAACCAGCAAAAATCTTTCAGAATGCACTGCCTGCCCTCACTCCATCTGAAGATGCTTCAGGCCAGACATCTAGAAATCCTCTCACCTGGCTGCCTTCAGAACTCAGAAACTGGAACATTAATCTGTTCTAATTATTAACCTTTTTCTTACGTTTACATAGAAATTTCTCTTATTAAATACCAGATTGTTTGCACCACAACCCTAACTTTGGTAGCCCAAGTGCATCACCACCATCTCCTGAAATGAGACACAACTATTTCACTGAAATGACCTATTCAATGAGATGGAGCAACGCACCAACTCAACTTTTGGGCTGTGAAACTTCATGGGCAAGCTTCAAAGGCAGGACTAAAGGATTTCAGAACAAGCGTCCCCAAAGTGTGCCACTTTGGTATAAGGATTACTTTTTTAAAATTTATTTTTATTACTATTATTATTGACTATAACCTCTACACCCAACTGGAGACTCCAACTCACAACCCCGAGACCAAGTTGCATGCTCTTCTGAATGAGCCAGTCAGGCACTCCTTATTTAAGTAAACTCTACCCTCACCATGGGGCTTGAACTCATGACCCAGAGATCAAAAGTTGTGTGTTCTACCAATTGAGCCATCCAGGCGCCAGGGGCATGTGGATTACTTTAAGCAGAAGTGAGTCAAGCCCCAAAGATTCAGGAAAAGCTTTTACCTCCTCCTTTACTGCCTAAAGGAATTTAGATAGACGGCCTGGTCCAGGAAGAGAACTATCACCAGAGATAACTGCAAAGAATATGAACTAGGTGTGGTAAGCTGGGGGAAGCTCCATAGGACCTGGAGATCAAATTCCTCTGTGTTCCATTGTGTCTGTATGGCCTGGCAAACAACTATCAAACATTTGCTCTTCCCATTTTCCTGTAAACTGTCTTCCTCCTCCCCTTAGAAGTCTCAGACCCCTACCCCCTTTTCTCCTTAGCTTAGGATGGCATATAAACCTCAACTGCCTGACTGCCTGTGGGTCTCATGTTCTTGTGGGGCTCCCATATGTATGTAATCAAATTTTTTTCCTATTAATCTGTCTTATATCGGTTTACCAGCCAAAGAACCTAGAAAACTATAAAAAATAATCCCCCCCAACACATTCCTAGCAGCAATCCCTCTTACCAGTTTGTGTTTCCTCCAGAGATGGTCTATGAATATACTGAACCACTCAGGTGCCCCAGAAATAAACATTTTAAAAGATATCACCATTTTTGTCCTGTTTGTGCCAACAATAAAAATCTAGCAGTGGGAAAGGTATGGGATAGCAGGCACTCTTGCTGGTGGAACTAAAAATTGGTATACCTTTTGTGGTGGTGGGGATGGGTGAAACATGTAAAGGGGATTAAGAGTACACTTATCTTGGGGCACCTGGGTGGCTCAGTTGGTTAAGCATCTGCCTTCAGCTCAGGTCATGATCCCAGGGTCCTGGGATCAAGCTCCATGTCGGGCTCCCTGTTCAGAGGGGAGTATGCTTCTCCCTTTCCCTCTGTACCCCCCCTTTCATGCTCTCAAATAAATAAAATCTTCTAAAACAAAAGTATACTTATCTTTATGAGCACCAAATAATATACGGAATTGTTCAATCACTATTGTACATTTGAAACAAATATAACACTGTATGTTAACTACTCTAGAATTAAAAAATTTTAAAAATTAGTACACTTTTCCTAGAGGGTAATGTAGCAATATGTTCTAAAATCTAAATATATGATTACCTTTTGACCCACCTATTCTAGTTGTCAGCATCAACTTTAAGGAAATGATCAGGGATTTAAAAAAATGTATATATAAGGATATTCAATACAGTGCTACTGATAAAAAAATTCAACGTACAACAAAGGAGGACAACACTTTGGTAATGTGGGTGCTAGGCATTCATTAAAAACTCAGGTTGTAGAAGAATACTAAAGGGCATAGACGTATGTTCATGCCGTTGTGTTAAGTGAAAAAGGCTGATTATAAAATACTGTGCAATATAATCCTAATTATAAAAAAAAATACAGATATATAAAGACAGGCTAAATAATACACCAAAATTCTACTATGGTTATCTCTGGGCAGTGGGATTACTGATTTTTATTTTCTTCTTTGTGCTTAATTTTCAAAATTTTATCCAGTAAACAGGTTAGATTCTAATCAAAAGGAAAAAAGCGGTTGGGCTCTTGATTAGTCAAGTCCCTTATATAATCCTGCCCAGCAGACTGGGGGTGTTACTTGGCTATATGCCAAGTGACAATGCTTCCTTCATCTCTGAACACATTAGCCCAGTAAACTATCAATAGCAAGGCCTGGTGTTGCAAGGTTTTGGCTTTTCTTTCACAAAAGATCATTCTCCTAACAAGGAGAGCGAAGGATATATTCTTGGTCCTTATCTTTTTGCCTATGGTGAGAATTTTTGCCAGCTTGCTACTTTGTATTATTACTGTTAGATTACCAACTCCGAGCCACCCCAATGAGAAAGAAGAAATTGTACACTGATGTCAACACTGTCAATCATCAGGTTAAAAAATAAGAGAGAGATACAGGTCAACTCCCAGAAGTAAAAGCAGTAATCAGGTCATGTCCAGAGTGGTTGGCCATGCACAAATGTCTTTTGGTGCTCTGCTCGGTGGCAGTAAATCACCAGCAGAGAGGGCTGAGAAACACAGATAATACCTGATTGCTGTTTATTGTTAACTTGAGTTGAAAATGAAAGGACTTCATTGAAAATGTTTGAGTGATGTCTATAGTTGGAGTTCTGAACTATTCATTCACTGCCTTATAAAAATAATTTGGGGCCTGGTAAGAAGAGTTGCCTGTAATCTTTCCTCAAAAATTCCCCTAATTTTTACAAAAGGGAAGTTCTGAATCAAGTACACTGTAAAGTAAAATCATTGTATTTTGCAGACACTCACATGCAAAACTTGTTCACCAGAACTGACTGTATTTGTGCTGACAGGATAATAGAAATCACTCTTTCACTTTGAAGCGTAAGAAAGTGAAATGATTTGACTGAAGCCGTAGAGCTGATTCGCGGCATAGAACTGGAACTTACTCTATTTGATACTTATCCAGATAACTTATCCTGACAGAGTGATTAGGAGGCAGGACTTCAAAAATCAGATGGTTCCCCAAGTGCCATGCCAAGGTCCTTTAACAGGTAATACCTACCCTAGATACTTCTCAGAATTAAGTACTCTTCCATGGTCACGTTGAGATCTCAAGCAAGTACTGAAACAAGTTCTTGATAAAAGCCAACATCGTTTCTTTTTTCCCAGTAAAAATATTTAGTTCTACCTGAAAGCCACTCTGCTGCCTATACACAAACATTTAGGTTTGTCTTCTGTCTGGGCTTGAATTAAATGACACCAAGTAAAGGAAACTGCCACAACAAGTGACTACAAGCCAGATTAAAAGTACCACATAGTTAATGAGTGTCCACGTGCTCTAAACTATCTACAAACTCATCTTCATTTCCCTCCATGCAATCATTTTAGCTACACGTAAATATTCTCTCTAACCTACTACAACATGCTGAATTGAAACTAAAAAAATGTCATCCTATTTACCAGAAGGTCAAAAACTCAACATTAGCTTGGGTGATTCCATGGCCCATCCTCTTTTTCCCCCATGTTACCTCTGATAATAATTAAAATAATGTATGTGAATTACAATTAGAAGGTTTTCATATGTGGTATCTAATTTAACTTAAGCAACATATCACAGCCCCCATTTGAAATATGGGGAAACTGCGGTTTTCTGATTCTTACTCATCAAAGATCATACAGTAAATGACAGTCAAAAGTCAAATCCGGTGATTATGACCAATATGGGTCTAAGGAAATTACTCTAAGAATTACTGGCAGAAAGGTTAGTCTGGTGAGGTAGCAGAAAATGTCAGCTCCTTGCCCTTTTCAAGGCTTGAAAAATTAGCGGGAGCCATTGAAAGGTAACGCACATAGCAATATGTGATTATATATATGAGAGGCCTGTGTTGTGCGGCCAACAAAATTATCATGAAGGTAAGTATAAAAGTTCAAACCACATGTAAATATTTATAGATTCCAGGGAATGCACAGTGGCACCAGCTTTCCCCAGCCTTAGGAAATCAGCCTTAACTCACACAGTCCAACCTCTGTCTGATCATCTGAATTTTCAAGCTATTCCCAGCCTGTACAGGTAAACCTCAGTTCTCACCATGACCCATATCCTTGAAAATACATTATAAAAGCAGATCATGGGGGCACCTGGGTGGCTCAGGTCATGATCTCAGGGTCCTGGGATCGAGGGAGTCTGCTTCTCCCCCTTTCCTCTGCCTCTGCCCTTCCTCACCACTTGTGCTCTCAGTCTCTTTCTGTCTCAAATAAATTAATAGAATCTTTTAAAAAAAGCAGATCATAAGTGAATCACACATATCCTTAACCAAGATTGGGTACCAATCATACCAAAACCAAATTCCAAAATGCACCAAACAGCAGAGCTACAACACCACCATAATTAAAAATAATAAAGGTCCAGGCCAAGTCCTACAAAATTACAAAAAATATGCTTTTATCACACAAGGACAATCTATTAAGTATAATCAGAGCACATAAAACATATAACTCATAAGTTTGACCTCAAATTCTTATGGTAGATACAGTAATCAACAATTGCTTTGGTTAATTTCTCAGAGCATAGAAAGTCCTCTATTTAGAATTATCTGGAAGGCCTTGAAGTTTTAGTTTTTCCTTTTTCATCTAATACGTTCCTTTAAAACAAGCAAAGGCATTTAGTCAACAATATTTTTAAAAGATTATTTATTTGAGAAAGAGAGATGGAGAGGGGGAAGGGAGAGGGAGAGAGACACTTAGGCAGACTCCACACGAGTGTGAAGTCCACTGTGGGGCTCGATCCCACAACCCTGAGATCATGACCTGAGCCAAAAACCAAGAGTTTGATGCTCAACCAACTGCGCCACCAGGTGCCCCCTCAGTCAACAATTTTTTACCAGGCACTTACTACATGCCAGTCACTGTTAATACAGTAATGTTAGAACTTGGCTCAAAGCAGAAGGTGCTCAAGGTGTGCTGGCTGGGTTGTCTCAAGCTGAAAACCGTATTCCTAAGTGCCATCTCAGGGTTTCTCACTTTAGCTCCTCAACTACCAAGTCAGTCAATTTTGATCAAAGCAAAAGCACCAAAAAAATGTGTCTAAGAGATCTTTTGAAATATAGCATGCTATAGAAGAAAAGCATGATTACCAGAATCAAAGAAATCTGGATTCAAATCCTACTCCTGGAACTTAATAGCCATTTGGACCTTAAGCAAGTTACTGAACCCTTCTGAGCTTCCACAAATTTTCTCTTCTGTGCTATAATCCCAGAATGTCAAACCCAGAAGCCCAGTTTCTCCCTCTTCAACTTATTCTATACCCACCCTACAAGATAAAACAGGCCAGCTTTTAACACAGTAATGACACATATATCATTCTCATCTCCAACAAATTCAAATTCAAGTACTTAGCACATGAAATTTTAAAATATTCAAATCATAAAGGCAGAAAAAAGTAAATGAAAGTATAATCACAAATTATTAAGGTTTATTATCTCCACCTTATTCTTAATTTCTTACCATTTTACTGGAATAAATAAAACAGATTCCAAACAGATTTTGGATTGTTATGTGGGACTTTTTTTTCCTTGATAAAATCTGAGATAATCGGTTAAAAAAAAACTATTATAATGGATTTTGAATCTTTGGAATCAACTAGCCCAAACCTGTTACTTTATAAAATGAAGGAACCAGAGCACAGAATAATATGCAGGATATGGGGCACCTGGGCGGTGCAGTTAGTTAAGCATCCAACTCTTGGTTTCCAATCAGGTTGTGATCTCAGGGTTGTGAGATCGGGCCCACATCAGGCTCTGCGCTCAGGGCGGAGTCTCCTTAAGACGCTCTCTCCCATGGTGCCTGGGTGGCTTAGTTGGTTAAGCGTCTGACTTCAGATGGGTCATGATCTAAGGGGTCCTGGGACTGAGCCCCCGCATTTGGTCATCGCTCAGAAGGAAGTCTGCTTGTCTCTCTCTCTCTCCTTCTGCCCCTCCCCCTGCTCGTGCTTTCTCTGCTTCTCTCAATAAATCGATCTTAAAAGAAGAATATGCAGGATAAATAAAAACTACATTTTAAAAGGTTTTTCGTGACATAGGAAATCTTCAATACAGAATGTTGAATGAGAAAAAAGGATTACTGCAATCTACATACAATATGAGCCTCAAACATAAAAGTAAATATAAAAGAATGGGATTATACTTATTCTCTTTATACTATTCTAAATTTCATAAATTTTCCATAATAAACATTTATTTTATAATTTAAAATATTCAAAATATTCTATGTTTTGAATTAAATGGGATATTTAATTCATAAAAAGTTATCAGGAAAATAGAAATATGTAGGCACTAAGGGATTTAGTGACTTGCTCACAATCTCACAGCTAAATGGAAACAAAGCCAAGACAGGAACCTAGGCATCAAATCCAGGGCTCGTCTCACTGTATCACATGACCTCTAAGACACGAAAATAGTAACTGTTCACCAGGAATTCCACTGGAAGAACTGGTAAAGAGCTGGAAGCCTGGGACTTTTAAGTTCTGTGAGAAATAAATACCTTTTTTCCCTAAAGTCAAAAAAAAAAGAGTTATTTGTTCAATATCAATTTCTTTTATCACTACTGTTTTTGTCTCCTCAAATCTATTCACGATGACCTTAAACAGTGCTACAGATTACATTTTATAATACTATTACCAGATTAGAACACAGAGATAAAGTTGAGAACTGAAAGCTCATGATAATCTCCCAGCCTCAAAAGAACAAGGACATCTACTTGCCACGTTTGTCTTTTGGACCCTACACCACATAGTACAATCCCTGACATATAGTAGGTGCTCAATAAATGTTTATTTTTTAAAGCATAACTTTTTTCCCCTCACATTAGCACTAACTACCAGACTTCTAAATATTAGAACAAAAACAGTAAAATATCACTTTCATATTTGGGGTCTTGTAAGCATTTACAATATAAACAAAGAATTTATTAAATTAATGCTTACAACCAAATATAAGGGGAACATTTATGTTAGTAAAATATTTCAAGCACTATACAAATTAACAGGCACGTTAATTACAATAATTCTTATCTATTGAAATGGGCCTAACCTTTAGCCAGCATTACTTTTTCTGCCTAGTTGGGAGTCACTGAATGCACTACAAAGCAATAAAGTTACAAAGGAAGCACAAGGGGTACTGGACTAGGACCCAGACTTTAGTCCAAGCTCTGCTAATAATTAGATATATAATCTTGGGCAATTCACTTTTTCCTCTTTTGAGTCCTAGTTAACCTATTCATAAAAAGAAAAGAGTTGAAGTCCCAATCACCAGAGACCCCTCCAATCTTAATTCTTTTAAATGATTCTTATCCACAAAGATTCTACATTCAGATTTTTTCATTGCATCAAATTGGGTATCTTGAATGTTATAGTTTGCTTATTATTCAATAATGAAAAGTTTAGCACATTTTCGAAAAATATATAAAGATTAGTAGTAACACATATTCTTTTTACCATCTTATTTTGGGGCAATAGGAGAAACAAGAGAAGAAATGTGAGCATCGGATACTCAGACCTGCTTTGTCAGATGGGGTGACAGGAACCTTACTGGATTTTACAGTACAGACCACTGATACATAAATGCGTATGTCTTTACATACCACTGATATTTATGTTGATATACATATAGGTGTGGGAAAAATTGTTTCTAATTCTAAAATCAATACTTGTTTATGGTAAGAAATTCAAACAGTACATTAGGCCACATGTGAAGTGCAACTTGCCACTATTCACATTTTTCTTGTGTATCCTTCAAGAAATTATCTGAGCATATTCAAATATGCGTATGTGCGTGTGTGTATAAAATCTTTTTAACCTAAACGGTTGCCACTTCTTGAATGATGGGGGAAATATCTCAAGCATTGGCTTCATAAACACATTAAATACATCGAATTGTACAATTGTATGGTACGAAATGGTATACACTTCAGAAGTGTGCGGTGGGTTGAATGTTTAATTTTCTTGCTTGGAGGCTATGTGCAGCAGTTGCTCAGCAAGAGCGGTGAGCTAGGAGCCAGACAAGCTGGGTTCTCATCTAAGTAGTTGAGTAGCCTTAGGCAAGCCATGAAATCTTCCTGTGCCTTAGTTTCCGCTTTTGTAAAATAAGAGGATTGGACTAAGATCCCTTCCAACTCTAAAATGTTATAGTTCTAAGATGGCCGTCTGCAACACTGTTCTCTTAAACTGGTTGTAAGAAATCCGAAGTAAAAAAAGAGAATAAACACTATAGCAAACTCCAGTTTTACGAGAGAGTACATTTCTATGCTTCATTGACTATCAAGGTATAGTGTGACAGATCTAGTGACATAATTGTATTTGAAAGCAAACTAGTGGATTATTAAAATCGGACAGGTTTTTTTACAAAGCTCTGATTGACTTTTTTTTTTTTTGAGGTGGAGGGGCTGTTGGTTAGTTTCAGCAATATCCACCCCCCTCCTCCCGAAAACAATTAAGTGTATTAGGGAGTTAAAATAACGAAACTGAAAGTTAGACTGAATTTTGTTTTACTCACAGAATATGCTGGGGAGGTGACTAGGGCAGCAAGAATTGGAAAGAATTACTAGCTAATTTCCTCTTCCGGAAGCTCTTTGGCTCCTATTCTTTCTGCTTCACAAGCCCTCGCCAAGCACACTCCACCCAGCTCCATACCTGCCACGCGCATCAGATTGAGGGGTGGGGAGGGGGCGGTCCCTTTGATCGTTAAAAAAAAAAAGTTCTTTGACTCGATTTACCTTAGGGGTCACGGGGTTTAAGAAGGCTCCCGGCCGGCCCGAAGCCACCCACCCACCCACGCCTTCCTTCGGCGCTCCCGGGAACCTGGGCAAGGAGCTGCGGCTGGGCCACCCGCGCCGCACAGGGGCTGCCTTCCCGCCCTCCCCCGCAGCGCGGGGCCCGCGGGGAGGGGGGGTGAGGAGGAGGAAGCCCGTACAGGCAGTACCCACCGCGCCAGGAGAGCCAGCCCGGATCGCCCGCGGCGCCCTGCGCGGTCCGGAGGGGAGGGTCCTGGAGGAGGGGCGGCCCGAGCCCCAATCTGGAAACGCCAACTCCGCTCTGCGGCCGGGCCCCAGCCTAGAAGGAAACGGAAGTCCCTTCGTCTCCCGCAGGCGCACCCACCAGCCCGCCCATCGCCCGGAGGAGGCCCGAGTCGGGGAACCCGAGGTGCGTCCACGACACGGCCTCAAACTGACACCGGCCACGGTCGGTCAGTCTCAAGGCCCCGGCCGCGCCACGGGGCTCCCCCCGCAGGCTCCTTCTTACCGCCCCCACCCGGGGGCCAGCCTCCCGCCCTGCAAGGCCCCTCCTTCTTCCCCCTCCGCCATTTTCGAACTTACCCTTCGGGCCTTGGCGTCCTTGATTAGTGCTGAGCCCTCCCGGGTCGCCGCCAAGGTCCCGCCACTTCCCTGGGCCAGAAGGGGGCAGCCAGGACAATCCAAGCCCTCATCCCCCCCCC
>NW_024423319.1:27001580-27068007 GCF_017311325.1 Ursus maritimus
CCCCCCCCCCGCCCAGCTGGAAGCCAAAACCTGACCTAGCGGATGCGCCTGCGCAGTGGGCACCTCGCAGTCCCCGCCCCCAGCTCGACCGTTTCCTCTTTAGCCTCGAGGTGTTTTTTTCCCCACGGATTTTACCTGCTGGGCTCTGGTGTTGACCAGTTGGGGAATAGAGGTAAAATTGCGGATGAAGAGAGCGAACAAGTTGAATTCTTCCTGTAGACCAGGCACTGTGATAGGCATATGACGTGTTCTTCGTTGTAATTTTGACAACCATGTAAGATAGGCACTCTTATAAAACCCATTTTACAGAGGAAATTGAGGCTCAGAGAGGATAAGCCCCTCCACTAGCATGCAGCTAATAAATGACGGAACTGAGATTAGAATATGGTCTGTGTCCTAGATGGGAAGGATAA
The DNA here is from genome assembly GCF_017311325.1 of Ursus maritimus. Lineage (NCBI taxonomy): Eukaryota > Metazoa > Chordata > Mammalia > Carnivora > Ursidae > Ursus > Ursus maritimus. The sequence goes on from NW_024423319.1 coordinate 27,001,994, forward strand.
AAGGAAAAAGACATTCAGTTAGGACAGGAAGGGGATTGAGAGATGAAGGAAGGGAAAATGAATAGGGAAGAAAGCAGAAGGCAGGGAAACCGGAAATCTGGTACATAAAATACTGATCGTATTCTGGATTTATTTCAAGCATGCTGTAAGATCGTCGAACAAATTAATTTTGTCTCACAAACTTGGGCTCCCTTTTATGCTAGCGTAGTGACCTGAGAGGTTCTGAATGAGTGTTTCATTTAAAGAGGATGAGTATAAGTATCACCTGCATCCTCAAATGATGCTACCCTTCTTGAAAAGGGAATTTGGAGGGAGGAGAGAAGAGACTTCTTTTTGGTTGTTAGGCTTTTGCTAAATATTCTCCCCTCCGATCCTCGTTTACTGTCATAGCTCTGAGAATCTCACATCTGACTTCCTGCAGTAATAGTAATTGCAAGCAAATAGTTACTTAATTCTCACAGCAATCTTATGAAATATGTAACTACCATTATTTCCATTTTACAGAGGAAGACACTGAGGTTTAGAGAGTTTAGGTGGCTTGCCCAAAGTCACACTGCTAGAGCGTGTGAGAGCTGGAACACTGATTCAAACCCAGATCTTCTGATTACAGGTGTCTCTGACCATTACCCGGTCTCCCGACTGGCCTCTCTAGGACTGGTCCCCCGCAGTACAGCCTGCACAAGGCCATGTGAGTTAAACCCTTCAACACTACTTCCCAGATAATGTTAAAACTCTTTAGCTTTATGTTCACTCTTCCCTTGGGCACCCTACTGTCAACTGAAAGAAAACCATCCTCAAAGTAGGTTAGTAAATGCTTTATTCGTTGTCTTGCTGGGGACTATAGCCTGGGAAAACAGTCTTTCCGATGGCTCTGAAGAACTGCTCCAAAGCTCATTAGCTACCGGGGATTATATATACAAAAGGGGAAAAGGGTATGCCTGCTTGCAAGCAGCTGTCCAAATACTTGCACATCAAAAGGTCTAATTTTTTACGGTTGTAAAAATTAAGGTTTAAAAGAAATTAAGGTTTATTGCTTTCCACATAGACACAAGAAAGACCCTTAGGTCATCTTAATACTTTGTTTCTGTCATATCTGATTGTTTAAAAATATTGCTTGCATGTCTCTGCTTAATTGGTTTTGCCATTCTCCCGGTTTTTGATTCTTCCTTGAGGTCACTTGAGACAGTCACAGAAGGCTGTCTTCAGTCATTGACTGCAGTTACCTCTCTTCTAACAAAATGGAACTGAGAACTGTGCCCCTGCCCATCCCCAGCTTTCCTGCCTTCCATTCATTTACTCAAATGGCTCAAGGGTGGAAAGACTGCCCTTACTCAAAGCCTTCTCTGATTCCTTTAGTTGAAGGTCATCTGTTCCTCCTCTGAACTGTCTTGGCACTTGAATTTTTGTTTTTGGTTTTGTTAGCACCTTTTCAAAGTTGTAATTAAATGTATGTAACGTAGGGGTGTCTGGCTGGCTCAGTCAGTGGAGCATGCGACTCTTGATCTCAGGTTGTGAATTCCAGCCCCATGTTGGGCATAGAGATCACTTAAAAACAAGTATGTAAGGGCACCTGGGTGGCTCAGTTGGCTAAGTGTCTGCCTTTGCTCAGGACATGATCCCAGGGTCCTGGGATGGAGCCTGCATCTGGCTCTCTGCTTAGCGGGGAGCCTGCTGCTCCCTCTCCCTCTGCCTGTCGCTCTGCCTACTTGCGCTCACTCTCTCTCTCTGTCAAATGAATAAATAAATTCTTTTTTAAAAAGTATATAACATAAAATTTACCATTTTGACCATTTTTAAGTATACAGATCAGTGGCATTGAGTACCTCCAGAACTTTTTCATCTCACTTGGCATTTGAATTTGTGCCTTTGTTATGGAACGCAGTGCTTTCTGCCATGTAATATAGCTATTTGTGTACATGTCTTATCTCACCTATACCTTAAGTTCATTTATGGTAAGATCTGTGTCTAACTCATTTTTGTAATTCCTCCAAAACTCTTGGAGTCGTCTTTAATGCACCCCCCACTCTCCTATCCCACATCCAATTCATCAGCAAATCCTGTCCATCTCAATTTTCAAAATATATCCAGAATACCACCAATTCTCATCAACACCATTATGACCCTGGTCTGTCTCTCTCTTGAGCTTTAGCTTCCTCACTGGTCTTCCAGCTTACATCCTTGCCCCTCTCCAGTCTATTCACACAGCAGCCAGAGCTGTCCTAATAAGTCAGCTCTTTGTCATTTATCTGCTCACATCCTTCAGTGGCTCTCCATTTCACTCGGGGTAAAAGCCACAGATGTATAATGGCCTACAAAGGCTGTTGTAGCCAGCCACCAAGATGTTCTCTAATGATCTTTACCTCTTGCTCTTCATGCCCTTGGCTAGTTGTCTTCTACAATGAACTTGGGCTGACCTGTGTAAACTAATAGAATACTGTGGAAGTGATGACGTATGATGTAAAAGCCTAGGTCATAAAAGGCATTGTGCTCTCTGCCTTGCTCTGTCTTGGATTGGTTGCTCTGTAGGAAGCCAGCTCTTATGTCATGAGGATACTCAAACAGCATATAGAGAGGCCCACATGGGCAAAACCTGGGTCCTCCCCTTCTTCACATCTCCTCCTCCCCCACCACCAACAAACACCAGCTTGTCAACCACATGAGTGAGCCACCTTGGAAGAGGATTCTTCAGGCCCAGACTTCTGATGACTGCAACCTCTTGAGACCCAAAGCTAGAACCACCCAGCCAAACCACTCAAATTCCTGTATATTGCTGTTTTAAATAGTTAAATTTTACTTATTTGTTTTTATTTTTTTACATAATCTTCACACCCAACATGGGGCTCAAACTTATGACCCCGAGATCAAGAGTCCCATGTTCCACCAACTGAGCCAGGCAGATACCCCTTAAATAGCTAAATTTTAGGGCAATTTGTTACCCAACAGTAGATAACTAATACAAAGGCTCTATACAATCAGGGTCCTTCGTACCTTTATGTCTTCCTTCCTATTCTTTCCCCTATTCCTTTAGCTTTCATGCTTCAGGGCCTTTGCACTTGCTGTTCACTCTGCATGGAAGACTTCCCCCAGATATCTCCATGGCTGGTCCTTCAAGTCTTTGCTTAATTGTCACCTTCTCAATAAGGCCTACCATGACCACCTTATTTGAAATTATAACTTCTCTCATAGCATTCTCAATCTCCCTTCCCTGCTCTACTTTTTTCCCCCCATGGCATCTATCACTTTGTAACATACTATATGGTTATTTTTTTAAAGATTTATTTATTTGAGAGAGAGAAAACAAGTGGTGGGGAGGGGCAGAGGGAGAGGGAGAAGCAGACTCCCTGCTGAGTAGGGAGCCTGAAGCGGGACTCTATCCTAGGACCCCAAGATCATGACCTGAGCTGAAGGCAGACACTTAACCAACTGAGCCACCCAGGCACCCCGTTATTTTCTTTATTGTGTTTATTTATTGTATGTCTCCTACCAACCCCTACTAGACTATAAGTTCCAAGAGGACAGGAATTTTTATCTTGTTCACTGATCTAGTCCAAGTACTTAGAATAATATATGGCCTAGTATAGGTACTCAGAAGATATTTGTTGAATGAATAAAAATTTCATAAACATGCCAGACCCTTGGTAAATATTTGTTAGGTAAATTGTCAGTTGGGAGATGTGAACAGCAAAGGCAGATATAGCTGGGGTATGGTGTTTAGGTTTTATAGGAAGGGACACAGGAGGTGTGAAGTTAGAAAAACACAGTCTATAGAGAGGTTACTCTTGTCTGTACAAGGATATTTTGTTGTAATCGTTTTTGGTCAAAAAGAAGGAATATTTAGAGAGGAAAAGAACAAAGGTATATTAACTTGAACCGTATGAAATTGCCAATGTTAAACCATTGCCAAATACTCCAAACAGCAATTTAATATGGAGAAAGGACAATAGATAGCATAAAGACGCAGCAGAAATGAGAAAGAGAGGCAATCATGCTTGAGTAGTGGCATTAACCTTGACTAGGAAAAAAGATACATCCTTAGAGGCTAGAAGTGATGAGATGTAGATAAGTAGAGAAGAATCTGGAGGATGGTCACCACACCTCAGTGGCAGCTGGATTCTGTGGAAAGTAACACGTGTAGTTACTGCTAAGAGGAACAGCCAAGGTTTAGCACTATAACACTATTTGCAAATGCAGTTGTAAGTGAAAGCCCAACTAAATAAAGAGCAGAGTTGTTTTGAGTGAGGGAAGGTGGGGTGAGCCCTGACTTGCAGGCATTGCCCTCAGAGCTGTGTACCTTCTGGCAGGAAGGAGTACACACCTGCATAGGATTACTCTTGACTCATCAGCAGAGAACAGCCTCTGTGAAGGCCATTCATGCCGAACAGTGTCTATCAGCAGCACCTGCCCCTCAGTCTCCTGACTTTTGCTCAAGTGTCTTGATCGCTAACCTCTCCCTCCCTCCTTGCTGCCAGAAAGACTGAAACTGTAATTTCCTCTCTTTGAGCAGTCATAAAGATGCCTGCCTTTATCTCGTGCCCTCAAAACTAGCATCTCCAGCCAGCCCTCCCTTTTTTCCTTTGCTTTTATCTTCCAGGACTCAGTCATACAGAAGAGACTTTTTGCTTGTTTGGGGTAGGGACCGAAGAGCTCACTCTCCACTTAAGCTAATGGAAAATTCCATCCAGGCTTTCTAATCTGTTCCTGTAGTTGTACACAATGTAGTCAGTCTGCAAAAGTCCAGCAACAATGCCAGAGTCAGGGTGTTGTCATGGTGTGTCTGGAATAGGGCGGAGGTGAAAGCTACAGGAGTTGAGGTCCAGGAGAGGCGCTAGCATGTTGGAGGCGTCATCACTCAGGATGGTAGTGGGATTTGTGTTTAGGGAGGAAGACTATTTACCAAAGGCCATAGATGTCAGTAGATGTGAGAAAGTGTCCTGAATGTAGATAGATAATAGTTGTTAGCGTTTATGGAGAGTTTACCATATGCCCGGCACTGTCTTAAGTCTCTCATAATCCTCTCCGTAACCCTCTAAGTTAAGTGTTCTTTTTATTCTCATCTTGACTAGGAACCTAAAATGGTACCTGGCATATGGTAGATACTCAAGCCAGATCAGGTCACTCCTCTGCCTAACACCCTGCGATGGCATCTCACTTGGTAGAGGCAAGCACAGGGTGCTGTGGGAATCTAGAGGAGAGCTCTAGAAGCGGGGGAGGGAGAAGAGTGAATCAGAGCTGGCTCTACACGGACTTCAGTCTTGAAGAACAACCAAGAGTTAGCTAGCTGACACGATGGGAGAAAGGCATTCTAAGCAGACATATCAGCAGACGTGTTGACTCACGGAGGGGAACAAAACAACATGCGACTGGAGGATGGCAGTTAGTGCCTTATGGCCGGAGTGTAGCCGCCAACATTTATTGAGTGTTTTTATGTTCACATTGTGTTCAATGCCTTACATAGATGATCACATTTAATCATGCAACTCTAGGTAGGTGATATTATTATCCCCATTTTACAGGTAAGAAAACTGGGGACAGAGAGGTTAGGTTGCCCAAGGTCTCAAAACTAGTAAAGCAGAGGTGTGGGTAGGTGGGGATGGTGGGGGTGGATGGGCCTGACAAGAGATCTGAGACGTAGTCAGGGCCCCGATAAAATCCTTGTATATTAGTCTACTCGAGCTGCCATCACAAAATACCACACACCAGGTGGCTTACACAACAGAAGTTTATTTTCTCACAGTCCTGGACGCTTAAAGTCTGAGTTCAAGGTGTTGGCAGGTTCACGTCTGAGGTCTGTCCTCCAGGCTTACAGATGGCCGTCTTCTTTCTGTGTCTTCCCTCTTGGTGTGTCTGCGTCCTAATCTCTTCTCAATAAAGACGGTCTGTCGTATTGGATTAGGGCACACCCTAGTCACCTCATGTTAACTTAATTACCTCTTCAAAGTCTTTATCTCCAAATGCAGTCCCATTCTGAGGTAGTGTGGGTTAGAACTTCAGCATGAATTTTTGGGGGAATACAGTCCAGTCTCTAACACCTTGCATGGCACAGTCAATCATTTGGCCTCTATCATATAAGTCAGTGGTTCCCAAACCTGGTTGTGAACCAGAATCACTTGAACAGCTTTTGACACTACTCATTCTTGGCTACTCCCACTCGCGTGATTCAGAGTCAGTAAAGCTAAGCCATGTTTGAGGGAAATGTTAAGCTTCCCCACAGGCTGCAGCTGGTTCTGGTGCTGTGTCTATCTGGGCTAGGTTTTGGGGAAATCAACTCCAGGCTGATGAGAGACAGAAATGTGAAAGGCAAAACTTTGACTTTTTAAAAAAATTTTATTATTTTTTTAATCGAGAGAGAGAATGCACAAGTGGGGGGAGGGGGAGAGGGAGAGAGAGGGGGAAGCAGACCCTGAGCTCATGACCTGAGCCAAAACCGAGTCCGATGCTTAACCGATTGAGTCACCCAGGTGCCCCAAAACTTTGACATTTTTAAAGAAAATACAAGAGAGGGTGCCTGGGTGGCTCAGTCAGTTAAGTGTCTGCCTTCAGCTCTGGTCATGATCCCAGGGTCATGGATTGAACCCTATATTGTTGTCAGGCTCCCTGCCTGGTTCTCCCTCTGCTCCTCTTCCCTGCTCCTGTTGTCTCTCTCTCTCTCAAATAAATAAATAAAATCTTTTAAAAAAATAAAAAATAAAATACAAGGGAGTATAATTTCATCACAGGGTAGGAAATGATTTCTTAGACCAGTGGTTTTCATGCTGTTTGCTCTCATATCCCTCAAAGAATTTTGAAAAATTATGGATCTACATTTACATGTTTAATGTGACATAAAAATGTTTTCATTATAAGTTAATTACAAAGGATGTAATTTCCAATGTATTATAAATGGTGACATAAAAACCAAATCTATCATTATTTTAAATGAAATCTAAATACCATAGTGATTTGATACCCACTGTCATCCATTTGAAAATTAAAGGGATAAGCTCTTCTTTAATAGCCAGAAAATTTATATCTATTTTTGTCTTTAATTCATTTTTCCATTCTACTTCCCCCATAGAATTTTATCTTAATGTGATATATTTTTATGCTTAAAAGTCCTTTATTGATCACTCTGTCATATTTCTTTGCAGCAAAAATGTGAACATAAAACAATTTTTTAGCAAATGTCCTATAAACATATTTTTAGCTATTAAAAAATTTCTCTGTATTGAGTTATTTGTAACTTATTATTGGTATAAAATTGCTCAAAACAAAGATTTTTTATACATTTTGATAAATGAATAGAAAACATAAACATCAAATTTTATTGGAAATGCACCCTTGAATGAGCTGGATTTTTTTTCCCCTCCCATGTACGTATGGATGGATGAATACAACCTGTTGCTAGAATGAGAGTTCAGTTTCAATTCTATTTTTGTTTTTATTTTTATAGGTAGATGCACTAGAAAATTGCTCAAACGTAAGAATCTGAAAATATAAATAATATTATAATAGCATTGTAGTTTAATTATTTGAGCTCTTTCTGAGCTGTTTTCCAAAAATCACATAGTGATCTATCAGAAATGTCTTTTTATGATCTATTGTCTGGCTACCTGATTAGATTTTCCTTCAAATTTGTTGAAAGCAAAGGATTGGAAACCACCTGACTTGTAAAAGGAGTTGTTACTCATTCACTAGAGTTATTCACCTTCTCACCTTCTAGGAACTATACCAAAAAGGCTTTTTAGATGACTAGTAACTATTCTTTACTTTTTCACTGAGTGGTAACTTATTTAACCTGATATACTCAGAAAGGGTTGGAAAAATTAAAATATTGTTAATTTGAATAAACATTTCCCAACATAGTATTTTAAAATAAATGCTTCTATTTTATCTTGAGCTTTAAAAATATTTTCATCAAAAGTTTTTGGAGCTACTGATCTGAGTTTATTCAATTTATAGGAAATGTCCAGTATATAATCTAACTGGCAGTCAGTCCTATTCATAAAAAGAAAAAGTCAAATGACACTTATTTTGTTTTAAAAAGTCTGATGCTTTTTTTTGATTCAAATAAAAATGTGTGGGGCGCCTGGGTGGCTCAGTCGTTAAGCGTCTGCCTTTGGCTCGGTGCATGATCCCAGGGTCCTGGGATCGAGCCCCACATTGGGCTCCCCGTGTCACTGGGAGCCTGCTTCTTCCTCTCCCACTCCCCCTGCTTGTGTTCCCTCTCTCGCTGGCTGTCTCCGTCTCTGTCAAATAAATAAATAAAATCTTTAAAAAAAAACCAAAAATGTGTTAATGCATTCCTTGTAAGAACTATCTCAGTTCTGAATTCTAATTCTAAGATAGATGAGGCAGAGCCTTGCCATGAATTTGTTGCCCGGGTGAAATAAGGCACTGCCACCTTCAGTATTTCTTACCACAGCTCTCATTGCTTTGTTCTCATGAACCTGTCTCTCAGAAGCAGAAAAAGACACAAGACTTTGACTAGAGGAAGCTTCCTCAGCATCTTTTTGTTTTAAACAAGTAAAGAAATTGGTAGAATTCTACACAAATGTCCATATCCTTGCCACCTAGATTCTACAATTAGCATTTTGCTATGTTCACTTTAATACCTCTTTTTCTATCTACCCATCCCTCTATCCCCTGTTGGGGTGGAAGACCTGCCTCTGCGCTATGGTCCTTCCAAGTGGACTTAGAATCAAGTTGTCATGAGACAGATTGACAGGAGAAAACCAAATTTAATAGGTGTACATGTAGTAAATCTACAGACCTGGAAATTCCAAAGACACCGAGGCAACGTGAAACTTCTGGAGTTGAATTAAGGAGAGGTCTGAGGATACAAAGAGGAGAAGGCCATTAGCAGGAAGGTGAAAGGAGATGTTTGGAAATAAAAGGTTGTCCTATTATGCAGGTAAGTTCCTTACATAAAAGGGAGTCTCTGTTAATAGTTCTCTTCCTGGGGTGCCTGGGTAGCTCCGTTGGTTGGGCGTCTGCCTCCGGCTCCCAGGTCATGATCCCGGAGTCCCAGGATCAGCAGGCATTGGGTTCCCTGCTTGGCGGGGAGTGTGCTTCTCCCTCTGCCCCTCCCCCCACTCGGGCTCTTCTCTTTCTCTCTCTCACTCTTTCTCTCAAATGGATAAATGAAATCTTTTTTAAAAGAATAGCTCTCTTCCTGGTACAGGCTCTGCTTTCCAATGTAAATTTAGGGTGTTGTGGGGGACCCAGAGAGCTTTTCCAGCATCTCCTGGGTTTTGATTACTTTTAACTCAAAATAATCTTTATGCCAAAGTGGCCCATCTTGGGGCAGCCTGCCCTGAGCCCCTATACCATCCATTAACCCATCTTATGTTTATGCATTTTAAAGTAACTTTCAGACATTAGTACACTTCACTCCTGAAAATTTCAACATGCATGTTATTTGCTCTTGTGTTTTTTTGTTTGAAGTAGTCAATCTTCATTCCCGCCCCAGAAGGAACCACTGTTCTGTTTTCACTGGGAATTCATTTTCATTATAATTTGATATAAATACAGTCTGTGTACTTTTAACACCAATATTTTGATTTGCCCCTTTGTTTGGCTCACCAGACATTTTATAGTTAGGGGAATGAACAATACTAAGATTCAGACTGGGGAAAAGAGATATAGGCATTTGTGAAAGGAAAGGTGGAAAAGGAGGCCCAGAGTGAGGCAACCACACAGGCATTCTGAAATATTTCACTTTTAGGAAAGAATAGATAAGGCAATTGAGGATCTAGAAATTAATTCCTTCAAAGCCATCCATACTCTTAAGCACCTTAAAAGTCTTCACATACCTTCAGGGACTGTGTACCCTAGACCGAAGATGACTGTCCTAGACAAGGTGCATAAAGTATAACTGTAAAAGAAAAAAAAATTAGTAAATTCGACTGTGTTAAAAATTAAAACTTCTACATAAGAATAGACACCATAAACAAAAAGAAGAGACAAGATATTTACAACATGTAAGAAACATGTAATTAGCATCCAGAATAAAAAGAGCTGCTTCTTGGGGTGCCTGGGTGGCTCAGTCAGAAGAGCACGCAACTCTTGATCTTGGGGTTGTTAGTTGGAGCCCCATGTTGGGTGTAGAGGTGACTTAAACAAATAAAACTTTAAAAAGAGCTGCTTTTTAAAAAATGATTTGTTTATTTGAGAGAAAGCATGCTTGGGGGAAGGGGCAGAGGGAGAGGGAGAGACAGAATCTCAAGCAGACTCCCCACTGCACAGAGCCCAATGCAGGGCTCAATCTCTCCATCCATGATGTCACGACCTAAGCCGAAACCAAGAGTGACATGCCTAACTGACTGAGCCACCCAGGTGTCCCGAGAGCTGCTTCGTAAAGAAAAAAGATTAAGGACAGATAGCTTAACAGAGAAATGAACAAAAGATAAAAGTAGATAATATATACAGTAAAATATGGTTAATATGTTTGGGGTGCCTGGCTGGCTCTGTTGGAAGAATATGCGACTCTTGATCCCGGGGTGGTGAGTTCAAGACTCACTTTGGGTGTAGAGATTACTTAAATAAATTTTAAAAAAAGGAAAATATGTTCAATTTCACTAGTAATCAGAGACAGGCTGATTAAAACAATAAAAACCCAAGAGAGATGAAAACATATGTCCACAAAAATATTTGACAAGAATGTTCATAGCAGCCTTATTCATAACAGCCTCAAACTGAAAAGAGACTAGGTGTCTATCACCGGAAAAATGGACAAACTGTGCCATATTCATACAATGGAATTCTACTCAGCGATAAAAAGGAACAAACTAGGGGTGCCTGGGTGGCTCAGTAGGTTAAAGCATCTGCTTGTGGCTCACGTCATGATCCCAGGTTCCTGGGATTGAGTCTTGCATCTGACTCCCGGCTCAGCGGTGTGCCTGCTTCTCCTCCCTCCGCCGCTCCCCCTGCTTGTGCTCTCTCGCTCTCTCACTCTCTCTCTCAAATAAATAACGTCTTAAAAGGAACAAACTAGTGATAGAGGTAACCACATGTATTAATCTCAAACACATGCTGAGTGAAAGAAATTGTGCACAAAAAAGTGCATATTGTATCTAGAAGAGACAAAACTAATCTGTCACGGAAAAACCAATCAGAGCAGTGGTTACCCGGTGGAGGTGGGAGCAGGGGTTGACCTGGAGGGGAATTAGGGAACTTTCTAGCAGTGGTGGTAATGGTCTGTATTTTTATAGAGGTCTGGGTCACATGTGCTTGTGCATTTGTTAGAACTTAGCAAGTATATATCATGGTTTGGGCATTCCACTGTGTATATATTTTACCTTAAAAATCTGTAAGCAAATGTTGAACTCTTGTCAATGATATGCAGGCTGAAGTGTTTAGAGGTGAAGTGTAAAGATGTTTTCAATTTACTTTCAAATACATAACAGAATATGAGGAATTGAATTATGGGTGGAGGGATGGATAGATAACGTGATAAAGCAAATATGACAAAATGCTCGTGTAGCCACCACCTGAATTCACTGCATAATTTTTAAAACTTCATGTTCAAATTTCTTTTCGTAATAAAATGTTAGGAAAAAAGTAGTAATGAGATACTCTCTTACACCCATCAGATTGGCAGAAATGAGAACTGACAGTGTTGTGTGAAGATGTGGTAAAATGTGGTGGGAGTAGAAACTGGTATGACCACCATGGAGAGTAACTTAGCAGTATCGAATAAAGCTTAAGATGCTCATATTTTATAACTTAGAAATTCCACTTCTAGTATATAACCTAGAGTTTCATGTGCCCAGTAAGATACGTGCAAGAATGTTCTTTGCAGCATGGTTCCTCCCCCTAATTTTTTATTTTGAAATATTTAAGATATTAAGTTGTAAGAATCATACAACGAATACCTATATACCCTTTATCAATTGTTAGCATGTTGCTACATTTGCTTTATCTATGCTGTAAATATACATTATTTTTTTCCTGAATCGTTTGAAAGTAAATTGCACGGACTCCCTGAATACTTCAGCATGTATTTCCTTTTTTTTTTAAATAAAGACCTTTAGAAATATGGAACGCTTCACGAATTTGCCTGTCTTCCTTGTGCAGAAGCCATGCTCAATCTTCTCTGTATCGTCCAATTTTAGTATAGGTGCTGCTGAAGCGAGCACAGCATGTGTTTCCTAAAGCAGAAGCATTCTTCTGCAGAACCACAATACAATGATCCCACCCAAGACATTGTAACGTTATAACGCTATTATCTGATTTATAATCCATATTCTAATATCTCTAATTATTGTAATGATGTCTTTTAGAGGTGTTTAAAACTCTAGAATCCACTCAAATGTCACAGATTGTATTTAGTTGTCCCTTCATTTAGTCTCCTGTAAAGCAGAATGTCCTTACGTTTGATTTTGCAACATTTAAAAAAGGGGAGCCAATTAGTTTCTAGGCCCCTCACTCAGTGTCAGAAACAGCAACAGCTCCCACTGGGTAGAAAGATGCAGACCTTGTCAGTGGAATCAACCGTAGCCTCAACCCACCATGCTTTGGATGTAATCACAGCTTGGTTGTGTGGAATCGCTCAAGGCTTGTCAAGCTTTCACATGACACAAGGCAAGGCCAAGGCCTGACTGATATGGCTGGTAAAGAGACAGCAAGTCATTTCTAGACCTAGACATTTTATTACTTAAGTAGACAGCAAGAAAGAAGAGGAAGCCTAAGGTGCCTGATCCCCATGATCTTTGTTCCACACACTAAAAAGGACAACACCGAAACAACGGTGTTTCAACATTGCCAAGGAGCCCATTCTAGGCTGCCACTGGGGGATTTTATATTCTGAAGGCATAGGACAGAGAGCTTCATATCCCACCAAAACCGGGGAGGTGATGAGAAACTGTCTCATGACAGCCTCCGAGGGAATATAGGGAGGTGTGAGTGGTAAACGACCTCCTCACAGACCTCCCGTGCTCTTGTGTTTCAGAGGCTCACAAGGCATTCCACCACAACTCAGATAGTTCAAGGCTTTACCTGTGTGGGTATGTGCAATGTCACTACAGGAGGGCCATTTCCATAATAAGGCTATTTCTCTTTTGACACTGGCTAGGAACAGTAGCAGTGGTGGCCTTGGATGAATGCAAGGACTCAGGCCTCTCTTGCGTGATCTGGTCTTGACCTGGATCGATCATGATTTGGAGGAAATCCAAGTTCAGATTTTTTAGGTAACTGGATATATTAGGCTAGTTCCTAGAATATGTTGTCCTAGAAATAGATTCACTTCCCTTTGCCACACTGCCAAGGGAGAGAAGGGATTAGTGGTAGTTCACAAGTTTGGCTACTATGTTAATTGCAGTACGCTTTTCTTTTTACTATTTTGTCCTTTCTAGAGCGTAGGCTCCATTTTCTTAATTAATTCTTTGGGCTTTCTTCAGAAATTCCTAAGCAAAGCTTTCTGTGTTAAGGAAAGAGCTCTTAACTGGTGGTTGGGTCTAAATAACGGTTGCAGCAAGCTTTCTGTCCAGAGAGAGCACACTAAGTCAACACTTCTGCTTCAGGATGGTGTCTGAACAAGGCCCATTCCTGTTTGGGTATGCCACATGTTACAAGGCATTAAGAAAAATTAAGACTAACATTCAAAAAGTCAATAACCCACAGGAAGCCTGTGGACTATTTTCAACATAACATATTGGAAGCCTGAGAAAATGTATGCCAATGATAAAAAATACTAGGCACTTGGGACATAAAATATGCAGCTGGGTTAGTTGACAAAGTCAAAGAGGCTGTTGTAAGGGGGGGAAAGGCATCTTTCAAAAAAATGGAAATATAGCTTCTAATGAGGAGAAAAGGGAAGTCTGGAAAAATATGGCAGCTCAGATACAAAGTAGAAATTACGTGGGCTAAAAAAGAATGAAGAGTTCTTTGCCAGGGACTCTAAAGCTCTTCTCTGAAATATATCCGGGAGAAAGCCAGCTAGAGAATCAGTGGGATTACAAGGATTAAAAGGGGATTTGACGTGTGGCAGGAGCCTGGGAGGTGGGGGTTTCAGGTTGCTGGTGGCTGAAATGAGAGGGCTCTAGCAAAGCTTTGGGTGAGGCCCTGGAGAGGTGACTGGGGAAGAGAAGTTTTATCTTTCTCTCTGTCTCAGTGTCTTCTTTCCTCCTCCTACTTCATTCTCTCCCTGGATCTGCCTTGCTTTTGCTCCTCTTTCCCTTGAATGTCCCTTTTCTGCTTCTCCCTCCCCGGATCTTGGTCATTTCCAAATTGTGGTGCCTAATGAGACAGCAGAACCCTTTGGATTGGGCTCACTCGGTAGGCACACACACTCTCACCTAAGGTCTCTACTAAGAAGTGTCTGCCCCTAAGTAGCTCTGATCAGGAGTAGGTGAGGGGCAGAGTCGCCTCAAGGTCCTTTGCTTCTTCTGCTGACGTCTGGAGAGGTAGACAACCTGGTCACCCTTGACCTAGTAGGGTTTAGCTAGGGGAGCCTGACACCTGGTGGTTACACTTGGGAGGTGCACAGGAGTTTTTAATAGCCCCACCCCTTTACCATTTACCATTTATTGAGGTATTAGCATGGTATGAATCATCTCATTTAAAACACGCAACAACCCTCTGAAGTATCATTATTAACTTGACATATGAATTATTTATATTAAATAGCTGTGAACTGATTTAAGCGATGCGGTAAGGGATTTTTTTTTTCTTTACTCAACTCGTGGGGCAGTGCCTGCCACACAGTAGGCTCTCAGGAAGTATTTGTTGAAATAACATTTTGTGGGGTGCCTGGATGGCTCAGGCAGTTAAGTGGCTGCCTTTGGCTCAGACCCGGGATCGATCCCCATGTCAGGCTCCCTGCTCAGCCAGAAACCTGCTTCTCCCTCTCCCTCTCCCTCTGCCCCCCAGGCCCCCCACCCCCCGCTCATGCTCTCTTGCTCTCTCTCTCTCAAATAAATAAAATCTTAAAAAAAAGAAATAATATTTTGTACTTATCAACATCATGAAACAGTTCAGAAGGCAGTATCTTTGTAATAGAATTGATGTGGGGGTGTCTGGGTGGCTTAGTTGGTTAAGCATCAGGCTCTTGATTTCAGCTCAGGTCTTGAGCTCAGGGTCACGAGTTCAAGCTCCACACTGGTCTCCATGCTGGGCGTGGAGCCTACTTTTAAAAAAATTGATATGAATGCAGTACCGCCAGCCAGATAAACCTAGACTCAGTCTGCTGCAACTCTTGCTTAAATGCTCTTTCCCAGAAATCTCCCTGTCTCAGATACTTGGAGACCAAGTCGGCTGCTCAGAAAAATTCAAATTTATTGAAACTCTATTCACCTACAATCATCCTAGACTCTATCCTGGACACCATAAGGCTGAGCTCCTGTTCAAATGTGCCCATTTCATATTGAGAAACCAGCAGGAAAACTACAAGTTTCATTCAGCTGAGGCTGTTCAAATGCTGCCTTCCTAGACTCCCCCACCTGGACATTAGGGGCCCAAGATGGATGTTTGTTGATAGGAACACTGAAGATGTCTGGGATGATGGTCAGTTTGTTAGAGAAGAAGACTGTGAATCAAGTGGCAACATTCAGTGAATAACAGGGAGAGAGAGAGAGCGAGAGGTGGGGGTGGGGAGAGACTGACCAGTAGGTTGTTGGATGACCACAATGAAGAAGAGAAAATGAATGGATTGTATGAACCTCAAGGAAGCAATGTTGGGAGAGTTATGGCTTAGAAGTAGTGATGAAGTAGTAGGAAAATGCCAACCCTATCTCTAGGTTCTGTGATATGTGGAGATGCAGGGGAAGTGGTGTCTTGAGGGGAGAACCATGTTTCATTTAAGGCCAGAAAATGGGAGAGTTTCCATGGAAGAGGGTTTGTCTATCTTTGAGAATTCTCTAGGGCCAAGTGGAAAGGTCTGGGAAGGAGAGGTGCCGTGGGAATTTGGGTGGGTGAGAAAACACAGAGAAGTGTGGAGACGAAGAGAGAGGATAGATGATCAGAGGGGCTTCATCTTGGATATGGTATCATTCATATCAAATACGGTAGAATATGGTAGAATGTAAAGGGTATTAGCTTTCCTCAAAGCTAAGGCAGGCTGAGGCCCTTAGTTTTGGTGGGAGACTGGGACATTTGGAATCATTATTTTGAAACTCATCAGGGAGTTGCAGAGATAAAATCAAAGCCATCTGAGTGATTAACCCCGGCAGGTAGAAAAGACAGGGAGCAGAAGGTGAGTAGTGCCTTGAAAAGGCTGAAGAGTGAAAGCCTCTACACATGGGCTGATCCCATGTGAAAAAGAAGAGTGTTTTTAGAAGTCAGTAAGCTGCCCCACAAGAAATGCTATACTCGTAGACCCCAAACTTTAGTAAGCTCCTTGTTGTCTGATTTCAGCATCTCTTTGGATGACAGCTTTCTGAAATTTCTTGGCAGGCTCTTGGTACTTCCTTTTTTTTGTTTTAAAGATATTTATTTGAGAGAGAGTGGGAGGAGGGGCAGAGGGAGAGAGAGAGGGAGAGGAGCAGACTCCCTGCTAAGCGCAGGGCTCGATCTCACAACGCTGAGATCATGACCTGAGCTGAAATCAATAGTCAGACATTTAACCAACTGAGCCACCCAGGTACCCCTCTTGGTACTTCCTTTTCAACAGTTCTTGTTGATCCTCATGGAATTCATTAAGGTCTGTGTTCCTTGAGACCATGGATCAACCATGTCTGTCTCTCAGATGCCCCTCTATTTCTATCTCTGCCCATGTGACATGTTTTCATAATGGGAATGAAGGAAGTGAAGCACTTGAAGATTCAGAGCTTTTGAGGTGGAGGCGATGGAAATTGAAGAAGCATATGTTGATGTCCTCATTATTTCCTGTACAATGGAAAGCATGGTCATTGGCTGAACGTGAGGGGGTAATTCTTATCTCTTATGGTTGTGAGTATTGAATGAGATAGTGGATGTGAAGCATTTAGCACAACATGTGGCTCAATAAATTGGAGTTTTATTTTTTTGAACTTTACTTATTTATTTTTCAGTAACTTCTGCACCCCACAAGGGGCTCAAACTCACAACCCTGAGATCAAGAGTTGCATGTTCCTCTGACTCAGCCAGCCAGGTGCCCCTAAATTGGAGTTTTAAAGAGCTCCCTGTGAAGAAGTCAAAGTCCTGATTGGGCATAGAAGTAATCAAGGCAACTGACAGGGGCTGGGCAAAGTTTTAACTGAGGAGATGGTGTGGAGTTGGGTAGGTGGTGTGCAGCTAGGCATCACTCAGCGATGCATGAGTGCACAGCCAGGAGCTGAGATCTAAGCAAGGACAGACCAGAAAGCTACTAGAGGTAAAAGAATAAACAGGTTCCATCACATGGTATAACCTCAAGCAGTAAGTTTTGTTTTTTTTTTTAAGATTTTATTTATTTGACAGAGAGACAGCGAGAGAGGGAACACAAGCAGGGGGAGTGGGAGAGGGAGAAGCAGGCTTCCCACTGAGCAGGGAGCCCTACGTGGGGCTGGATCCCAGGACCCCGGGCCCCCGACCTGAGCTGAAGGCAGACACCCAATGACTTAGCTACCCAGGCGCCCCTTAAGCAGTAAGTTTTAAGTGAGGCATGGATCCTGGAAAACTATTTGCTAGCTAGGCAGTTGCCTTTGACCCAAAGGTTATACCTTTCCTTAGTTGAACTTTAAGGGCCATTCATTATGACCCAGTGTGGAGGCCAGAGAGCCCGACTTTGTATTTTTATCTTTGCAACTACCAGCCAGTATGATTTAGAATTTCTTTAATAGGGGCGCCTGGGTGGCACAGCGGTTAAGCATCTGCCTTCAGCTCAGTGCATGATCCCGGTATTATGGGATCAAGCCCCACATCAGGCTCCACCACTATGAGCCTGTTTCTTCCTCTTCCACTCCCCCTGCTTGTGTTCCCTCTCTCGCTGGCTGTCTCTATCTTTGTCAAATAAATAAATAAAATCTTTAAAAAAAAGAGAATTTCTTTAATAATACTTAGTAGGCAGGAAGAGGAAATAGAGAAATTGGGATGGGGAAGGGGACTGGCAAAAGGAGAAAGGAATGGGGGAGCTTAGGATAGTAAAACCCGTATTGTTGGAGTGTTTGATAAAGGGATGAAGCAAAAAGAGGGAAAGTGTTGTGTAGGATAGCAGAAAACTCTAAAAAAGAAGGGGAGGCAATGGAATAATAATGCGATATATTTGCTTTCCCTCCATCAAATATGGTACCTAGAACCCAAATATGTGAGTGCTAGAAACTTAATTATAAATAATAACATAATCTCTAAAATATGAAGTGAACTTATTTATAAAAAATGGATTAAAACTGTACTAACAAAATTAATAAGATGAAAAAACTGAGTAAGTGACATTGACACAAAATGTTTCCCTGGTTATGTTTTCAGTTCTTTGTCTCTCAGAATAAAAGATGTTGCTGTGCTTTATTTTATTTTTTTGAAGATTTTATTTTTAAGTAATCTCTACACCCAACAACCTCACAACCCTGAGATCAAGAGTTGCATGCTCTATTGACTGAGCCAGCCAGGCGCCCTTATTGCTGTGCTTTAAATCAGTGGGAAATTTTATTTTATTTTTTTATTTTTTTTTATAATGATTTTTTATTATATTATGGGAAATTTTAAAATTCACTTGTAATGCTGTAAAAAAAAAAGAACTTAGTCCTATTTTCAATAGGTACTGCTAACATACTGGTAGTATTTTAACAGTCACAGTTGCTTGACAAATATGGATGTTTGATGAAATCGAGTTGGCTAAATTATACTCACTTGTCCAAGGAGGAACACTTTTTTTTTTAAAGATTTTTATTTATTTGTTTGAGAGAGAGAAGGCGTGCATGCACGAGTGTGTGGAGGGGCAAAGAGGAGGGAGAAGGAGAGACAGAGTCTCCCAAGTAGACTTCCCGCTCGCGCGGAGCCCGACCAGACCCAAGATCATGACCTGAACAGAAAACAAGAGTCAGATGCTTAACCGACTGAGCCACCCAGGCACCTCCAAAGAGGAACATTCCAGGGAAATGAAAAGAAATCCTCAGCATTTAAGCAGGGTCTGTACAAAAAGAAAGTAAGTATAAGCAAGGTATATTAGGTTCCTATGGCTGCTGTAACAAATTACCCCGAACTGCGTCACTTAAAACACCAGACGTTTCTTCTCTCACAGTTCTGGAGGCTGGAAATCTGAAAGCAAGGAGTCAGCAGGGCCTTGCTCCCTCCGAAGGCTCTAGGGAAGATTCCTTCCTTGCCTCTTCTTAGCTTGTGTGGGCTGCCAGCAACCCTTGGCATTCCTTGGCTTGCAGACACATCCTTCCAATCTCTGTCTGTCTTCACATGGCATTCTCCTTTCTGTGTTTCTCTGTGTCCCAAATTTCCTTCTTCTTATACTGCCCTAATCCAGTATGACTTCATCTAAACTTGATGACATCTGCAAAGACCCTATTTCCAAATAAGGTCACATTCACAGGTTTTGAATGGACATGAATTTGGGGGGACACTCTTCAACCTAGTACAAAGGGGAAATGTACTCTCTTGAGAGCTTGGATTACCAGGAGAGCAAATGTACTCGGGGTTTATGAGATGACCACTGGGGATGGCAGAGGGGTGACCAGCAGAGAAGCTAAAGAGGAAAGGCAGGGTTAAGAATTAATGAAAATGGTGAAAGGAAAGGTCTTCACTACTTGTTCGTTATCCAGATTTCTTAGTATCTGGGTAGAGTGGATTTCTGGGAGGACTCCCTGGCCTGCAAGTTGAAGCTGCTGATGTGACCTCTGTCATCAGGGTACAGTATTGTGTATAGACAGCAGAGTTGCTTCAGAATGAGCCTTCTCTGTGGAAGAGAGGGTTATGCTATTCCAGCAGAAAGTCAGGGTACAGAAACTGGAGCTCAGTTGTACTGCTGATGGGATGTGTAGCACCCACCCAGACAGGGACCCATATCCTGCCACCATTCAGAATATTAGAATATGGCCCCTTGGGCACCTGGGTGGCTCAGTTGGTGAAGCGTCTGCCTTCAGCTCAGGTCCTGGGATCGAGTCCCGCATCAGGCTCCCTGCTCAGCAGGGAGTCTGCTTCTCCCTCTCCCTCTGCCCCTCCCCACTGCTCGTGCTCTTGCTCTCTCACTCTTTCTCAAATAAATAAAATCTTTAAAAAAAAAAAAGAATATCGCCCCTTCCCAGAACTGGGTCCATAGCTACACCGCTGCTTAAAAAACAATGTCTTCCTTTACCCAAACTCAAACCAAGGCTGACACATATAATACCATTTAAACTCTTTAGAACCAACCTTGCCCCTATATCTTACCACTAATCAATACATTGCCA
The DNA here is from genome assembly GCF_017311325.1 of Ursus maritimus. NCBI lineage: Eukaryota > Metazoa > Chordata > Mammalia > Carnivora > Ursidae > Ursus > Ursus maritimus. The sequence continues at coordinate 27,022,261 of NW_024423319.1, forward strand.
GACAGCTCATGTTGTAAGCATCCGTAGCACTACTTATCAAGCCTGAGTGAGGGCTCATGCACTGGCCACTGTGTGTATACATCTGACCTCTAACCACGTGGGGACAGCCATATCTTCTGAGAACCTAAGGCCATTCCAATCTTCAACATACCTTGACAGAGTCCTGCTCAGATCACTGTTCATCGCTCATACCCACACAGTCCTCAGCAAGTCAAGAGATAGCTCTTATCTGAGAACTGGGCTGCCACCCCACACATCTTTAAAGTTTTCCATGAAATAGCCCTGTACCAGGCCAGAACCCATACTCATACCAGTGTGTAGCACACCAGTGGACAGATTCAGACCCAAACAAGAACAAGAGTCACACAGCTGGTTGGCAAGTCCACACACATGCTTGTTTTAGCACATCATGGGAAGGTTAGCACAAAGACCAACGCTTATCTGTACTTCCCCCAGGTCTCAGCATTCTACAGAATGTACAAAGCAAAGACCAGAGAACATGCTTATCCCATCATTCACTGAGCCATCAGGAGCTCCACATCCAGAACAATAATCCAGAGTCATTTCAGCACTCATCACACTAGGAGGCTTTCCCCAACAAGACTAAGTTCTGTATTGTGGATCACTTCTTAGCAGACCAAGAGAAAAAGTCTTGCACAGAAAAGGAATAATATATGCCACCATTGAACACCATACCAGAAAGTCCTTGTTGACCAAGACCGATAACTATACTCACACTTAGCTCCTCAGGGAAGAGCCCTCACTTGGATAAGATCCTATGCCTATACCATTATAAATATCAAAAACACGATCTGAACTAGACCATCAAACTCCCATACTATCACTTAGCATAGTGGAGGATTCATATGGGGGGGGCCCTATATATATGTTCAGCAAAAAAGTAATGAGCCCCTTTGAAGAACTGAGCCGTTACATGGCTCTACCCCACCACACCTCCATAGAGCCCATCTCAGATGGGCACGTATAGTCTTACCAAACCACATGGCCCACTATGAGACAGCGCCAACCCAGAACAGAGCCTTCAGCCATGCCACTCCTCCACATCCCAGAAGACCAGAAGACATTCTCTTCCCAGATCACACTTTGTGGTTACACCAGGACTGGGCACACCAGGACAAATCCCCCACAAAGGTAAACACTTAAAGCTAGATCATCACTCAGCCCATCTGGAGAACCCCACTCCTCAGCTGCCACTGGGTCTAGGGCACATACCTTCATCTCCTCTTGGCACCATCTCTGCCTAATCCTTCCCAAAGGTCAACATCCACTCTACCACTGTGCACCCTAAGGGGCAGCATCGACCCAGGGAAAGGCCATTTCTTTCTCTCTGTATCAGGGCTTCACACATGAGGAGATAGCCCACACCAGGGGCTATACCACCACTTGGTGAACCAATAGACAGCTTCAGCCAAAGACAGAGCTTGTGACACATCTCTGCTCAGCAAGTCAATGGACAGTTGGGGTGAGCAGACCACTGATCTGCATGCTGAGCATAGTCTCCTGCCTAGGTGAGGACCTGGATAGGTGACCACTTGGTACAGACAATGCAATCTCAGAGGGTATAGGACTAAGTCACACTCCCCCAATTTGGCACACCAGGAACCATCAGAACATGAGTCATATCTGAGCCATTGCTCAGGATATTACAAGAAGGGCCTCCCCAGTCAGACCTGGACATAGATCTTTGCCCGGTGCTCTGTCAGCCATGACCCAGCCCCAAGCCATATCCCATGCCACCACTTGCTCAGCAGAATGAACTAGGATGCTCCTTCCAGCACCAGCTGAAGTGACTGCCTTCAGGACAGGATCTTCCCTTTACCTGTACCCAGCAAGGCACAGGACAATCTTTGCTGAGGATCTGTATACTTGCTACCCCTCAGAACAGGGACTCAGTGTCCTTAGTTGCTCAGGATAATGAACGAGATACTTGGTTCAACCTGAGACCTCACCCTTACCCCCTTGCAGCATGCCTGGACCCAGCCCCCAAACAGAACCCTCTCTTCTATCTCTTCATTCTTCATTCACTCCTTTTCTACTGGGTCCTTCCCCGAAGTCCCCCTTATAACCTACTGCATCTCTCTCTTCCATCCTAAACACCAAAGCCAGCCCTTTCTACTTCTTTCTTTTTTTTTAAGATTGGTTGGTTGATTGATTGATTTGTCAGAGAGAGAGAGGGCCAGTATGCACAAGCAGGGGGAGAAGCAGGCCCCCCCCTGAGCAGGGAGCCTGAGGCAGGACTCGACCCCAGGGCCCTGAGATCATGACCAGAGCCGAAGGCAGACGCTTAACCGACTGAGCCACCCAGCCGCCCCTCTACTTCTCTTTCTATTCATGTCAGAGCTGAGCTATTATTTGTTTGTTTGTTTATCTTTTAAAGACTTATTTGTATATTTGAGAGCGAGAGCGAGCAGGAGCAGGAGGGGCAGAGGGTGAGGGAGAGAGCATCTCAAGCAGACTCTGTGCTCAGCTCAGAGCCCCACACAGGGCTCCATGTCACGACCCTGAGATCAAGACCTGAGCTGAAACCAAGAGTTGGATGCTTAACCAACTGAGCCACCCAGGCGCCCCAGAGCTGAGCTTTTAGAAGAGCATTCTGTAGCCCTGTGTCTACACCCTCCACCCCTGTAAACTGGCCTCTGCCATCATGCCTGTTACCACCCCCAAAGGTTGCTTGTCCAGCCCTCACCTCTTGGACCTGGTGGGTTCCAGCTTCCTCAGTGAAAGTCTCTTCTCCCTCAGGTCCCTGGATTCTATTCTGGCATCTCCCTACCTTTCCACACACCCCTTGTGCCATCCCATGTCCCCGTGGATGCTGTTCTCTAGGCCCCCGAAGATTGCCCCCAATGCCCCTTTTTTGGCACAACTTCCAGGTGACCTGTGAGGCTCCTCTCAGGTATCCCCTCCCCAAGAAACCCTGGCTAATCCCACCCGCAGTCCCTGGACTTGCCTCTCAAGCACAGTGCGTCCTTGCATTCTGGGGGGGGGGGTGAATCCCTCCCCTTCTAGAGCTTAGGTCCTCAAAGGCAGAAACCCCCTGTCGCTTATCTTTGGGTCCCCTGTTCAGGGTGCAGAACCTGATTCTGAACCAGCTGTTGATAAAACTGTGTGTCTCTGGGGCTGGAGAGCTGTGTGTTTGGAAGCAAGGGGGCAGCTAGGACCTGTGCATGGGATCCTGAGCTCCCAGAAACAGGCAGGAGGCCTGCATATTGCTGGGTTGCGGGGGGGAGCTGTTGCAGAAGGTGGGAGGGGCTGTCAAATCAGGCGTGCTCCCAGCAAGTGGCAGCAAGGGCCACCTCTAATAACCCCCATAAGGGCTCAGTAAATGTGTGTTGAATCAGCTGAGAGGCGTCTGTGCAGACTTAGCCATCATGAGAGGCATGAAGAGCCCTTGAATTCCTGCTGTTAGTAAAGATAATTTGGCAGGCAGATGAGAGGGAGGTTGCACGAGCAGCTTGTAGAGAGAAGCACCCAGCTGTAACAGAACAAGAAGTAGTGGCCCGACAGTTTCAGGTCAAGTGCGGGGCTCTGATGGCTTCTGGGAGGTAAGGGGAGCCAGGCCCCTTCCTGTACGTAGAGCCAGAGCATTCTCCTTAGTGATGGGTGATACACACCCACACTATGATGGTGATGCCATCATAGTGGCAAGGGGTGGCGTCAGGGTGACCAACTTGCCCAACTTTCCTGGGACTGGGGGATTTCCAAAGAAGCGACACTTTCAGTTTGCAAACCAGGACAGAGCCCCGGGCAAAACTGGGACAGTTGGTCACCCTTGGTGGCATTGGAGGGAGTATCAGTCTCAAGCAGGGCTCCCTTCCCCTCTGCTATTTAGAGCACAAGAAATCAAGTGGGCATTGGTCTGAGTTGCAACCCCACCAGGATGTGCCAATGGGGCTATGGGCCTTTATTGAGATTGTAAGGGGAGGGCTGCCTGGAGGTGGCATTGGTTGGGCCCTCTTCTCTCTTCTGGAGGGCTTATCCTAAAGGAGTTGGCTCTCAGCTCTGGTTTGGGGTCACTGTGTTTGGCAGGGGTGCTGTGAAGGTTAATGCATGTATTAACCTTCTATAAGGGCCAAGCCTTATGTGCAAGCTGCATGCGAGATATGCAGTAAGCCTGAAATTATCCTGAGCTGTTTTACCACAGCATAAAACATAATGATTACTAGTGTGGCTCTGCGACCACGGGTCCCAGGAATTTCAGGGCAGTTTTTACTACAGCGTCAGCATTGTTTTATTTATTTATTTTTAATTGAGAAGAAACTCACATCACATGTAATTTGCCATTTCATTTTATTTTTTAAGATTATTTATTTATTTGAGAGCAAGAGCACGAGCGCAGGGAGAGGCAGAGGGAGGGGGAGCAGTGGACTCCCCACTAAGTGTAGAGCGAGATGCAGGAGCTCGATCCTAGGACCCCAGGATCATGACCTGAGCCGAAGGCAGACGCTTCACCGACTGAGCCACCCAGGTGCCCCGAGAGCATTTATTTTTTAATAATAGTGAGTTGCATGATTTGCACGTGGTCTCTTTTTTTTTTTAATAATGATTTTTTATTATATTATGTTAGTCACCATACAGTACATCCCCAGTTTTCGATGTAAGGCTCGATGATTCATTAGTTGTGTATAACACCCAGTGCACCATGCAATACGTGCCCTCCTTACTACCCATCACCGGTCTATCCCATTCCCCCACCCCCCTCCCCTCTGTATCCCTCAGTTTGTTTCTCATAGTCCATAGTCTCTCATGTTTCATTCCCCCTTCTGATTACCCCCCTTTCTTTATCCCTTTCTTCCCCTACTGATCATTCTAGTTCTTATGTTCCATAGATGAGAGAAATCATATGATAGTTGTCTTTCTCTGTTTGACTTATTTCACTAAGCATTATCTCCTCCAGTGCCGTCCATGTTGTAGCAAATGTTGAGTGCACGTGGTCTTGATGCCACGTACTTTATTCCCACCCGGGGCTCTGGGGTCGAAATTCTGCGGTTTCTGATCTGAGAGAGAAAGTACATCCTGCCATGGCCCTTACAGAGGAGGACAATGGGAGCTTGCACCTGACCTCTCCAGACTGCTTTCTGTGAGACGGCTTTTGCCTGTGACACTTATCCTTACTTTCATGCTGTATTGTATTCTCCTGTAATAAACTGTACATTTGTAAGCATTGTTATGCTGGGTCTCTGGATCTCTGGTAGCAAGCCAACCCTGTTTTCACTACTGAGAGCTTGAAGTAGGGGAGCCGGGCCTGCTTCTTGTCTGGAAATTTGGGGGAGCAGGGGGACCGTAGAGCTAAGCCATGCCAGTGTGGTATGAAAGAACTGAAATGTGCCATCTAGATATGAGGCATCTAGACATCTAGACCTATGACAGAGGCCCAAGTTCTGTCTGATTCCAAAGCTCATGCTTTTGATGACTTCTCTATACTGCTCTTTCTCCCTTCATTAGGGATTCCTGTCACAAAGGAAGGCTTCCCATTTTATAGCCTTGTCTCTCTTCTTGGAACTGGGGCTTGGCATGTTTTTCCTTCCTTTCTCTCTCCTTGCCTTCCCTCTCTTGATTCTCTTTCTACTCCTAGTCCTTCTCCCTTCCTTTCTTCCTTTCCTCCCTGTTTGCTTCTTTCTTTCTTTCCTTTTAAAATTCCTTTTCCTTCCTTCCTCCCTTCCTCCCTCCCTTCCTCCCTCCCTTCCTTCCTTTGCTCCCTCCCTCCTCGTTTACCATTGGGATTCTCTCATTGTCTATGCTGTCGTCTTGCAACCCTGGGTAAATAACTCACTTAACCCACTACTTCATACAATATCTTGTAAAATCTGGACCCTAAGATTCATCCTAGTTTCCCACCAGCAGCATTGCTGGAAGAGCATGGAGGACACTCCCTAGCCCATCTTATAAGTACATGACAGACAGGGTGAGATAGCATACCAAGAGCTCTGCCTACAAGAGGAAAGTGCTGAGTATTTTCAATGGATCTTCTTACTGGCCCCCCAAATCCATTCTCCACCTTTTTCTGCCTTGTCCTATGCCCCAGGAGGCTAACCCTTCCATGGTCTGTGTCACATGGGCTTTCTTGCCCTCTGGCTTCTGTTTGGATTTGGCCAGGGGCAGGCATACTGACATGAGATTAGAGGGTGGGAAGAGAGAGAAGTCAGAGTATTCTTTCCGTTCCCTTCCTGTCTAGCCATAGTTTTGGAAAGGGCAGCATTCCTCAATGGCCACAACTGCTATCAGGCAACCCTCTTCCATAACTCCTTCTCTCACCAGGTTGTAGTATTACTTCCCTCTCTTTGCCTCTTCTGGTTGAGGGGTAGTAATGATTTCCCTCTGTTACTAGCCCCTGAACATCTTACCATCCCTTGCTGCTTCCCTCATTCCTGCCCACATCTTCATTCAGCGCATCTCGGATAAATCCTTTGAGTGTGCCCTCTGTCACTTGCCGGGACCCTGCCTCATAGAAGCAGGACAAGGAGCCACCCTAGGACCGGGGCCAGGATAGTGCCATTTCCACGGAGCCTGGGGTTCTCCTCCCCATCAAGTGAGAGCACATGTTGTCACAGCCATGGGCTTGGGTACTAGAAAAAACTGCGAATCCAAATCTGAAGTAGGGATGCAAAAGACATTCTTTCATACAAGTCTCTTGGGCTTTGTGTGAAGTGAGGTCTGATGGCCAGGCTTTGCTAGGACTACCAGACCCTAAACAAAGAGGATGGTACAGAATCACTATTCGCTCCTGACTTACTGGACTGTGTCAGGGTGGCTCAGGCACTCTCAAATCCGGACTTCATGGGAATGAACAATCTTATCTGAATCAGAGAGAGTGATAAATCAGGATGTCATTTTAGTCCTCAGTAGGGCAGTGTGAGTATGGCGTATTTCCTTTGCCTACATTGTTCCCAAGCCAGCTGTCTGGCATCCTCTGTGACCTCCTGGAATGATAGTAATCATCTGAGGTGACTATTGTGGGTCTCCTGGTTTGTGTTAATTGTTCCCATGGCTGGAATTCAACCATGTTTGTGCATGTCTCGTAACTTGGAGGGGAGGCAACACAAAGCTATTTATTTGCATCAGTATCAAATTGCACAGGGTACGTGTGTAAAGGAGGTTTTCATGAGCACCAGGGGAGATATGAAAATAAAGAAGATGGTGCCTTATTTTTCTTGGGTGTTGATTTTCCTGCCCAGCCTCAGAGATGTATTTGAGCCCTATATATATAGAGAGGTGAATGGCAAAAGCCGATGGATCTGGTCCCCCCCCATGCCTCGATGATTTGCAATTTCAGTGGTCTAAGGAGGCTACAATCTTCACACAGATGTGGTGGTAAGAAAATGAAAAATCTGGAAGAAAGGCAAAAGGGTGTCCTTTCCATGTCTTATTGGAGCCTTGTCTAACTGGTTTGCCTAAAGATTATTTAATTCTCTAGGGAAATGCATTTTGTGTGACTTACTATTGACTATTGATTAAGGCTGAGTCTTTGTGAAGTCTCTTTTAACTTGCTGCTCCCCCTGCTTATGCTCTCTCACTCTCTCTGTCAAAGGGATAGATAAAATCTTAAAAAAAAAAAAAAAGAGAGAGAGAGAGCTCGCATGAGCAGAGGGGAGGGTCAAAGGGCAAGGGAGAAGCAGACTGCCCGCTGAGCAGGGAGCCCGACACCCGGCCTTGAACCCAGGACCCCAGGATCCTGACCTGAACTAAAGGCAGATGCTTAACTGAGCCACCCAGGTGCCCTGTACAAGTCATATTTTTAACTTTCTAAAGATTATACTTTGACAGTGGACAGTGGTAGCTGTGGCAGGGATGAGGGACTCGGAAGGTGGGTTTTTTTGTTTTTTACTTTGTTATTTATTTATTTATTTATTTATTTATTTATTTATTTTAAAAAGATTTTATTTATTTATTTGACAGAGATAGAGACAGCCAGCGAGAGAGGGAACACAAGCAGGGGGAGTGGGAGAGGAAGAAGCAGGCTTCCTGCTGAGCAGGGAGCGCGATGTGGGACTTGATCCCAGGACCCTGGGATCATGACCTGAGCCGAAGGCAGATGCTTAACGACAACTGAGCCACCCAGGCGCCCCTTGGAAAGTGTTTTATTGAGCAATGTAAGAAGAATGGTGGGCGTTATATTGTTAACTATAGCTGACAGATATGTTTGTGAGGACATTAGATACACCTTCTGATGACTCTCAGACATCACTTGGTGAAACAAATATTTTACCCAAAGCTCCTGGTATTATCTTGACTGTGAAGACGAAAGAAAGTCAGAAGAGGGAGGCTGCCCAAGTTTCACTGAGACATTATTTCAGAACCTTTTCCTGAAAACTTCTGGTTGGGTATCTTTTTGCCAACTCTAACTCAGCGTATCTAACACTGAGCTTATTTTTCCCTCAAACATACTCCTACCATTTTCCCTACTCTATTGAATGGCATCTCTGCTCATCCAGTCCTTCAGGCCAGAAACTGGAAAGTCCTCTTGGGCTTCTCCTTCTTCTCCATCTTCTACCTATAATCAGTACTGTCAACCTAAATAAAGAGGTAAACTGAGGTAAGCTGGAATTACCAGAAATTGAGTTTATTCAGGAATGGTAGAGGAATTGCAATTTGGAAAACCCATGCTGTAGCAAGCTACAGCCTAGTCCATCGAGGGCTTGGGTGGGCTGTATTCATGGGCAGAGTGCAAAGAGGGGGAAGTCCAGCCCCTGTCAAAGCAGTAAGTTCATTGGCTTGAGGATGGGGAAAGATTCCTGGTGGGTTTTCATTGGTCAGGAGATAAGTCTCAGTCTTCCTGAATATCAGACATTTATATAAAAGAAACTGGTCTCTAAATCTTAAGTTCCGGAGGCTCCTGGGTGGCACAGCGGTTAAGCGTCTGCCTTCGGCTCAGGGCGTGATCCCGGCGTTACGGGATCGAGCCCCACATCAGGCTTCTCCGCTATGAGCCTGCTTCTTCCTCTCCCACTCCCCCTGCTTCTGTTCCCTCTCTCACTGGCTGTCTCTATCTCTGTCAAATAAATAAATAAAATCTTTTAAAAAAATAAAAAATAAATTCTTAAGTTCCACTCTTCCATGAGATTCTCCATTTTGTATCTTCCAGTTCCTATTTATTTATTTATTTATTTATTTAAAACGTTTAGTTATTTTTTTTAAGTAATCTCTACTCCCGACAGGGGGCTCAAACTCACGATCCAGAGATCAAGAGTCACATGCTCTACTGACTGAGCCAACCAGGCGCCCCCCTTTGTTCCATTTTAATTTATTTTATTTTATTTCATTTTATTTTTATTTAAAGATTTTTAAAAAGTTTTAAGATTTGTTTATTTATTTGAGAGAGGGTGCGCATGCATGAGTGGGGGAGAGGGGCAGAAGGAGAGGGAAAAGCAAACTCCCTGCTCAGCAGGGAGCCCAACACAGGGCTCATCCATCCCAGGACCCCGAGATCACAACCTGAGCCAAAGTCAGACGCTTCACTGACTGAGCCACCCAGGCACTCCTAAAAATTTTTTTAAAAAGTTTTTTATTTAAGTAATCTCTGTACTCCACATGGAACTTGAAGTCATGACCCCAAGATCAAGAGTTGCATGGCCCTCCAACTGAGCCAGCCAGGCATCCCTAAAGATTTTTTATAAGATTTTATTTTTAAGTAATCTGTACACCGAACATGGGTCTCCGATTCATAACAAGAGTCACATGCTCTGCTGAGTGAGCCAGCCAGGAGCCCCTCCAGTTCCATTTTAGATTGAAATTTGTTTACACACCCAAGTCTTTCTAACTCTATCGCATAAACATTTACCCTTCTTGTTCAGTCTTCCTGTTACTGCTTTCTCAATTCAATTCTTTATCATCTCTCACCTGATAGCCTCCTCACCTGCCTCAGGTTCACCTTTCTTATCACCCGTTCTGCCAGTCTTATATCACGTTGCCAGTTTCATCTCTCTAAAAGAAAATTGTAATCATGTTACTCCTCTGATTAAAACCCTTCAAGGGAGGGATGCCTGAATGGCTCAGTTGGTGAAGCGTCTGCCTTCAGCTCAGGTCATGATCCCAGGATCCTGGGATCAAGCCCCATATCGGGCTCCCTGCTCAGTGGAGAGCCTGCTTCTCCCTCTCCCTCTGCCTCTCCCCCAGCCTGTGCTCCCTCTCGGTCTCTGTCAAATAAATAAATAAATAATCTTTTAAAAATAAATTAATAAAATAAAACCCTTCAAAGGAAGCCAGTGCAGAAGCAGAGTGGATGGAATTTAATGATGGAATGGATAAAACAATCAAGGGCGTGAAAAAAAAGTCTTCAAGGTTTCTTGCTGCCTATGGGGTAAAGTCCAGTCCAAGCTCTTAGCACTAAGGCATTTTATAACCCGATCTCAATCTGTTTTATCAGCCTGGTCTCATCTCCAGGCCCTCCCTAGCAAACATCCTGGCAAACATCCTATACTACCATTGCATTGCACTTCTCACTGTGCTGTTTCGAGCTTCCTTCTTTTTGTGCTTTCTGTTCCCTTTGTCCCAAATGATTTCATTCCTCTTCATTTATGATTATATTCCTCGTCACCTGTCAAACTCCTCCAGGTGGAAGTCACTGGTGTCTTTTTAAATTTTACACCCTACACACCTTACTTACCTCACCCTAGTGGCGACGCTGGTATCCCTTGGAAATACTCCTATTAGGTAAGAGTAAGCAAAAGAAGCAAAGTGAAATAGAGTATTATAGTAGTCTCCCACTTGTTCTGGAAAGAAGGAAAAATTTCAAAAGCATTCATATGTCGATTTATCTTTTTAAAAAGAAATACAAGACAAATAAACCAGAAAACAACAAGATTAATCACCTACGAGAGGTTGGGTCAGAGAGGAGAGATGGTACAGGAAAGATGTGGGAAGGAATGACACTCCTGAGTATGCATTACTACGTAGTTTTGACTTCTAAAGCATATTAATATTCTATATATTCAAAAACGAAAAGTAAATCAATAAGGATGAGAAGGGGGAGGGACGCCTGACTGGCTTAGTCAGAGGAGTGTGTGACTCTTGATCTCGGGGTTGTGATTTCGGGCCCCATTGGGTGTAGAGATTACTTAAATAAATGAAACTTAAAAAAAAAGGATGGGGGAAATAACTCAACTGAAAATGGAACAAATGAATCACATTGTATTTCAAATAACTACACTTAAAGAGGAGGTAGGGGCAGTAGAAAGGACTAATTCAAGTCATTTATGAACTCCCAGTCTGAGATGAGATGGGGTTATGAGGCAAGCAGAACTGCAAACAAATCCTGAACTCTCTTTAGTAGGTTTGGTTTTAGTAGAGGTATAGGAGAAACAATTCTGAAACGACTCAAGATAAAGGATTGAGCAAATGAATAAATGGTCAACGTAGTTGGGCGTCAGGGTTCTCACTGTGAAAGAAGGGATATACAAATATGAAATGGTGAAAGGCAAGAACGAACCCTGTGAGGATGGATTGGAATTGGAAGGATTGGTGTGAACTCATTATTTCTGAAATATGTACATATATGTATATATGCATGTTAATGTGCTTATTATATATCTGTATATGTGTGTATGTATATGTATACATGTGTGCATGTATATACTAGTTTTGTCTAATGAAAGGGCCAAGAGGAAAAGACACCCCAGTAGTAATGAGTACACCTAATGCTCAGAGCTTTATCTCTAATACTGTTTCCTCCCTAAAAGGAACCAGGCTCCTTAGAGTAATGGCAGATTGCAGGGCTAGGACAGAGTAGGGATGAGATAAATCTGGAACTTTTTTTTTAAGTAGGCTCCATGCCTAGTGTGGAGCCCAATGCAGGGCCTGAACCCATGACCCTGAGACCAAGACCCAAGCTGAGATCAAGATTCAGAAACTCAAACCAACTGAGGCATCCAGGTACCCCAAACCTGTAACATCTTTTATGTTATAAAGTAAGGAAGTGCTTTAAAAACAATGAGGGCATGTCATAAGTAAACAGGAGCCAGCTTGAAGGAGCTCCCATTGGCCAAGTCTGGGAGTATTTGAGCACCAAATCATTCCGTGTAGTGATAAATTATAAATCATTGAAAAAAATAGAAATCCGTGAGTCCATACTGACAATCCATCTGTCCACCCAATCTATCCATCCATCAGTAAGGGAGGAGGGTAGGCTCTTGTTTAAAGTAGAATGTCAAGTGCCCACTGATTAATGCAGAAAGAGTTCTGGAGTAGGAAAGTCAGTGTTTTGTAACTATTTTAGTAAAGATTGGATCGGGCAAGAATCATCAAAGGGTACTAAATCCAGAGGGAGTTTTTTGGGGTGCCCAGCTGGCTCAGGCAGTAGAACATGAACTCTTGATCTCAGGGTCATGAGTTGAAGACCCATGCTGGCCATAGAGCTTACTTAATTAAAAATAAATAAATAATTCCAGGAGAATTTTTTATGAGGAACAGAATATTTTCATTGCTTTAAGATGTCTCCCTTACAGAATTGCTTACTAGTTTCAAGGAAGAAAAAATAATTATACAGCAGAGAAATCTGACAACCCCTTATCTAGGTGATTAAAATGAACATCGCTGGGGCCCCTGGGGGGCTCAGTCAGTTAAGTGTCCAGCTCTTGATTTCGGCTCAGATCATGATCTCAGGGTCATGAGATACAGCCCCACATTGGGCTCTGTGCTAGGCATGGAGCCTGCTTAAGATTCTCTGTCTCTCCCTCTGCCCCCCCCCTTGCATGCTCTCTCTTTCTCTCTTAAAAAAAAATTAACATCACTGATGAAGGACAGATGAACATCATGTACCTCCAGTGGCAAAGCCCTGTGAAGGACATGGCACTGCCTATGGAAGATTCCAGTTAAGAATACAGTGGAGAGGGGCGCCTGGGTAGCGCAGTCGTTAAGTGTCTGCCTTCGGCTCAGGGCATGATCCCAGAGATCTGGGATTGAGCCCCGCATCGGGCTCCTCCGCTGGGAGCCTGCTTCTTCCTCTCCCACTCCCCCTGCTTGTGTTCCCTCTCTCACTGGCTGTCTCTCTGTCAAATAAATAAATAAAATCTTAAAAAAAAAAAAGAATACAGTGGAGAGCGCCTGGGCGGCTCAGTTGGTTAAGCGTCTACCTTTGGCTCAGATCATGATTCCAGAGTCCCCAGATCCAGTCTTGCATCAGGCTCCCTACCCAGCAGAGAGCCTGCTTCTCCCTCTGCCCTTCACCCTGCTTGTGCTCCCTCTCTCCCTCTCTCTCAAATAAATAAAATTAAAAAAAAGAATACATGCAACAGAATATTGTTCAGCCATAAAAGGAATGACACATGCTACCACATGGATGGACCTTGAAGACATATGCTAAGTGAAATAAACCAGACACAAAAAGGACAAATACTGTATGATTCCACTTATATGAGGTACCTAGAATATTCCAATCCATAGAGAAAGAAAGTAGAATGGTAGTTATCAGGGGCTAGGGAGAAGGAGGAATGGGGAGTTACTGTTTAATAGGTAGAGTTTCAGTTTGGGAAGATGAAAAAGTTCGGAGACGGCTAATGGTGTCGGTTGCACAGTGTGAACGTACTTAATGCCCCTGAACTGTACACTTAAAAATAGTTAAACTGTGGGGCACCTGGCTGGCTCAGTCAGTAGAGCATGTGACTCTTGATCTCAGGGTTGAGTTTGAGCCTCACGTTGGGCATAGAGCTTACTTTAAAAATAAATACAGGGGCGCTTGGCTGGCTCAGTCGGTAGAGTGGTAGAGCATGCGACTCTTGATCTCAGGGTCATGAGTTCTAGCCCCATGTTGGGTATGGAGATTACTTAAAAAAAAAGAATACATAATTTCAATGTAATTGTGAGGAAATATTAGACAAATGCAAAATGAGGAATATTTTTTATTTTTTTTAAGGAGGGGATGTATTCTTCAAAAATGTCTATGTCATAAAAGACAAAGCAAAAACATGGGGGCACCTGGCTGGCTCAGTTGGTAGAGCATGCAGCTCTTGATCTCAGGATTGTGAATTTGATCCCCCATTGGGTGTAGAGATTACTTAAAAATAAAATTTTAAGGGGCGCCTGGGTGGCCCAGTTGTTTGAGCATCTGACTGTTGATTTCTCCTCGGGTCATAATCTCAGGGTCATGGGATTGAGCCTGGTGTCAGGCTCTGCAATCAGAGGGAGTCTTCTTGAGATTCTCTTTCTCCCTCTGCCTCTCCCCGCCGCCCTCTCTCTCTCAAATAAATAAATAATCTTGAAAAAATAAATTAAATTAAATTAAAAAATTTTTAAAAAGCCTGTGGAAATGTTCCAGATTAAAGGAAGCTGAAGAGACAAGATGTTGTTGGTTCACAAACTGAAGTATATAGGGGTGAAGGGCAATGATATGTAATACTCTTAAATAGTTCAGGAGGATAGATAGATAGATAGATAGATAGATAGATAGATAGATAGATAGAGCATGCAAATGATAAAGCACATGGGGTAAAAAGTTAACATTACATGAATCTGGGTAAAGGTGTTAGAGGAGGTCATTGAGAGGGCATGACCCCTGATTGACCCATGAGCTAGATGCCAGGCAGTCAGAAGTTCCTCACCTCCTCTCCTATCCTGGGAATGTACGTTCTGCCCACCATTCCCACAGTGGAAGCTGTTGCAAGGACATAGCCTTGAGAGAATAAGTTGTGGAGAACATCTGGACTATATATGCAACTGGACCCCGTTAAGGCCTCTATATATACATTTTTTAAAAAAGATTTTAGGCGCACCTGGGTGACTCAGTCGGTTAAGTGCCTGCCTTCAGCTCAGGTCATGATCCCAGGGTCCTGGGATCGAGCCCTGCATCAGGCTCCCTGCTCAGTGGGGAGCCTGCTTCTCCCTCTCCCTTTGCCTGCTGCTCCCCCTGCTTGCGCTCTCTCTCTCAAATAAATAAATCAAATCTTTAAAATTTATTTGAGAGAGAGAGAGTGAGCGAGCAAGTGGGGGTAGGCTCAGAGGTAGAGGGACAAGCAGACTGCCCTGAGCTCAGAGCTCAATGTAGGGCTCCATCCCATGACCCTGAGATCATGACCTGAGCACCCTAAGGACTCTATATAAACTTTTAAGATTTAGTGGGTGGGTACAGAGATTTAGTCATATCATAGCCACCTAAGATAAGGCTTGCATGTAAGTTCTCTTGCTTGGTAAACCCACCACCTACCAATCTAGAGTGGTCTACCTCTTTCTTTGGTCTCTCACTGCCCTCTGTGTACCGGGGCCAATTTTAGATTTCACCTAGGAAGCTCCCAAGGTTTCAAACCAACAAAAGGTGTCCTTGCTGCTATTCTTATTCTAGCACGCTTGCCCTAAGCTTGAAATTATCTCCAAATAAAAAGTTAAAAAACAAAACAATAGTACCTTTTTAGTATGTGTCATATTAATTGATTGTGGCTTCACTACTCTGTGAGTAATCACAGACACTATGTCTTTTTTTTTTTTAAGTAATCTCTGCTCCCAACATGGGGCTTGAACTCATGACCCCCAAGATCAAGAGCCACATCTTCCACTGACTGAGCCAGTCAGGCGCCCCAGACTTAATCACCATTGCCAGGGCCTGGGAGTGGGTGGGTACCTTCACAGGACAGGGCAAATAGTAGGTATGCAATGCACGTTTGATGATTGAACATAATCATTTGCAAATGAATGCTCACAAAGGTTGTGCTGATGAGGGTTATTTCCTGGGTGATACTAGGCAAGGGTTCAGGCAAGTTAAGAAGTCTCTGCTGGCTCTCCTAAGAAAGCATATATAGGTTTCTTTTTCTTGTGGTTAGTATATCTTTTTTTGTGGTATTTCTTTTCTTAAATTAGAGTATAATTGACATATAACATGTTAGTTTCAGGTATACAATATAATGATTCAATCCTTTATACACTGCAAAATGATCACCACAGTAAGTCTGGTTACCTTCCATCATCATTGTTACAAACTTTTTTTTTTATGATGAAAACTTTCAATTTTTACTCTCTTGGCAAGTTTCAAATATGCAATACAGTATTATTGACTGTAATCATCATGTTGTATATTACATCCCTGTGATGTTTATTTTATAACTAGAAGTTTGTACCTCTCAATCCACTTCACCCATTTTACCCACCTTCCTCTCCCCTCCCTTCTGGTAATCACCAATCTGTTCTATGTGAGTTTTGTTTTGTTTTGCTCATATGTTTTTGTTTTTTTTTTAGATGGCACATGTAAGTGAAATCCTAAGTATTTGTCTTTCTCTGAGTTATTTCACTTAACATAATACCCTCAATCTCCATCCATGTTGTTGCAAATGGCAAGATTTCATTCTTTTTTATGGCTGAGTAATATTCCATTGTGTGTATGTATGTATGTATGTATGTATGTATGTATATATTTATATGGAATAATATGGAAAAAAAATATATATCTATCTCACATCTTTTTTATCCATTTATCCATCAATGGACACTTAGGTTGTTTCCATATCTTAGCTATTGTAAATAATGCTGCAGTGAACATAGGGAGTGCATATATCTTTTTGAATTTGTGTTTTCATTTTCTTTGGATAAATACCCAGAAGTGGGATTGTTAGATCATATGGTAGTTCTATTTTTAATTTTTTTGGGGAACCTATATACTGTTTTTCACAGTGGTGTAGATTTCTTGATGTTATTGCCTCTTCCTTTCAAGGATTCATTTGATATCACAGGCATTATAACTCTGTAAAGCATGTGTTATGGATTCCTCAGTTCTGAGTATGTTAAGGCTTTCCTAAAGTAAAGCCCAAACAATTTTGTTCAGGCTATGTTGAAATTTACCATTTCCTGTTATCTCTATAATTGAGCAGACACCCTGAAAAATTTGTGAACACTCCCACACCACCTTCACAAAAAGATATTATTGTAAGCCACAAAGAAGTCCCATGATTCACTGAAGAAACTCTCCAAACAAGTGCCTGCCCCATTATATCTGCCTCTAATTAAGAGAATGACTCATCAGTATTCCATGATGGTTAATTGTTTTTACTACTGCTTTTGACTATTTTCAAAAAAAACTGTAACTCAAAAAAGAATTTTTTAAATTGTAATTCACTCATTCATTAAGAAAAAATATTGTTGAATATCTACTGTTTGAGGGATATTGACCTGGTCACTGAGGATACAGTAGTGAACAAAACAGATATGTCTCTGGTGTCATGGAGCATACAGTATAGTAGGGGAGACAGATATTAGACAAGTATATCAGAGATTACCTTTGTAAAACTCAACATTTAAAAAAAGATACAACGGATTTCCAGGCTTAAGACTCAATGTTCCTAGAAATCATTTCTTTAGGAAGTTTGGGTGTATACGTTTTGTGGTTTTACAAAATTATCCGTTAGAGTCTTTCTATATATCTCCTCCTTGGATTGACAGTTAATGCTGTTGGTTTGTCATTAATAGAAGTAATAGAATTAACTTGTCAGCAATTTTCTCAGTAACATAAGAAATGAGCCCTATATCAGTGACCGGTGGGAACAGATGGCACACTCACATTTTTTGAAAGAAGCGTTTAATAAAGCATTTAATAAAGCATTTAATAAAAATGTGCAAAATTTAGGTAGTGTGTCGAGAATCCACAAGTGATATTCCAGAACCTATGGCTAGCAAGGCTGTTAACATCCTTGTATCTAAAGCAGCCAGAGGGAGAGTGATTTCTTGAACCTGGGTGAGGGGGAACAAGGGCCTTATGGCAAGGGCTGCTTGTTTGACCTTCAGGTGAGGGAAACAGCCAGCCAGCCTACAGAAACCTCTCAGGGAACAAGTCATAGAAAAGTACCCCAACTTCGTTCTCCTCCATTCCTGTGATTCCCTGACAGTCCTCTCCATTGGCCAAACCAACTGGAAGCCAGCGGCCATGGAGCGCGCCGATACATGTATATGGGTGAGAATGGAGCAGAGTGGGGAGTGGATCCGGAGGAGCAAATCAATAAAGAGTAAGGAGCACAGGTCCTTAGTACTCTCTTCTTATCACAGCCTAGGTCTTTAACTGTTGACTCCACCTCTCTTACATTTTATTTTCTAATCTTACCATGTCCTAATCCCCCTTTCTAATGTAAAACAGAGGCTCCTCTTTGGAAGCGAATGCTTGTCACTTTTTCCTGGTTGTTGTAGATAGGCTGTTTTGAGACCACAGGATTGAGCCGTGGAAACTTGGTCAAGGCAACAGGGCCCACGGGACCCCAACCCCCTGGCTAAATCCAGACAGGCCCATCAGGCAACCTATCTCAAGATAAATAGCCATAAGCCCTAACTAACCAGCTGGCTGCTACATACAACCAGGCGCGGTTACCAAAAAAGGGAAAATTCTGGGGCGCCTGGGTGGCACAGCGGTTGGGCGTCTGCCTTCGGCTCAGGGCGTGATCCTGGCGTTCTGAGATCTAGCCCCACATCAGGCTCCTCCGCTAGGAGCCTGCTTCTTCCTCTCCCACTCCCCCTGCTTGTGTTCCCTCTCTCGCTGGCTGTCTCTATCTCTGTCGAATAAATAAATAAAATCTTTAAAAAAAGAAAGGGAAAATTCTATTCGTCCCCCTCCCTCCTTACCTTCCCCCTTTAAATACAGCCCCCACCCACTGCCTCCTTGCAGACAATCTCTGCTTTGCTCCCTTGTGGTGTATTCAATAAACTTCTAACTCCTTTGTTTGACCTTGGGTGAATTCTTTCACCGCTGGGGCACCGGTTTCCACCGCATCAGGTTGCCCCACATTTGGGGGCCCCCATCGGATTGGGAGAGACACCATAGTTGTGACTTCAGGCCTTCTTCCTCCCTCCCTCATCCCTTTGACCAAGATCTTTTCACCTGCTCTGGGTAACCTTGCCCAGTTCAGCCTAAGTTCTGGAACACAATTTTGGCCAAGGCCCTCATAGCAAGCACTTCTTGCTTTAGCCCTGTGAGTGGCAAGCGGATGTAACAGAATGAGATGGGAAGCGCTTATTTGTGTCAGACTAATAACTCAGTCACTGCTCCAGTTCTGTTTACCTCCACCCCCACCCCTTGCCTGGCAACCACACCCATGATTAGGATCATTGAGAACAAAGACACTGGACTCTAAACAACCAGGTTCAAAGATACCTACCTCCCCAGAGGAAGGATGAAAATGGTTGGAGAGACTATGAACCCGAAGAACTAGTATTTCTTGCCTAGGCCGGATGATGAAATTTTTTTTTTTTTTTGGATGATGAAATTTTTGAAAAGGCAGGCTAGTAAAGAGTTCTGGCATGCATGGGAAAGAAACTCCAATTTCATTACCGTGGCTACCTTTGGAGACGGAAGGTAAAGAGATCCAGGAGAAGTACAGAGAGAGCTCCAACTGGGGTTATATTTTATTTCTTAATAACCGAAATGCTGAAGCATATGGAAGAAAATGCTAGAATTTGCTAGTGAATGGTAGGGTGCTACTTATGAAATTCTTTGTATTTTTCTCTGTGTGGAGAGTACAGTTCGGAGGTGGGGGCGGGGGCTACACGTGACCAAGGAAAGCAGACAGGGTGTAGAGAATAGTGCAATTATCTGTCTGCCAGGGTCCCAGTGGTGTTCTGGGAGCATGTTTCTTCAGTCTAGCCACAGGCTAACTGCCTCATGGGGCTCTGGAATCCTGATAAAGTTTGCATTCTTAGCTCTGCTCTACAAGGGAGGTAGTCCTCTGTAGTAGTTAGGAGCCAGTTTGTAGACCCAGCCTGCCCGGGTCAGATCTCCACTGGGGCACTTGCTGGCTGTGTCCCAGTTTCCTCATCTGTAAAATGGGATGAGAATGTCAACCCATGTCAAAGGGTTGAGAGGATTATGGCCACAGACTAAATTTTACACTCTTTTTAGGCTGTTATTCTCCCAGACAAGCTGCACTAATGAGAAGAGTCCTCTAGCGCAGGGGTTGGCAAACTTTTTCTGTAAAGGGCCACATACTAAGCATTTGAGGCTTTGCAGGCCGTACGATTTCCCCCAACTGATGTAGGAAAGATGTTAGGGCTCAAAGCCGATGGCCAAGGAAGAATTCTTGAGATGTCTTTGGTGCAAAAAGGTGATTTTATTGAAGCACGGGGACAGGACCTGTGGGGAGAAACAGCTGCACTGGGGTCATGAAGAGTAGCCCATTATATACTTGCAAGTTGGGAGGGGGTTAGGGACAGAACAAACCTCCAAGGTATTTTGGAAACAAGGTTTCCAGGATCCTGAGTGGGCTAGCTATTGTTAGGAAAGGTCATTTATTACTGTTTAGTAAACCCTCAGTCAAGAGACCCTTCAGATGTGTATCAGTGGGCCATATGCTTAAAGGATGATTCCTAACATGTATCTTGAGGGGGGCGGGTAGAGATAAAGGGAGCTTCCAAAGGAATTTCTATGTGTTTAAAGTAGACTCACAGGATCCTGGAGGATAGGGTTAAGATTGCCTTTTGCCCTTAGCCAAGTGTCTACATCGAGGCAGTTGAGTCCCTAGAGGAATGTCATTCTGCTTGTTTCAAGGACTTGTCAATGGGCTTTGTTTCCCACATCTCCAACTACTTAACTCTGGTGTAGTGAGAAAGCAGTCATGCACAATACATAAACAAATGGGTATAGTTGTGTTGCAATAAAATTATTTTTATTCATTACATCCACTAATAATCAGTGGGAGCCAGAGGCCTGAGTTTTCAGAGCTCAAGAAGGCAGTGGGGGAGCAGGGACTTCATTATCCTCTGGGGAGAGGGCATACAGCACAGAGATAGGGTATGAAGGTGGGTGTAAGGGATTGACTCCTGAATGGGAAGCAGCTTAAAGGGGAGCATTGTGAGCTGCGGAGGAGAAAGGAGGGAAGAATTAGGGAAGAGTTCTGTAAATTATTTGCAACTTCACACAGGTGTGCCCCTTCTGGGTTCTAGGGGATCCTGATGTATTGCCCTCCTCAGTCCTCAGGACAGCCAGGCAAGGACTAGTGTGGCTGAGCCCCTAGGCTAATCATCTCTATCCATGAGCCATCTATCTATTTACCACAGTGTGCCCTAAAAAATCAGTTTCCATGAGGACTGTTTTAAAAAAAAGGCCCCAAATGGAGTCAATTGCAAACCTAGACTTAATTGCAAGATTAACGTGACCTTTAACCAGTCATTCTGGAATTTCTGGATCAGCACTAGTGAAGTAATCTTCTTGATAAGACCCCTTGCCCTTCTTCCTAAGGGAAGGTGATCTTACCTGAAACAATCCTTTCTTTTGCTAATAACTTCCTTGTTTCTGCCTATACAAACCTTCGTTTTGTACAACCCTTTTGTACAGCGCCTTTCTACTTGCTAGATGGGATACTGCCTGATTCATGAATTGTTGAATAAAGCCAATTAGCTCTTCAAATTTACTCAGTTAAATTTTGCTTCAACTGTACCATGACAAGAAATAGTCTGGGAAGCACCAAATTAGGAAATAAGGTGTACCCAGGGTACCACTCCTGATCTTTCCACCAACCTAATTGTATGTACAGCTTTGAAATACATGCCGGAAACCTTAAACCAAGAACTGCTTAAGGTCTTCCGTATAAGGTAATGGCAGACCGGGTAATTCAGACCAACCTTCCTTCTAAAGACAAGTAAAAAATGTGGACAAAGTCTATGAAAAAATATTTAAAAGCATCAAAAGAGCTACTGATGTTGTAGGCATTTTATTAGTTGAACATCAAGAAGATATTTAGGCAATAAGAGAATTTCATGACCTACTTTATGTCAGACATTTTTTTAAAAGATTTATTTATTTGAGAGAGAGACAAAGAGAGAGAATGAGCAGGAGGGGCAGAGGGAGAGGGAGAATCTCAAGCAGACTCCGCACTTAGCGTGGAACTTGACACAGGCTCCATCTCTCAACGCAGATCAGGACCTGAGCCGAAACCAAGAGTTGGATGCTTAACCTACTGTGCCACCCAGGTGCCCCATATGTCAGACATTTTAACATTTAAATAAAATGGATACATTCTTTGAAAACATAACTTATCAAAATTAATACAGAAAGAAAATAGCTCAAATAATATTAAAGTTTCAGGCCCAGAGCGCTTCACAATGGAGTTCGTATAAATACTTGAAGAAGAAATAGCTCCAGTCTCTTCCAGAGAGTAGGAATAGGATATTGTCCAACTTATTTTATGAGGCTGCTCTAACCTTGGTACCAGAACAACAACAAGGACAGTTTGAGAAAGGCAAAATGATAGGCAATTTCATTCACCAGCATAGGTACAAAACTCCTAAGCCAAATTTTAGCAAACCAAGTCCAGCAATATATAGAGGAAAGGATAATACATCTTGAATAGGTTGGGTTTATGCCCAGAAATGCAAGGATATTTTGACAAAAGAAGCAATTGTTTTAATTGGCCATATTAACATTTTTTTCTTTTTCACATTTTTATTTAAATTCTAGTTAGTTAAGATATAGTGTAATATTGTTTTCAGGAGGACAATTTAGTGATTCATCACTTACATATAACACCCAGTGCTCAATATGACAAGTGCCCTCCTTAATACCCATCACCTATTTAGCCCATCCCCACCCTCCTCCCTCCAACAACCCTCAGTTTGTGCTCTATCATTAAGAGTCTTATGGTTTGTTTCCCTCTCTTCCCCCCCTTCCCATATGTTCATCTGTTTTGTTTCTTAAACTCCACATATAAGTGAGATTGTATGGTATTTGTCTTTCTCTGCCTTTTTTTTTTTAATGATTTTTTACTATGTTATGTTAGTCACCATACAGTACATCCCGGGTTTCCAATGTAAGATCTCTGCCTGTCTTATTTCACTTAGCATAATCCACTCTAGCTCCATCCACGTTGTTGCAGATGGCAAGATTTCATTCCTTTTGATGGCTGAGTAATATTCCATTGTATACATATACCACTTCTTTATCCATTCATCAGTTGATGGACTTTTGGGCTCTTTTCCTAGTTTAGCTATTGTTGATAATGTTGCTGTAAACATTGGGATGTATGTGTCCCTTCGAATCTGTATTTTTGTATCCTTTGTTTAAATACCTAGTAGTGCAATTGCTAGGTCATAGTTTAGTTCTATTTTTAACTTTTTGAGGAACCTCCATACTGTTTCCCAGAGTGGCTGCACCAGTTTGCATTCCCACCAATAGTGCAAGAGGGTTCCCCTTTCTCCACATCCTCCCCAACACCTGTTCTTTCCTGTGTTGGATCAAGCCCTGAGTGGGGCTCTGCGCTTGGCAGGGAGTCTGCTTGAGATTCTCTCTCTCTCCCCTGCCCCTCCCCACTGCTCTCTCTCTCTCTCCAAAATAAGTAGGTGGATCTTTAAAAAAAGAAGAAGACTTAAACTAATGAAGAGATACACTGTGTTCATGGAGTAGAAGACCAAATATTGTTGTCAGAGGAAGTCATTGAGAGGATGTGACCACCCAAAGTAAGCTTTGTATATATGGAAGCTCCCTTGCTTATGAAGACTGCCTCCCACCAATCTGGAGCGCTCTGCCTCTTTCTTGGGTTTCTTCCTGCTCACTGTGTTTGTGTGTGGGGGGGAGGTGGTTTCAAATTTCACCCAGGGAATGAACCAACAATTGTAAAAAAGTAAAATGATCTATAGATTCAATTCAATGATCTATAGATGCAATGTAATCTGTAGATTACAACTAAAATCCCAGCAGGTTTTGTTTGTGGAATTTGACAAGCTAATTCAAAAACACACATGGAAATCCACAGGGCCAAGGATAGCCAAGGTACTGTTGAAGAACAGGGTGGGAGGAATTGCAATAGCAGATATCAAGACTCATTGTAAAGCTATATTGATTAATACATTGTGATATTAACACAAATAAAGATAAGTAAGCCAGTGGAGCAGAACAGAGAGCCCAGGAACAGACTGATTATTTTAAGTGCATTAAAATTATGAAATTCTTTTGGGGCACCTGGGGGGCTCAGTCAGTTAAGCGTCATTTGGCTCAGGACATGATCTCATGGGTGTGGAGTCGAGCTGCACATAGCACTGTGTGCTCAGCCGGGAGTCTGCTTAAAGATTCTCTCCCTCTGCCCCTCCCCCTACTTGCTCTTTCTTGTGCTCTCTTTCTCTGTCTCTCCAGAATAGATAATGCTAAGTGAAATAAGTCAAGCAGAGAAAGACACTTATCATATGGTTTCACTCATTTATGGTACATAAGAAATAGGAAGATCGGTAGGAGAAAAAAGGGAAGAATGAAGGGAGGGTAAACAGAAAGGGGAATGAACCATGAGAGACTATGGACTCTGGGAAACAAACTGAGAGCTTCAGAGGGGAGGGGGGTGGAGGATTGGGATAGGCCGGTGATGGGTATTAAGGAGGGCACGTATTGCATGGTGCACTGGGTGTTATACGCAAGTAATAAATCATGGAACTTTACATCAAAAACTAGAGATGTACTATATCGTGACTAACGTAACATAATAAAAAATTATTATAAAAAAATAAAGTGGCCTTTTAGTAAAAAAAAAAAAAAAAAGAACAAATAAATCTTAAAAAAAGGAAGGCACCTTAACTTTATTGCTGCCCCTGTAAGCTGTGATACAAATCTCACTCACATAAGTGACCAAGAACCAACTCAACTCTCTACACCATAAGTTTTTTTTTTACACTCAGTTCTTGTTTGTATCTGTAGTTTGTTTTCATTGTTACGTAGTAGTCCATTAGATGAATGTGGCATGTTTTTATTCATTCTACTTTTGAAGGACAGCTTCTGTTAAGCATGTACATATGTATATTATATATTATAGGGTACATGGGAAGGTATTTCTGCCAGATACACCTGTGTGGAACTGCTCACCCATGAAATACATATATTTTCAAATTTAGTAAATAATATCAGACAATTTTCAAAGGTGGTTGCAACAATTTACAGTCTCATTATTTCTCCATGTTCTTGTCAGCCATTGTTAGTGTCAGGCTTTTAATTTTCACCAATCAAGTGGGTGTACAGTAGCATCACATTGTGGTTTTAATTTGCATTTCTCCGGTTACTAATGAGGTTAAGCAAATTTTCATACGTTTATTATCTAGTTGGATTTACAGTTTTGTGGAGTGACTACTCCAGTCTCTAGCCTGTTTTTCTATTATGTTGTCTTTTGTCTTATTGATTTGTAGGAATTCTTTATTTTGGAAAATAGCCTTTTTTTCTACTGGATTTATTGCAGATATCTACTCCATTCTGTGACTTGTCTTTTCACCTTATGGTATTTTCTTTTTTTTTTATTTAAAGGTTTTATTTATTTATTTGACAGAGAGAGAGACAGTCAGCGAGAGAGGGAACACAAGCAGGGGGAGTGGGAGAGGAAGAAGCAGGCTCCCAGTGAAGGAGCCTGATGTGGGGCTCGATCCCAGAACTCTGGGATCACGCCCTGAGCCGAAGGCAGATGCTTAACGACTGAGCCACCCAGGCACCCCACCTTATGGTATTTTCTGATAAAGAGAATTTCTTTCTTTCTTTCTTTCTTTCTTTCTTTCTTTCTTTCTTTCTTTTTTTGAGAGGGAGGGAGAGAGAGAGAAGATGGGGGGGCAGAGGGAGAGAAAGAATCTTAAGCGGGCCCTATTATGGTAAATAGTGGTATGGATGTAGACAGGGAGAAATCCTACTGGTCTGGTACGTGTTAGAGGATTGTCTGCTCAGCAACTGTGGGAGTAGAAGTCTGCATAAAGGTCCTGAACTGGGCAGAGGGCCATCCCTCACCTCAGTGGCTACTACGGTTAAGGACTGTGGGCTCTATGAGGGCTCCTTTATGTTGGGCTAAGAGATGGTATGTGAAGGAATCCTGGACTGAGCAGAGACCATACATGGTTGCTGGGCTGTGGTATGCATATGAGCACTGCTCTTGAAAGAAGAAGATTTGGAAGGAAAAAAATCGGTCAAGGAAAAGGGATTGTTGAAAATAAATTTATCACTTAAAATATTGCTGCAGAAACTCTAATAAGATACTAACAAAAGAATACCATCACGTATTAACCATGACCACATGGAATTTATCTTAGAAATGCGAAGATGCTTCAGTATAATGAAATATATTAGTATTGTAATATTCATTATATTAATAGGGGAAAGGTAGAAAACATCTGATCCTCTTGATATATGTCTAAAAAGACATCTGAGAGAATTCAATGTTTCCTTATGATAATGTTTTATAAAACCTTACTGAAACAGGAATAGATGGATATTGCCTTAATATGACAAGAAATACTGACCTCAAACAAAAAAAAACAGCATTATCTTTCATATTTTTTTTCTGAACTACCTACCTCGTGTCTGCTTTTATGGCTTAATTAGCAAGCAACTGGGCATGGCCTAAGAAAACAGTTACAGCTGGGGTGCCTGGGTGGCTCAGTGGGTTAAGCATCTGCCTTTGGCTCAGGTCATGATCTCATGGGTCCTGGGATCGAGCCCCACGTCGGGCTCCTTGCTCAGTGGGAAGTCTGCTTGTCCCTCTGCCTCTCCCTCTGCTTGTTCTCTCTCAAATAAATAAAATATTAAAAAAAATAAAGAAAATGGTTACAGCTTAGAATTTTTAAAAAACAACTTTAAATTTCAACCATCTTCTGGAATAGAGAGTAGCTTTTCAATATCTGGTTCTGCTGGCAGTCAGGCTGCTGCCCCTTCAGACAAATGTGTTGTGCGAATCTGGATAAATAAAGCTGCTCTGGAAGCCCTTTGGCGGGCTGAATGGAAGCTGGATTCTCTGGCTAGAAGTGGGGCAGCCGGCAAGCAGGAAGGTAAAGTGTTCTTTTTTTGTGGGTTGAGAATGTGAGAGAGAGGGAGTGTCACCATAAGGTTACTAAACAGAATTGAGAAGTGTTATGTAATGAATGGCCTAGGCTGGTGGGAAAGAAGGGAGAGAGAGGTTGTCTAGCACGGAGCCTATTGGATACTTGAAATACTTTAAGCTCTACCTCAAGGGTCAGAGCATAAGGAAGCGTAGGTGAAGCCATCAACTAGGATAGATGAAGTGCTCTATTCTGGAATCGCTAAGGATCTCAGCTCTTCATCCCCATTTTCCTCACCACCTAGGTTTCTACTATTTGGTTTGCTAGTTTAAAATGATACCCTTTGAGGAGCTCCTGGGTGGCTCGGTTGAGCATCTGACTCTTGGTTTCAGCTTAAGTCATGATCTCAGGGTCGTGAGATGGAGCCCTGCGTTGAGCCTGGAGCTGGGCATGGAGCCTGCTTGAGATTCTTCTACTCTCTCCCTCTGCCCCCCGCCTCACGCTTGTGTGCTCTCTGTCTCTCTGTCTCTTTCTCTCAAATGAAACAATAAATCTTTTAAAAAAATGATATCCTTTGACTCCCACCTATGGCCTATATGGCAATCATTGAGTTACTTCTACATTTCTCCTTCACTCCCGTTTGGTATTTCTACTTTGTCAGAGAGCACTTTTCACCTCTTGATTCTCATATTTGTTTTAGTCTTAGATTTATAATTAAACCTATTCAATTCTCATTATCTGTTCTTTTGCCAAAAATTTCCAATCTCTTAGTTGGGTGAAACTTGACCCCTAGTAGAATCCTCAGAAAGAGTTCTTGAATACAAAATATCTTCAGTTCTTGAAAGTTTAAAACTAGAATCCGTGGCACACAATTTTATTACTTGAGTTTCTTTAAAGTGTTTCTTCACTCTTGTCTTACTTTATATAATCCTATCAAGTGGTTTGATGCCACCTGATTTTCTTTTTTGTAGGTCACTTGTTTTCAGTTTTTATTCTTTTTGCCTGTAGATCCAAAGGATTTTTTTCTTTATCATTAATGTCTGTTTTATTAGACTGTCTCACAGTTGATGTTCAGTTATCCCAATTATAAAATGGACTCTTTATTTTTTATTTTTTAAAAAATTTTATTTTAAGTAATCTCTACACCCAGTGTGATGTGGGGCTCGAACTTATAACCCCGAGATCAATAGTCACATGCTCCACAGATTGAGCCAGCCAGGAGCCCCTAAAACGGGCTCTTTAAATATGTAGAATCAGGTGTTCTTTTACTCTAGAGTGTTTTGTTGAGATTTTAATTAAAAAATATTACTTCTGGGGTGCCTGGGTAGCGCAGTCGTTAAGCGTCTGCCTTCGGCTCAGGGCGTGATCCTGGCGTTCCGGGATCGAGTCCCACATCGGGCTCCTCGGCTGGGAGCCTGCTTCTTCTTCTCCCACTCTCCCTGCTGTGTTCCCTCTCTCGCTGGCTGTCTCTCTGTCACATAAATAAAATAAAATATTTAAAAAAATATATTACTTCTGTTCATTATTTGCTTTTTCTTTTCAAGAGATTCCAGATATATTATATCTAGCAGTTTCCTTTTTACCTCTTTATTTAGTTTTGGTTCTCCTGGCTCTTTTTCATTGTCATTATTTCTTTCCTTTCCTGTATTTTTTGATCATATCAGTTCTCCTTTGGCTACTTCATAATTTGCTCTTCTGAGATGATTTTGTCTTTTTCTTCAATTTTTTTTCCTGAGTTCAGTCAGCACTCACTTCACATTTTCCTATTTGTTCCTATTCTGATTTGTTGAATTTCTGATTCATAGTATTCTTTCATATCTGTAATTGCTTGTTTAATATATTTAACTCATTTTTTTTTCTTATAGTAGCTTTGGGCCGATGTTGGGTTCCTTTTCTAGTCATTATAAAGTGTTGTGGGAGTTCTTGGTTCAGCAGTAATAGTTGATGCAATAGAGGAAAAGGAGTTTAGATGCCTTATTTGGTTTATTGGTTCAAGAGCACCCTCTTCTGTTGACATGATGAAGTACAGTTTCTTTAATAAATGATGCTTTTTGGGGGGAAGGATCTTTGAACTTCTGATTCTGTGATGCTATTCCTCCAATAGATACTTCTCCCTTCCAAGTTACTGCCTTCTTTCTTAAACCTTTTGTTCAGTGCAGTTTTGAGGCACCTTCCTTTTGACTCTTAGTGTTCAGATCCACCAGATCTCAAACCTGTTCTTAGTATTTACTTAGTCACGGTGTGACTGTCTCCTGAGTATGAAATCTAAGTGATGTTATCATGTTTTACCACTGCTGGTGCCCTGAAGAAGCCTCCTCTCTTCCTCACAATTCCTTTAAAGATTTTATTTATTTGAGGGGCTCCTGGGTGGCTCAGTTGTTAGGCGTCTGCCTTCGGCTCAGGGCATGATCCTGGCGTTCTGGGATCCAGCCCCGCTTCAGGCTCCTCGCTGGGAGCCTGCTTCTTCCTCTCCCACTCCCCCTGCTTGTGTTCCCTCTCTCGCTGGCTGTCTCTATCTCTGTCAAATAAATAAATAAAATCTTTAAAAAAAGATTTTATTTATTTGAGAAAGAGAGAGTGTGTGCGTGTGTGCACGAGTGGGGGGGAGGGGCAAAGGGAGAGGGAGAGAGAAAAATCTCAAGCAGACCCCCTGCTGAGCGTGAAGCCCAGTGTGGGGCTCAATCCTGCAACCCTGAGATCATGACCCGAGCCAAAACCGAGAGTTGGATGCATAACCGACTGAGCCACCCAAGTGCCCCTCTTCCTCACAATTCCTGTCTGATATTTCATATAAATGGAAATATATAATATGTGGTCCTTTGTGACTGGCTTCTTCACTTGGCATAATGTCTTCAAGGTTCATCCGTGTTGTAGCAGGCCATAGTTTATGTTAGGGTTCATTCGTTGTGTTATGTATTCTGTGGTTTTTGACAAATGTGTAATGACATGTATCCTCCATTATATGTTATACAGAATAGTTCACTGTTCTAGGGGTGCCTGGCTGGCTCAGTCAGAACAGCATACAACTCTTGATCCGGGGGTCATGAGTTCAAGCTCCATGGTGGGTGTAGAGATTACTAAAAATTAAAAAAAAAAAGAGTTCACTGCTCTAAAAATCTTCTGTGCTCCTATTCCTTTCTCCCTCCCCAAGCCCCTGGCAACCACTGATCTTTTTACTGTCTCCATAGTTTTCCTTTCTCAGAATGTCATATATGTAGTTGGATTCATAGAGTATATGGCCTTTTCAGATTGGTTTCTTTCACTTAGTAATATACATTTAAGATTCTTCCATGTCTTTTTTATAGCTTGATAGTTCATTTCATTTTTTAACACTGAATAATAGTCCATCGTCTGGATGTACCACAGTTTATTCTTTAATTTTTAATTTAATTAATTTAGTTTTTAAAGATTTTTATTTATTTATTTGAGAGAAAGAAAGAGAGCATGAGAGGGGGGAGGGTCAGAGGGAGAAGCAGACTCCCTGCTCAGCAGGGAGCCCGACTTGGGACTCAATCCCAGGACTCCGGAATCATGACCTGAGCCGAAGGCAGTTGCTTAAATAACTGAGCCACTGAGGCGCCCGTAATTTTTATTTTTTAAATAATTTATTTATTTGAGACAGAGAGCACAAGCAGGGAGGAGGATCAGAGGGAGAGGGAGATGTAGGGAGCCCAACGTGGGGCTTGATCCCAGGACCCTGAGATCATGACTTGAGCCGAAGGCAGACATTTAATCAGCTGAGCCACCCAGGCGTCCCTGGATGTACCACAGTTTATTTATCCACATTCACTTTTTGAAGAACATCTTGGTTGCTTCCAAGGTTTAGCAATTATGAATGAAGCTGCCTTGTTCTTTTTTTCTGTGTTTCCCATATTTTTCTTCAATTTTGAAAGCTATTTTCACCTGTATAGAATTGGTGTGACTAAGTTGGCATTAAAAGTATACTTTTAATACTTTAAAGATCTCTTTCTAGGGGTGCCTGGGTGGCTCAGTCGGTTGGGTGTCTGCCTTCAGCTTGGGTCATGATCCCGGAGTCCTGGGATCTGGGATTGATCCCCACACTGGGCTCTCTGCTCAGCAGGGAGCCTGCGTCTCCCTCTCCCTGTCTTTGTGCCTGCTGTTCCCCCGCTTGTGCTCTTTCTCTCTGTCAAATAAATAAATAAATAAATAAATAAATAAATAAATAAATATATCTTTAAAAAAAAAGATCTCTTTCTATTATCTTCTGGCTCCTTGGTCTGCAGTTGAGAAGATAGATTTATTTGAACAATTTCCTTTAGTTTCTCTTCTGGTTAATTGATTCTGTTTTTAGCTGTGTTTAATCTTCTCTGAAACCTATCTACCAAGATCTTAATTTTGGTTATAATTTTCACTTGTATAATTTCTAGTTGGTTTCTTTTCTTTTTTTTTTTTAAGATTTTATTTATTTGAAAGAGAGACAATGAGCACCAGCAAGGGGAGCGGCAGAGGGAGAGGGAGAAGCAGACTCCTCGCTGAGCAAGGAGCCCGATGCGGGGCTCGATCCCTGGACCCCGGGATCATGACCTGAGCCGAAGGCAGATGTTTAACGAGCTGAACCACCCAGGTGCCCCTAGTTGGTTTGTTTTCAAAACCGTACTATCACTTTTCTAATTTCTAGTTCCTTGAGAAATGTTTAAATAAGGCTTTGCTCAGTATTAGCACCCTAATGAGTCTGTTTCTATTGTCTACCGTTTCTGATGGTTCTTGCTCATTGAGTGTTGTCTCTCACTGTGGATCTGGTTACCTTTACTTATGTGTTGGATGTCATATTTGAAAATTGTTTATAGAAATAATTTGAAGTCTGGGATATTCTCTTTTCCTAGAAAAGATTTGTTTGCTCCTCTCCAGGTGCCTGGAGGTACTAAGAATATGAGATAACCTTAATCCAAGTTTAAACCTTGATGTTTTCCGAGCTGTTTAAATGACAAAATTGAAATGTAGACTTAAGGAAGACTGATTTAATTCTGGGTCATCCTTACTCCCAGAGTGTAATCCTTTAGTTTCCAAGCCCAAAGCAGGGAATAGTTTACCCCAGATTCCAACTCTTGTACGCCTAGTTCCATGAGGCTACTGAAAGAGCAACTCAGCTTCTCAGATGCATCTTGGGAGTAGGCAAACACCCTTAGGATAAAAGCATCCCTGCATGCTTCGCAAACCTCTGTGGGTTTCTTCCCTCTCTCAAATCTCACACCAGTCACCTGGTGTCTCACCTGAAGGCATTAGCAGTCTGGAAGCGATGCTTGAGGACTTTTTGTGTCCCCATTTCCAGAGTGCAGTCCTCTGAGTGCTGTCTCCAGAATAGGGTCTGTGTTGCACTAGGAGTCCCACTTTGGCTGGTACTCACCTCCAATTGAGCTCCATCTCTTTGGTTCCCAGTTCCCACTATAAGCAGTGCTTGCCTGTCCACGGTTTCCTGTGTGTGTGTGTGTGTGTGTGTGTGTGTGTGTGTGTGTGTGTGTGTGACAGAGAGAGAGAGAGAGAGAGAGAAAGAGGTTATCCAGGGTCTTGGGTCTACATTTCTGGTAGCTTCAGGTCACTAACTCATTGTCTCATCTGCTACCCGCCTTAAGGAGCACCTCTAGATTGGCAAATGCCTGTGGATAGAAGAGGCCCCTGGCTTACTTCTTTGTGTTCTGACCACACAAAACCCTCACCACTACCACCCTAGCCCAAGCTACCATCATCTCTCTCCTGGACGTAACTGGTCTCCCTGCTTCCACTTTTATTCCCCTATTCTCCATATGGAAATGACAGTGATATCTAAAAGAATAAATCAGACAGGAAACTTCTTTTTTTTAAACCTCCCAGTGGTGGGGCGCCTGGGTGGCTCAGTCAGTTGAGCATCTGACTTGATTTCTGCTGAGGTGGTGGTCTCAGGGTCATGGGATCCAGCCCTGCATTGGGCTCCCCCTCTGCACTCAGCAGGGAGTCTGCTTTTCTCCCTCTCCCTTTGCCCCTCCCCCCCATGCACACACACTCTCTCTATATAAAATAAATAAATAAATCTTTTTTTAAAGTAAAAATAAAAAATAAAACCTCCCAGTGGCTTTTAACCCCACTCAGAATAAAATTCAAAGTCCTTCCCATGACCTGTAAGGACTTACATAACCTGGCCCCTAGTTACCACTCAGATCTTAACACCTGCACTTCAGTCACACCAGCTTCCTTGCTGTTCCTCAAACACACCAAACATGCTTGAGCCTTAGAGCTTTGTACTTACTTCCTGTAATGCCCTGATATTCACATGGCTGCTTTGTTCACCTCCTTTAAGTTTCCGATCAAGTTTCACCTATCAGAAAGGCCTTCCCTGACCACTCTATATAAAACAGCATTCCTCTCCCTTTATTCTCTATCCTCTGATCCAGGCTTCTTTTCTTTTCTTTTTTTCAGGTTTTATTTATTTGGGAGAGAGAGAGCATGTGCGTGCACACACATGGACGGGGGCGGGGGAGAGGGAGAGAGAGATAGAGAATCTCAAGCAGACTCCCTGCTGAGCATGGAGCCCAATGTAGGGCTTGATCTCACGACCCTGAGATCATGACCTGAGCCAAAATCAAGAGTTGGACTCTTAACTGACTGAGCCACCCAGGTGCCCCCAGCTTTATTTTCTTTATAGCAGTTGTCATCAATGTCATATTAAATGTTTATTTGGTTTTTTTAAATGCTCTTTTTTTTCCTCCCATTAGATTGTGAGCTCCACCAAAACAGGAACTTTATTTTTTATGTCTAACATCTTAAACAGTGCCTTGCCCATTATAGGTGCCATGAAATACAGTATTAATGAAGAAATTGTGTAAAACCTATATAGGGAAACTAATTTTTCCAGAGGACATCAAAAGGTTGAATTTTGTGAGGGTATTGATTACTCCTAAATTGATTTATAAATTTATAGCAATTCTGATTTTATTTTCTTTTTTTAAGATTTTATGTTTAAGTAATCTCTACACCCAACATGGGGCTTGAACTTACAACCCTGAGATCAAGAGTTGCATGCTCTACCAACTGAACCAGCCAGGTGCCCCTATAGCAATCCTGATTTTAAAACCCCATAGTACTTTTGGGATAGTTGAAAAAATGATCTTAAAGATTCATCTAAGTAGGGGCTCCTAGGTGGCTCAGTCAGTTAAGCATCTGCCTTTGGCTCAGGTCAGGATCCCAGCAGGGTGCCTGCTTCTCCCCCGCACCCCTCCTCATGCTCTTTCTTGCTATCTCTTGCTTTCAAATAAATAAATAAAATCTTTGAAAAAAAAAAGATTTGTCTAAGTAAAAACATGCAAGAATATCTGGGAAAGTTATGAAAAATAAATTAGTGGGAAATCTAGCTGTACTAGGTATTAAAACAATTGTAAGGTTACAATTTTAACAGTATGATATGGTAATTAAAATAGTAAGAAACAGGGGTGCCTGGCTGGTGGTAGAACGTGCAACTCTTCATCTCAGGGTCATGAGTTCAAGCCCCAAGTTGAGTGTGGAGCCTACTTAAAAAAAAGAAGCAGAATAGAAGGTTTAGAAATAAACCAAGTGCAAACAACAATTTAGATTTTGATAAAGGTAGCATTTTGAAATCAGTAGAGAAAAGATAACATTGTCTAGTGAAGGTGTCTGGAAAACTAGCTAGCCAGTTGGAAAAATAAAGATGATGTACTACCTCATTCCTTATTCCAAAATACATTGAAATGTACCAAAGATATAATAGAACCATAAAAATAGTATAAGAAAAAAAATGGGTGAGGCTTTTGTAAGCATGGCACAAAACCAAGAAGCTCTAAGAGCAAAAAGACATAAATTCAACTACATAAAAAAACCTTTAAAACCTGCAAAGCATAGAACACCATAAATAAAGATTAAAAAACCAGGGGCGCCTGGGTGGTGCAGTCAGTTAAGTGTCTGACTCCTGACTTTGGCTCAGGTCTTGATCTTAGGGTCATTGCGTAGAGCCCTGGGAGCGGGGAGTCAGCTTGAGATTCTCTCCCTCTCCCTCTCTCTCCCTCTGCCCCTCTCCCTGCTCTCCTGCTCTCTCTCTAAAATAAAGAAAAAAAATAAATCTTAAAAAAACAAAACAAATTGGGGTGCCTGGGTGGCTCAGTTGGCTAAGCAACTGCTTTCGGCTCAGGTCCTGATCCTGGTATCCCAGGATGGAGTCCCTCATGGGGCTCCCCGCTCAGCAGGGAGTCTGCTTCTCCCTTAGACCCTTCCCCCTCTCGTGCTTGTTCTCTCTCTCACTCTCTCTCAAATAAATAAAATCCTTAAAAAAATAAAATAAAATCTCAAAAAACCCAAACAAATTGATAAGATATATTTGCAACACATAGGACAGACAAGACTTTACTTATTACAAAAAAGAACTCTTACAAATCAATAAGACCAACAACACATTAGAAAAATGGACAAAGGATATGAGAATATACAAATGGTTAATGAATATATGAAAGATACTCCACCTCATTAATAACCAAAGAAATACAAATCAAAATATTTCATTTGACCTATCAGATTGGTAAAGATTCAAAATATTGACAATTTCCAGGGTTGGCAAGGGTGCAGAGAAACAGCCACCGAACACTGTGGTGGGATTATACACTGGGTCAGTATTGTTGGAAAGCGTTTTGTATATCTATAAATATTTTGTATCTATAGATATTTTAAAGGTCCAGACTCTTTGACCGAGCCACTACACTTTGGTGAATCTATTGTGCAGAAATACTTAAAGCTGGATATATAGTATTGATCATTGTGGAATTATTTGCAAAGATGAAAAATTGATGAAAAACCCTTCAATATAGGGGACTGGTTAAATAAATCGTAGTAACCCATGTAGTAGAATTCTACATAACAGTGAAAAGAATTAGGTAAGTTGCTATTGTCACATTTTAAACCTTCTTTTAAATTAATAAACTTTATTTTTAGAGCAGTTTTAGGTTTACAGTAAAATTGAGCAGAAAGTACAGAGCATTCTCAAATACTCCCGGTCCCCACACATGCACAACCTCCCCCCCCCACACACAATTGACATCGTATAACATAGTGGTATATTTGTTACAACTGATGAACCTATGTTGACACATCATTATCACCCAAAGTTCATAGTTTACCTTAGGGTTCATTCTTGGTGTTGGACAGTCTATATATTGTATGGATTTTTAAAAGCAAGTGTAAAAATAAATAGCATGAGTTCAGTATTATAAACAACATTATATATAAACATATCTGTGTGCATATAACATGTGTGTGTGCATGTAAAATTCGAATGAGAATTGTCCTGTTTTGGAATTTTGCTAATGCTCAAAGCTGAGGTCCACTTCCTCCTCCTTCTCCTCCTCCTGCAGGTTTCAGAGCAAGGTTTAATGCTCTGTGCATTCAAACATGAAAGCTATTTTCAGAAACAGAGTCCTAAGTCATGCTGTCAATTTCCTTGAGGTGCATCCTGAGGGCGTGGGCTGGTCCAGGCACGGCAGGAACTAGCATGGAAGGAGAGCAGCACCAGTGGACACCAGAGGGGTATGAAGAGGGTCAGTTTCATCATCCGTAAACTTGCCCTTGGTGTAGGGCACCCAGTCCAGAATCAGCCACCAGTCCGTGGCCCACACCAGCCCCACAGTGTGAGGTCCACTTTCTAAAGAATGGACCAAGGACCAGCCAGGCACCCCCTCCAGCACTCACAACAATATGGAATTGCTTCTTCAGCCATCATCCTTACCACCTCACTAAGTCCATACGAAGAGAAGACCAGAAATCGGAGGCGAATTCGTTGATACACAAACCAGACATCAGATTCAGGAGTTGACAGACTAAGGTGATGAATGCTGTGGTTTTCCTGTTCAAATGTGGGGGATCCAAGAGAACCCCTCAAAGCGAGGGTGGCTGTTGAGCTGCAGAAGTAGGTAAACTCCTGGGAGACGTCAAGAGAGGGAAGGAGAATTGGATAAGGAAAACTTCAGACGATGATACACATTTCACACCTGTGAAAAGAAATGGCGGGAGGGGAGGTGCACAACTGAGCAGGGAGAGCGTGCAGATGGCGATGCAGCTATGACATCTTCAAAGGGGGCAGAAAGTACGATTCGGCAGAAAGAACCTGAAACAACAATGCAGAGCTGACAAAGTTTCAGCCAGCCCAGTGGTGAACTTTGGAGCAGAGATTGCCCGTTAGAGGAATCCCATATCGGGCAGAAAATGGACGGGTCCTCGTACCCCTGCCATGCTCAGTTGTCATTGGCTGGAGGATGCCCAGAAAGAGCATCTTGGTTAAAACACTGCAGTGGATCCTGAAGGTGCTACAGCTGGAGGCTGTCAGCTACCTTCACTCCTTGCAGCTAACTGGCAAATTCTTTCTTGAAGGGAGAGCCTGCCACAGGGGACTACCTGGGAGCGCCACCAGAGTGGAGGGTGGTGAAAGAATTTTTGAGAACTTGACACTTGCCTCCTGGAATTTGAGGGCACCTGTGAACATAGGGAATGATTCTGACTTCTGCCCCTGAGAATGCTGCCCGTGGAATAAAATAACCTATGACAGCAGGGTAAGGAGAGAAGGCAGAAGTGGGGGAGCTTGTTCTCGCACCGGTAGGCATGGTGAGGATCGTTGAGTCTCCCAAGCAACAAGTAGGCACCTCCAAATGAAGCTGGACTCCAGCTGTTGCGAAGTTATCCTGCTTTCAGCAGGCAACCTGTTGAGGTGAGGGGTCCCCAGTAGTAAGAGGCCATGAGGTATACTATCAGGGATAGGAACTGAAGGAAGGTTGCAAGTAAATCAGCAAGATAGCCCAGTGTTCAAACTGGGGAACTGTGCAATGTGGAGATTTTTTGGCATCTCTGAAGAATCTATGTATGTGTCTTCCTAACCTCTACCTCCCCAAAAGCAAGCATTAGGAGTATCTGCCACACCGAGGACATCAAGGCCAGCCTATAATAGGCAGGAGAGAGCTACAAAAGAGGCCAGATAAGTAAAATAAAAACAAAAACAAAACATCAAAAACAAAACACTTGGGAATGCCTGGGTGGCTTAGTCAGTTAAGCGGCTACCTTCAGCTCAGATCATGATCCCAGGGTCCTGGGATCGAGTCCTGGATCATGCTCCTTGCTCAGTGGGGAGCCTCCTTCTCTCTCTGCCTGCTGCTCCCCCTGCCTGTGCTCTCTCTCTCTCTCTCTGACAAATAAATAAAATCTTTTTTTAAAAAAAGGAAAACAAAACAACAGAAACAAAGCACTTGGCTCCTTTCCTCTAACCCCCCACCGCCCCTTACCCTAGGGGACCCAGAACCAGCTGAGCAAGGGGAAGGAGAATGAAAGAGCGATAGAGGTCAGGCCTGACCTGGGATGGGAAAAGATACTGTTTGAGCAGAATGGTTCGAGGCAAAGCTTTTTTTTTTTTTTTAAAGATTTTATTTATTTGACAGAGAGAACACCCACAAGCAGAGGGAGCGGCAGGCAGAGGGAGAGGGAGAAGCAGACTCCCTGCTGAGCAGGGAGCTTGAAGTGGGGCTTGATCCCAGGACCCTGGGATCACGACCCGAGCCAAAGGCAGACGCTTAACCGACTGAGCCACCCAGGTGCCCTGGGACAAAGCTTTTTTGTATTTACAATCCCCCAAATTAAAAATGTTCAGAAAATCAATTATATAGCCATAGATCTAAATGTACACTGAAAAAAATTTGGAAAGATACATATCAAGCTGTTGTTTATGGTAATTACTAGGAATTTAGGGGAAGTTAAGGGTGGGCACAATTTTATTTTTTACTTTATATGCTTCTGTATGAGTTTTATTTCATCAAGC
This sequence comes from Ursus maritimus, assembly GCF_017311325.1. NCBI lineage: Eukaryota > Metazoa > Chordata > Mammalia > Carnivora > Ursidae > Ursus > Ursus maritimus. Next base: position 27,060,725 of record NW_024423319.1, read on the forward strand.
ACTAATTAGTTTTAAAATTAAGTTAAACAAGTTGTTTGAAATGAACTAACTGAAAAGTATTTGATTGATGATTAACTTATTGTACACATTCATGAAGCTCAATGGATCTCAAGTAGGATAAACATAAAGAGAGCCACAAATACATACATCATAGTAAAATCAATTCATTCTCTATATTTTTGAGGGTTTTTTAGTGGTTGTTAAAGGTTTATTCTCAATTTCTGGGAAGATGGCACCTTGAACAAATGTCCCTAGCACACTCTTTCTACTCAGTTCTGCTTGAGAATAACCCAACAGCCAGTGTAGGCAAGGTGATGGAGCCTGGAAGCTGCATCTAAGGCCGTATTTCTTTTAGGATCCTCTAGTGGGGATGAAGAACAGATTCAAGCCAAGGTCATGCTCTTCTTGGGCAGCCTCCAGCTAATGAGTAAGCATGGCAGGGGTGCTAGTGCCTGACCATTTTTGCCCAGTGTAGGACACTTCAAATAGGAGATCTTGTCTCTGGAGTTACTCTTTCGGTTGGCTGAGACTGTTCTATCCCCTTAAAGCTGGGTGAGAGTCAAGGGATAGTGGAAGAGGACAGGGCAGATCTGTTGGAAACCTGGGATAATGACAGTGATTTTGTGGTTCTCTGAGAAAGTTCACCCTGTTGTATGAAGCCTGGGCCTGCCTACCTGCTTTCCTGAGGTCTTACAGCAGCCTGATTCAGCTGACCATGGTGGACCTCCAGGAAAACTATTTTGTTGGTCTGAATTCCTACGGTTGGAAGAGATTTCCAGTTGTATTCAGGGAGACATGGGACAGAGGGGCTTCCTCCCTGTGCCTCACAAAGGCATAATGGCTCTTCATCTAGTTTATTTCTGACCCACAAAAACAAAAACTACTTAACCTTCTACCATTCATTGGTTTACCACTGCTCGGGAGATGTTAATTGTCTGACCTAATTGCTAAGGAGTCAAAATCACAAGAAGGCAAAGAGAAATAACCCATTTAAGGAAAATGATTAACTAGAGGGAGGAAGACTAACTTGAACAATTAGACAGGTGGCTCCCATTAATGTAGAAAGGAAGAGTCAGAAGAGAATTATTAAATAATTAAATTAATATTTGTAAAATGTTTAGAACAGTTCCGGTCGTATACATGTTTGTTAAATAATAAACTATAACAAGAAGTAATGAGAACTCCCAAGGATGTGGAATTGGAGCACAAAAAAGACTGCAGAACCAGAAAGTATGATTTTAGAATTTAAAAATCCAGTACAAAAATCTTGCAAGCTTCCAAGCAGAAAGAACATATTCGGCTTCTTTTTTTTTTTTTTAATTAAAGATTTTATTTATTTATTTGACAGAGATAGAGACAGCCAGCGAGAGAGGGAACACAAGCAGGGGGAGTGGGAGAGGAAGAAGCAGGCTCATAGCGGAGGAGCCTGATGTGGGGCTCGATCCCATAACGCTGAGATCACACCCTGAGCCGAAGGCAGACGCTTAACCGCTGTGCCACCCAGGCGCCCCTGAACATATTCGGCTTCTAACTGATTTGGACAATAGGAAGTATTAGTGGATGGTTGGAAGCAAGGAGTACCGAGAAGCCAGAGTATTTCTTCACCTCCCACTCTGCCTCAGATAGCATCTCTAGTAGTGATTACAGCTCCTCTGTGGCCCCAACTCCTACCAGACAGGTTTACACTGGGTGACCCTGGCCCCTGGGCTCCAGTAGAACCACTTCCTGCCTTTGACCCTCCCCAGCCTAGGGGCCATAGTTGCTCCCTGCCATTCTTAATCTCTGGGCTGTCCCTTATTGTCCCCTGTTTGGTTTATCAATTCTTCCATTATCTGTGTAATCCATTCCCTGTATTTTTATATTCCCTTTATTTTATTTATTTATTTATTTATTTAGTGATCTCTACACCCAACATGGGGCTGAACTCATGACCCCAAGATCAAGAGTCGCATGCTCTTCCAACTGAGCCAGCCAGGTGCCCCGTATATTCCCTCTATTTTATTTTATTTTGTATTTTTGTAAAGATTTATTTATTTATTTGAGAGACACACAGAGAGAGTACAAGCAGGTAGAGGGGCAAAGCGAGAGGGGGAGAGAGAATCCCAAAGTAGACTCCCCGCTGAGCGCAGAACCCAACATAGGGGGCTTGATCCCAGGACCTGAGCCGAAATCATGACCTGAGCCGAAATCAAGAGTCAGATGCTTAACTGAGCAACCCAGGCGCCCCTCCCTCTATTTTAAATACTCAGAGCTGTTTCTATTTTCTGGGTTGAACTCTGACTGACACTCTTACAAAGGAAAATAAACCAGGATTAGAGGGTTTTTTTAAAAAAATAAGACCGGCTTTTTAAAAAAGATTTTATTTATTTATTTGAGAGAGAGAGTGTGAGAGTGTAAGTGAGGGAGCATGAGTTGGGGTTGGGGGGCAGAGGGAGAAGCAGATACCCACTGAGCTGGGAGCCTGGTGTGGGGGCTTGATCCCAGGACCCTGAGATCATGACCTGAGCTGAAGGCAGATGCTTAACTGACTGAGCCACCCAGGTGCCCCAGGATTAGAGTTTTAATATATGACACAGAAAGCTGGAAAACACTGGAATACCATCTATAGAATGTTGGGAGTAGAGAACTGCTGGCTGACAATCCTATACTAGGCCATGACAGGCTGCTTCCAAAATGGCTCCCAATAATCTTCACCTCCTGGTATTCACTCCCTATGTAATTCCCTCTTGTGTGTGTATTGGTCCTAGTGACTTGCTTATCACAGACTATGGCAAAAATGATGGGATGTCACTTTCATAATTAGGTTATGAAAAACTGTGGCTTCTGTTCTGCTTACATTCCCTCTCTGGCTGTTCTTGTACTCTGATGTAGAGAGCCATCTGGCAAAAAACTGAGGACCTCAGTCCAACAGCCAGCAAGGAACTGAATCCTGCCAAAAACCATGTGACTGAACTTGAACATGGATCCTGTCCCAGCTGAGCCTTGAGATAAGACTGCATACAGCCCCAGCTGATACTTCGATGGCAGCCTATGAGAGACCCTGAGTGGACACCTTGATGGAAATCCTATGAGAGATTGTGAAGTAGATGACTCAGTTAGGCCATGCCATTCTTGACCCGTAGAAGTGGTGAGATCATAAATGTGTGTTGTTTAAGCTAAGTTTTATTTTTTTAAAGGTGGAATTCAAGATTAAAAGCAATAAACAATACAAAAAGGGGCATAAATCGTTCAATCTTTAATGAAAGGATGAGCCATAAACCTTTATGTACTGAATTGTTATAGCAGCTTAAGATTTAAAGCAAAAGTCTTAGAAACACCAAGGAGATTTTGATAAAAACCACAACTATAATGGGAGATTATAATATACCTCCCTCAAAACTTAACTGATCAAGTACACAAAAAATAAGCTAGAAAACAGATGATTTGGGGGACACCTGGATGGCTCAGTCTGTTGAGCAACCAACTCTTGGTTTTTGCTCAGGTCATGATCTCAGGGTCATGGGATTGAGCCCCCTGTTGGGCTCCACGTGCAGCGAGGAGTCGGCTTGGGATTCTCTCTCTCCCTCTGCCCCCCACCCCTGTTTGTGCTTGCTAAATAAATATGTAAATAAATAAAAGCTTTAAAAAACAAAACAGATGATTTGATTAATATAAACAAAAAGCTCAATGTATGACTGTATATATATATCCATATGTACCTAGAAATGTAAATTATTTTCTAGTGTCCGTTAACTGTGTGCTTCATCACAGAGGAAAAACTTGATAAATTTAAGAGAAGAGAATTTCTTTTTTTTTTTAAAGATTATTTATTTATTTATTTGACAGAGAGAGAGAGAGACAGCCAGCGAGAGAGGGAACACAAGCAGGGGGAATGGGAGAGGAAGAAGCAGGCTCCCAGCGGAGCAGGGAGCCCGATGTGGGGCTCAGTCCCAGGACCCTGGGATCAGGTCCTGAGCCGAAGGCAGATGCTTAATGACTGAGCCACCCAGGTGCCCTGAGAATTTCTTTTTTTTGAGTAAGCTCTATACCCAACATGGGGCTTGGACTCAAAACCTTGAGATCAAGAGTCGTATGGTCTACCAACTGAGCCAGCTCAGCACCCTTGAGAGAGATTTTAGAGGCTGCATTTTCTCATTATAATCCAGTGAAATTGAAATAAATAATAAAAGATGGTCAAAATATCTTTACTAGTTAGAAACTGAGGAACATCAATTTAATCCTAGATTAAAAAGAAAATAAAAACGGAACTCATAAAAATTTTAGGAAGTAACAAAATGTGGATATACCAAATTCTATGGGATCACCTAAAACTTGATTTAGAAGAAAATGTACAGCTCTGGGGCTCCTGGGTGGCTCAGTCAGTTGAGCATCTGCCTTTAGCTCAGGTCATGATCTCAGGGTCCCGGGTTGGAGCCCCCACATCAGGCTCCCTCTGCTGCTCCCCCTACTTGTCTTCTCTCACTCTCGCTCTCAAATAAATAAATAAATGGAATCTTAAAAAAAAAAAGAAGAAAATTCACAGCTTTAAATCAGGAATCACAAAAGTCTAGGTAGGTGATGGAGATATAGGAAGTGGCTAGATATAAAAGTAGAGGTGGGGCCTGTGGAGACTTAGCAGGGACATGAAGTCCACCAGTCTGTGATACCCCATTTAAATGCTTTTAGTATTAACAAAGAAAAAACTGGAAAATATGGAAACGAATCTACTAAGAACACAGTGGCAAAGCTGCAAAATTAAGAGAAAACATAAACGGAATTAATAAAGATAAATCTCAAAATATCAGTGAAACAGAAAATTTTCACAGGTTGCGTTCCCTGGAAAACAGGTGCTGAGGAGGAAAGGATCCAGAAGGTCTATTGAGGAGGAACGTCTGTGAAGCAGAAGACGCAGGGCATGTTGTCGGCAATGCAGACCCGACCAAGGCTCTGCCAGCTCACTGGGGAGCTGCATAGCAAAGATGACCTGTTTGAAGGATCCCTCATTGGGCTGAAAGGCTATGCCCCAGTCCTTCCACCTTGCCCAGTCATTAGCCATGGGCGTCCCAAGAGCAGTGTGGCCCTCAGCTCCAAACCAGGTGGACTCTGAAGGTCCTAACAGCTGCCAGCACTCTTTGCAGCTGGACGGTTAGTCCTTTCTTTTCCTTTCCTTTTCTTTTTTTTTAACCTGATTTTTTAAAAAATATTTTATTTATTTATTTGACAGAGAGAGCGAGAAAGGGAACACAAGCAGGGGGAGTGGGAGAGGGAGGACCAGGCTTCCCACTGAGCGGGGAGCCCGATGTGGGGCTCCATCCCAGGACCCTGAGATCATGACCTGAGCTGAAGGTAGACGCTTAACCGACTGAGCCACCCAGGCACCCTCGGTTAGTCCTTTCTTGAAGTGGGGTCTGAGTGTTGCCTCTCTGCCCCCAAAACAATAAAAAGTGGTATAAAAAAGTTAATAAAGCCTCAATAAAACCAAAAGCTGGCTTTAAAAAATTAATTCAATTTATTAAAGCTTCCACCTTTTGTGTGTGTGCACAATTCGCAAAATTGTGCTGCAAGTGAAATATATGTGCACAGGTCTGCAAAGAGTGGACATTTAGGATATGTTGAATGGTATCAGGTAAAAACAAGTGGCCTTCAAAGACCTGCCTTCCACGGTGGGACCTTTAAGTCCCTCATCTTTTTAAACAGACTTTCAATGCCAGCCTTCCTTCCACTGCTTTGTAAATAAGGAACTGATTTTTAATGACCTGACCTTAAGAAAAGGCTACCCCTACTAGAAAACAATGTTCGTTTTATCAGTTCGAGGTTTCATTATCCCCCAAGATCAGGAAGAGCTGGGCTGGGACTTTGGACAGTGTATGTGAACGTGCGTTTGAACCCCTGAGGATTCAGAGATTTGGTGGACCCAGTTTGCCCCAACTGCCCAACTCACTGAGATTTCCTGCCGGTTTCTACACTGGCTTAACTGCCATAATTCAAATGGGAAAACCTCACAGTCATTCCAATTTTCTGGAGCTCTGTGATAACATTTAGTAACAGCTGATAGGATGTATTCCACACATTGTATTATGGAATTTCTTCAAGGAATTGCTAAAATATATGGAGCCAATTGTTTTGTAGTACTCCTGCATGTTTTATCTAGATTAGATTCTAGATTGTCAATAGATCCATTAAATGGCTCTGGAGATTTAGCACAGTAACTATTCAGAACATTTGACCTCAAATGGCAGAAATCGAAGAAACTGCACTGTCCAGTATGCTGATCGCTAGCCACATGTGGCTACTGAGCACCCAAAATGTTGGTAATCCAATTGGAAATGTGCTAGAAGTGTAAATACATGCAAGATGTCAAAGACTTGGTATGAAAAAGAAAACGAAATGTGAAATATCTCATAATTTTCATACTGATGAATATTGTATTTTGGATATATTAGAGCAAATATATTAAGATTTATTTGACCTGTTTCTTTTAACTCTTTTTAAAGTACCTACTAGTATTTAAAATCACACGTGTAGGGATGCCTAGCTGGCTCAGTCAGAAGAACATGGGACTCTTGATCTTCTGGTCATGAGTTTGAGCCCCACATTTGGTATAGAGATTGCTTAAATAAATAAACTTTTTAAAAAATCACACATGTAGCTCACATTTGTGACTTGCATCGTATTTCTATTGTACAGTGCTGCGCAAGATATTTGCTGTGAAGTTTCCTGAATCCCTGTTCTTTTTTTAAAAAAAGTATTTATTTTTTAAATTCCAGTATAATTAACATACAGTTTGAATTCAAGTTCTTTTGACTCACTCGGAGTTCGAACCAGCACAGCAATACTGGTAAACCCATCCTTATGGCTTGCTATGGCTTTAACTGTATAAGGGCTGATGTATGTCATTACTGTGTTTATCTTCAGGCCTCCGTAATCTTTTGATTAATGGGGAGGTAATGTGAAGATATCCAGAGTCTATCCACGCCGGAAAATGCACATCAAAGAGGGAAACATGATGGGAAGGTCATAAGCAGGGGCAGCTAAAAAACAACAAAACCCGCAGTAAGTTATCCTGCACCGCGTGTGATAATGGCTCCAGCAAGTCCTTTTGTTGGCCGACCTGTGAAGGCCAACCTTCTAGGTGTGCATTCAGCCGAGATCCTGCGGCTGTGTACCACTGTGTACCGCCCGAGCACTCGGCTGGACATCTGGTGCAGGAGGATGAACCAAGCGTTGGCGGCGGTGCGGCTGGAGCGGCTCCAGGAGGGACCAGGCACCGCGAGCCCGGCGCGGGGCGGGGGGGGGGGGGGGGG
>NW_024423319.1:27068017-27070680 GCF_017311325.1 Ursus maritimus
GGGGGGGGGGGGGCGGAGAAGGAGGAGGAGGAGGTGGCGGAGGCGGCGACAAAGGAGGAGGTGGTAGCATCCGGGGACGCGACGGCGGAAGATGGGGCCGGCGGCCACTTCCCTAAGCCCGGAAAACCCCGGAGTTACCGCTTCTGCGCCGCGGAACCGATTCCCCGGAGCCGCCCCCGCTGCCCCGTTGCCTCGGCTCGGAGTGACCAGCTCCCCGGGCTCCGCGCCCGCGCGCCTCCCACCTGACCCGGGGCTGGGCTTGCCCGCCCGCTCCCCAAAGCCGGGTTGTTTAGAAAGGACCAATAAAATAGATCAAACTCTTGGCTAGCCAGACTAAGGTAGGAAGGAGGAAAAGGAGGAAGGGGAGGTAAAAGTAATGACGGTGTAGATAAAAACAGATCGGTATTAAAAGACTTTAAATAGAGAATCTCGTGTGCAACAAACGTTGAGTACAGAGGAGGAATGATGGATTTCCTGGCAAACTATAAACTACCAAAATTGACCCAAGACGTAGAAAACCGGAAGAGAGCAGTAAACTGTAGACGAGAATGGAAAGTCAGCAGGGCCACTTGCTTTTATAGCGAAGTTCTAGATAACCTTTAAGGAACAAATACTTTTAATGTCATTTGGTCCCTTTCTAGACCAGTATTTTTCAAAACATCCGGAATAAAGAACCCATTTTTAAAAAATTTACAAATATTGTGGAGATATACTTTTGTAAAATTTAATAAGAATATTTAAGAAACGAAATAAGCAAAGTGCAAGCACAATTTTAAAATTTTAAGATTCATCGGAAATGAATTACATTTCATTAAATATAATCAAAACCAATTTAACATAGGGACAAAAAAGTAATTACAAAAACGGCATGCATTGTTCATGGATGAGTCCAGCGATCACTGCTTGGATGTCATAGCGATGTCTAATTGCTATAAAGGTTTCTAAAACCGTCTCCATTTCTGTAGTTATCCCGTTATGGGTTCGTAACAAACAGTTCAGGGACTGGCACCAGTTTTCAGACCATAGAAACAGATGGAAAGATCCCAGATTAATTTTTTAAAGTTAGTATAGCCTTACATAGGATACATATGATAGTAAAATATTTGTACAAAATATACACATAGAAATTCCAATAAAATCTTAATAAACAGAACCTAGCAGTGTGGCAAGAGAATAATACACCATGACCAAATAGGGTTTATTTCAGAAATGCAAAGATGATTCAACATTAGAAAGTTTATCAACATAATTTATGACATGAAACAATTAAAGGAGAAAACCCATAGTATTATGTTAATAGAAACTGAAAAGGCATTTAAAAATTCAGCAGCCATTTTTTTTTTATAAAATTTTTTTTTTATGTAGACTCCATATTCAGGGTGGAGCCCAACACAGGACCTCAGCTCACAACCTTGAGATTCAGACCTGAGCTGAGATCAAGAGTCAGATGCTCAACGAAACTGAGTCACTTAGTGCCCCTTCAGGAGCCATTCTTAACAAATATTTCAAGTAAAATAGAAATTTATTTATTTTTTAAAATAGAAATGTGAAAGAAACTGCTTAGATATGATAAAGATTGCTTACCAAAACTCAACAGAAACTGTTATACTAAATGATAAAATAGTAAAGTCATTTTCATTAAAATCATGAATGAGAGAAGGATGCTGTCACCACTACTCTTCAACATCATTTTGGATGCTCTAACTAATCTAAAAGACAGGACAATGAAGTATTACGTGTAGCCTACTGTTAGTTGTCTTTAAAATTCTGTTCTCCCGTTCTTCCTTAGAAATATAATTTTAGCTAAGGACATGGCTGAGAGACTACAATTCCCAGTTTCTCCTGAAGCTAAGTGCGGCCATATGACTGTGCTTGCACCAGTGGAATATGCATGGATGTGATGAGGTCAACATATCCCTCAAGTGCTTAAAAGGAAGTTGTTTATCCTAGACTTTTCTCCCACCCTGTTCCTCACGGGCTGGAACATAGATGTAACTATAATTCCACTTCAACCATGCAGATGAGTACAACACCCCAGGAGATGGCAGGGCAATAAGATGAAAGGAACATGGGCCACTGAATAACCTGGAGGAGGAGGGGTATTTGTTCCACCAGCCTGGACTGGTCAGTGACTATGTAAGAAAGAAAGAAACTTCGATCTTATTTACACCACTATATTTCTCTCTCTTTCTTTTTCTCCCTCTCTCTCAGGTGTGTTCAGCTTTTACCACAGCTAAAATGATAGGAATTCACATTAGAAAGAATATGCAAAAATTTCCTATTTATTTTATATTTATTATTATTTTTATTTTAAGATTTTTTTTGAAGTAGTCTCTACACCCAGCGTGGGGCTCGAACTTACAATCTCGAGATCAAGAGTCACATGCTCCACTGACTGAGCCAGTCAGGCACCCCCAAAATTATCCTATTTAAAAAATTGTATTTGTAGAAACTTACTAGATTCTAGTTTTACAAAAACTACCAGAAGTCATACAAGTTTTTGGTGAGATGGTTAACTATATGAAAATAGGCAAAAACCAATAATACTTCTTTATGTTATCACTAATCAGGTAGAAATAGTAATGGGAAAGTATTCCATTCACAACACTGACAAAAATTTATTTATTTATTTATTTATTTATTTATTTATTTATTTATTTATT
>NW_024423319.1:27070690-27072022 GCF_017311325.1 Ursus maritimus
ATTTATTTATTTATTTATTTATTTATTTATTTATTTATTTATTTATTAAAGATTTTATTTATTTATTCAACAGAGATAGAGACAGCCAGAGAGAGGGAACACAGTCAGGGGGAGTGGGAGAGGAAGAAGCAGGCTCATAGCGGAGGAGCCTGATGTGGGGCTCAATCCCATAACGCCGGGATCATGCCCTGAGCCGAAGGCAGACGCTTAACCGCTGTGCCACCCAGGCGCCCCGACAAAAATTTAAAATACTTAGGAATGAGGGGTGCCTGGCTGGCTCAGTAAGTGGAGCATGCAACTCTTGATCTTGGGGTTGTGAGTTTGATCCCCGCATTGGGGTATTTTATTTAAATAAATAAAACTTAAAAAAATACTTAGGAATGAGTGGAAGAGGAAATATACAAAATTTACATGAAGAACAGTATAGCTTCTTTTTGAAGAACATAAAATAAGATCTGAAGAGGGGTGCCTGGCTGACTCAGTCAGTGGAGCCTACAACTCTTGCTCTCAGAGTCGTGAGTTTGAGTCCCATGTTGGGTGGAGAGATTACTTTAAAAAAAAGATCTGAAGAAATGGAAAGGACATAATATCATAAGAACAGTAATCTTCCCCAAATGACAAATATAATGCAATTTAAATACGACTCTTATAAAAGTCTCATTATTTAACCATAAATATTAATATTTTATTTATTCTTTTAAATGAATTAAGTAGTCATATGGTTCAAGCTCAGAAGTTACCAAGAGGCATGCAGCTCTCTTCACCCCTCCCCCACCCCTCCCCCAGCCACTCAGTTATCTTCTGCATAGACAATTTAGGTCACAAGTGTCTCCCATTTACTTTCAGAGATATTTGAATCATTTTTTGCACAATATTCACACTGTTCTTCATATTGCTTATTTTAACAGTGTAACTCTGAGATGTTCCTAAAGAGCTTGCTTCTTGTTCCTTTGCGTATACAGAATTTCATTTTAGGGGTATACCATTATTTAACTAGTTCTCTGTGATAGACTTTAATATTTATTTTTTATTTTATTTTTTGATGGACTTTAATATTTATTTATTTATTTATTTATTTTTTAAAGATTTTATTTATTTATTTGACAGAGACAGAGACAGCCAGCGAGAGAGGGAACACAAGCAGGGGGAGTGGGAGAAGAAGAAGCAGGCTCATAGCGGAGGAGCCCAATGTGGGGCTCGATCCCATAACGCCGGGATCACGCCCTGAGCCGAAGGCAGACACTCAACCACTGTGCTGCCCAGGCGCCCCTGGACTTTAATATTTAAAATACCTTGTCAGGGGCGCCTGGGTGGCACAGCGGTTAAGCGCCT
>NW_024423319.1:27072032-27114760 GCF_017311325.1 Ursus maritimus
AGGCGCTTAACCGCTGTGCCACCCAGGCGCCCCTGACAAGGTATTTTAAATATTAAAGTCCAGGGGCGCCTGGGCAGCACAGTGGTTGAGTGTCTGCCTTCGGCTCAGGGCGTGATCCCGGCGTTATGGGATCGAGCCCCACATTGGGCTCCTCCGCTATGAGCCTGCTTCTTCTTCTCCCACTCCCCCTGCTTGTGTTCCCTCTCTCGCTGGCTGTCTCTGTCTCTGTCAAATAAATAAATAAAATCTTTAAAAAATAAATAAATAAATAAATAAATATTAAAGTCCATCAAAAAATAAAATAAAAAATAAATATTAAAGTCTATCACAGAGAACTAGTTAAATAATGGTATACCCCTAAAATGAAATTCTGTATACGCAAAGGAACAAGAAGCAAGCTCTTTAGGAACATCTCAGAGTTACACTGTTAAAATAAGCAATATGAAGAACAGTGTGAATATTGTGCAAAAAATGATTCAAATATCTCTGAAAGTAAATGGGAGACACTTGTGACCTAAATTGTCTATGCAGAAGATAACTGAGTGGCTGGGGGAGGGGTGGGGGAGGGGTGAAGAGAGCTGCATGCCTCTTGGTAACTTCTGAGCTTGAACCATATGACTACTTAATTCATTTAAAAGAATAAATAAAATATTAATATTTATGGTTAAATAATGAGACTTTTATAAGAGTCGTATTTAAATTGCATTATATTTGTCATTTGGGGAAGATTACTGTTCTTATGATATTATGTCCTTTCCATTTCTTCAGATCTTTTTTTTAAAGTAATCTCTCCACCCAACATGGGACTCAAACTCACGACTCTGAGAGCAAGAGTTGTAGGCTCCACTGACTGAGTCAGCCAGGCACCCCTCTTCAGATCTTATTTTATGTTCTTCAAAAAGAAGCTATACTGTTCTTCATGTAAATTTTGTATATTTCCTCTTCCACTCATTCCTAAGTATTTTTTTAAGTTTTATTTATTTAAATAAAATACCCCAATGCGGGGATCAAACTCACAACCCCAAGATCAAGAGTTGCATGCTCCACTTACTGAGCCAGCCAGGCACCCCTCATTCCTAAGTATTTTAAATTTTTGTCGGGGCGCCTGGGTGGCACAGCGGTTAAGCGCCTGCCTTCGGCTCAGGGCGTGATCCCGGCGTTATGGGATTGAGCCCCACATCAGGCTCCTCCGCTATGAGCCTGCTTCTTCCTCTCCCACTCCCCCTGCTTGTGTTCCCTCTCTCGCTGGCTGTCTCTATCTCTGTCGAATAAATAAATAAAATCTTTAAAAAAAAATAAAAAATAAAATAAAATAAAATACCTTGCCAATCTCCTTCTATTACAGTGTTTCAATGAATAGCATTGTATGTGTGATTTGTATATTCCCAACTATATATGTAGGATGTATTTCTAGACATAGAATTTCTGAGTCAAGCAGCATGTACATTTTAAACGCTTGTAGATGGTGCCAAACTGCTCTCCATATAAGTTGTATCAATTTATATTCCTACCAACAATGTATGAAAGTGGGTGTTTCCCTGCATTCTCACAAAAATAGCATTTTATTAACCTTTTTGGTCTTGGCCTATCTGTGAAGTGTGGTTTCATTTCACATTTTTCTAATTATGATGAAGTTTGAACATGTTTTCATACATTGAAGAGCCATTTATATTTATGTTTTGTGAACTGTATGCTCATATTCTTTGCCCATTATTCTACTGGGTTGTCGCTCATTTTCTTGGTTTTATTGTGACTCTTTATATGTTACGGAAATTGGTCCTTTGTGAGATTAGTTGCAAGTATATTTTACCAGATATTAAAGGCACCATAGAATCACCATAATCAAAACGTGTTGATTCCTGTATGGTACCTATACAAGATAGAAACTTGATCAGTGAAATAAAATTGTCCAGAAACAAAATCCAAATATGCATTGTAAAATAATAGATAACAAAAAAAAATAGATAACAAAAGTGGCACTTTAATTCAATTGTTTGATAAACTGTTGTTGGCACAATTGGCTATCCACATGAAAGAAAACAGTCATGCCCCTATATCATACTGTATCAGAAATAGAATTTAGATGAATGAACAATTTTTTAATAAAATTATTTTAGAATCCAGAAATAAACTTATTCATATATATTCAATTATTTTTTAATAAAATTATTTTGAAACAATTTTAGATTTACAGAAAAATAGCAAAGATAGTATAGAGTTTCCATATTCCTCACATCCAGTTTCTTTTATTAACATCTTATATTAATGTTGATGGTACATTTGTCATAATTTGTTTGTAATAAAGCAGTATGGATTCATTTTCATCAACTAAAGTCCACACTTTATTTAGATTTCCTTAGTTTTACCCTAATGTCCTTTTTCTGTTCCAGGATCCCATCCAGGATACCACATTACATTTTACTTCACTGGGCTCTTTTTGATTGTGACAGTTTCCCAGACTTTCCGTGGTTTTCATCATCTTGACCACTTTGAAGAATACTCGTCAGGTATTTTGTAGTATGTTCCTCAGTTGAGGGTTTTCTTCTCAATACTAGACTAGTGTTAATGGATTTTGAAGAAGACACCACAGAGATAACATGCCATGTCATCACATATTAGCAAAGAAGATATATTATCAAAGTAACGTCGTTGTTCCTATTAACCTTGCTCACCTGTTTGAGGTAGCATTTGCCAGTCTTCTCTACTGGAGAATTGCCCCCCGCCCCGCCTATACTCTACTCTTTGGAAGGATGCCACAATGCACAGTCCACACTTAAGTAGCGGGGGGTTATGATGCACCTCCTTGAGGGCAGAGTGTATACATAAATTATTTGGAATTCTTCTTAGTGGGAGATTTATCTCTTCCCCTCTATTTCTTTATATAATCATTTATTTATAACAGTATGACTCTATGGATATATATTTTATCCTTATATCTAACACTGCTTTTTCTTGTTACTTAAGTTGTTCCAGCTTTGGCTATCAGGAGCTCTTTGAGTTTGGCTCCACTGTCCCTTTGACCTACCTTCATCATTGTGGATTTTTGGGGAAGATATTATTGATTTATTTAGAGAAAGCAAGCAGGGGGAGGGGCACAGGGAGTGGGAGAGAATCTCAAGCAGACTCCCCACCGAGCACGGAGCCTGACGTGGGGCTCAATCTCACGACCCTGAGATCATGACCTGAGCTGAAACCAAGAGTTGGATGCTTAACTGACTGTGCCACCCAGGCGCCCCTGAAGGTAGATTATTTTAAAGGAGTTTTTAAAAGTTTATTCAATTTTATTTTAGTTTTAGTAATCTCTACACCCAACGTGGGGCTTGAACTCATGACCCCAAGATCAAGAGTTGCATGCTCTTCCAACTGAGCCAGGCAGGCGCCCCTGAAGGCAAATTTTTGTCAGTGAAAATACACGTACGTTTTGATTAGCAATCCTTAATTTCAGAGTCTATCCTATATAAATAGAAGTACTGGTTCAGGGGCGCCTGGGTGGCACAGCGGTTAAGCGTCTGCCTTCGGCTCTGGGCGTGATCCCAGCGTTCTGGGATCGAGCCCCATATCAGGCTCCTCCGCTGGGAGCCTGCTTCTTCCTGTCCCACTCCCCCTGCTTGTGTTCCCTCTCTCGCTGGCTGTCTCTATCTCTGTCAAATAAATAAATAAATAAAATCTTTAAAAAAAAAAAAAGAAGTACTGGTTCATTAGGTTATATGTCTAAGAATGCTTATGGCAGCATTGTTTGTGGAGGCAAATCTGGAAACTACCTGAATGTTTAGCAGTAGGAGAGTAGACATGGATATCCATATTATGGAATTTGACACAGCTATTAAAATATGAATTAGAAATATAATTTATTGGTCTGAAGAATTTCCATAAAGCCTCATAAAATGAAAAAAAAGGTTATTGCAGAACAGTGTGTATGGCATGAGTTTTTTTGGGGGGGGTAACAACCAACAACAATGGCAACAAAACCCCTCCATATGTGGATTTTTCAGTATGAACAGAGGCCAGAGAAGTGATGGGTTGGGTTGTGTTTCCTCACAGTGAGACACTGAGGCAAGGCTTTGAGTACAAGTAGTCTATTTGGGAGGTGGTAAGCATCGGCAGGGAAATAGAAAAGTGAGGCAGGGAAAGAAGGAAAGCAATGCAAAGTGCATTAGTGAGCAGGTATGGTTCTGGGCATTTGGGTCTCAGGGCTCCTGGGGATCTCTAGGTGGTCGTGGAACACACCTCAAGGTTGTCTCACCTGGGCAGGAGGTGAGGAAGCTGGCACTCTTCCCTGCCAGTCCTGTCAGGGTATGGCATCACTTCTCTTTTTGGCTGGCTTGAAGGAGTTTCAGAGGCTTCCACTTAGCCATTTCTGTCATCATGGCTTTTATTTGTTAGGTGAGGGAACAATTTGAGGGTTCTTCTAACTGCTGAATATGTCTCTTCCAATAATACACTGAAGGACCAGAGAAATGACCACAGAATGGATGTGGATCCATTGGCTTCACTGTAAGATGTGGGCCAAGACTCCATTTCCTACCAAGTGTCCAGACATCCCACTGTAACAGAGGGCCCCATGATGGTGCTCTAGGTTCCCTGACCTCAGGTCCACAAAATATGGTTATTTCTTCCCCCTTGCTTTACAGTCACACTGATGAATGGCCTAGGTCCTGTGGAGGCAGAGTTGCTGGAATCGTAACTGTATGTATTTGCTGTGGCTTTGCAGGGTCCTTCCTCAAGCGGACTTGGCCTTTCTTCACTTGATCGGTTCTGGGTCTGAGAACCTGCTCAGGGATGGAAACTCGACAAATGATCGTGATTTTTCCACTGTGGCAACTGACAGTCTACTGCTCAAGTAGTCTTGATTTGTTTATCTTTATTTTTTTAGTTTTACAAGAAACTCTTGCTGGTTTCTGTTATGAGCTGAATTGTGTCCCCCCCAAAAATTCATATATTGAAGTCCTAACCCTTAGTATCTTAGAATGTGACATATTTGGAGATAGGGCCTTTGAGGAGGTAATTAAGGTAGAATGAGGTCATTTGGGTGGGCTCAAATCCAATAGGACTGGTGTCCTTATACGAAGAATAAATTAGGACACAGACAATACACAGACTGATGGGCAACCATGTGAGGACACAGTGAGAAGGCAGCCATCTTCAAGCCAAGGAGAGAGGCCTCGGAAGAAAGCGACCTGCCAACAATTTGACCTTGGACTTCTAGCTTCTAGAACTGTGAGGAAATAAATTTCTGTTGTTTAAGCTACTAAGTCTGGTATATTGTTATGGCGCCCCAAGTGAACTGATACAGCTTACCATCTGTATTGTTCCTAGGAATGCCATAGTTTACTAGCCATCTCTACAGATCCTTGCAGGTCAAAGCCCCATATTTGCTATTCCAGACTTGGTATCTATAATGATTATTACAGTTTTCTTGACTCTGACAGTTAACTGCTGCCACCTGGCCTATTCTAGAATCCTATTATCCCCATTGACACCAAGGAGCCTACATTACATAGTAGTCTCCCCTACCATGAACCCTGACCCATAGAAGACAACCACCATGGAGCTTTTCAGCAATGCCAGTAACACATTCCTTGTCGCCTTAATACAAAAAGTGTCCTCTGGGCCCTTCCAGGGGGCACCATCAAATAGTGTGCTTTCTGGTCTTACATAAGGAAACCATTCTAATTTGCCCACCCCTCTGAGCTTTTTGACCCTTCATTCAGTACTCTGTCAAGGCAATTCCAACAACTCCACTTCATTTACTATATAGGCTTTGTTGTTTCCAAGATTCAAGGCGCCATTCCAGCAGCATACTAGGACTGATTCCAGGTATCCCTGCCAGGATATGAAATCCTGAGTCATGGGAGAATGTTCCAATGTCAAAAACTCTTCCATATCCAGTTTTATATTCTTCCCTGGTCCAACACCCTCAAGATCCATTCCCAGGTTTATTCTCTCGATTCCATCAAGTACATATTCACTAAGTCCTACAACTATTCAATGAATAATCTCTTTTATCTCCTACCAGAAATGGTATTTCTCTGCTGGGACCATACTAAGAATTGTCCCTAAAAGAAATACGCTGAGGTGGGAGACAAGCATCCTCCTCCCATGTAACTCTATTGCTCTCACAAGCAAATCTGGAACTGATTTTTAGCCTAGACTGCCCCTTTCTGGAAGGAATGAGAAAAGATAAAGTTCCCATGAAGGCCTTCTGCTTCCTTACTGTTCCTTGACTTAATAATTGGCTGACCAAACCTGTCATTTGCTTTCTTTAGGGTTTCTGTGGTCATTGACAAGAGCAAACCAACTCCCTGATTCTCAAAGTTTTCATCTTTCAAGTGCTAGAGCTATTGAATGAACCAGTGCATGTCTCTCCATTTGTATCCTATCCCAATCCAGCGTAGGTGAGAGTCTTATCCCAGGACCCTGGGATCACGACCTGAGCCGAAGGCAGGTACTTAACCAACTGAGCCACCCAGGCACACCCTCCCCCCCCCCCCCCCNATGCACACATTTCATGATCAAGTTAGGTGTCTGTGATATGTGATGTTCCCTCATAGCCATTTATACCTACTTGTCACTCAGAGATGTTTTTGTCTGCATGTAACTGGATAAACTACAAGAGATGAAAAGTGGGGTCTATGGTTTTTGTTTTGTTTTTTTTTCCCCTCACAGAACTAGAATGCTGGAAGTCAGGGGCTGCTGGCATTTCTTCAGTAGCTCAACAATATCAAGGCTGATGGCTACGCAGTTCTCTTGGCCTTTCCCTCAGTGTCACTGGATGACTTCTACGGCTCCACATTCAAGACAAGAATAAGGAAGAAGAGGAAGGGATGATACTTGTGTCAGGAAAGCAACAGTTTTCCCAAGGAATCCATGCATGAGTTTCCTCTGCTGCTAGAACAAAGCTCCGTGAATGTAGTGGCTTAAAGCAACACAAACTTATCCCCTTACAGTTCTGGATGTCAGAAGTCTGAAGTGGTTTTGCTAGGCTAAAATCACAGTGTCGGTAGGGTTGCCTTCCTTCTCTGGGCTCTAAGGGAGTACTGGTTTCCTTGCCTTTTCCATCTTCCAGAAGGTGCCTACATTCCTTGACTGCTGGCCCCCTTCCATCTTCACAGCCAGCAATCACATCACTGTGACTTCTGCTTGTTGTCATCACATCTCTGACTTTTTGGCCCTCCGTCTGCCACATTTAAGGATCTTTGTGATGACATTGGGCCCACCTGGATAATCCAGGATACGCTCCCTCTTCTTCTTCTTCTTCTTTTTTTTTTTTTTGTTTCACAGTTTTATTTAAATTTTAGTTAGTTAACATATAGTGTAATAATGGTTTCAGGAGTAGAACTTAGTGATTCGTTACTTACACCCAGTGCTTACGCTCCCTCTTCTAAAGTTAACTGATTAGTGAGCTTAATTCCATCTGCAACCTTAGTTCTTTGTGTGTAACCCAACATATGCACAGGTTCTGGGGATTAGGATGTAATTGAGGGGACCATGATTTGCCTACCACGACCCAGTTTTGTCTCATTGGCCAAAATTCTAGCTGGAAGGAGGCTTGAGAGTGGGAGTTGGATTAGTTGGACAACAGTGTCTGCCATACCTTGCTAGCACTTCTTGAAGTTTGTAATTACATATTTCTTGTGTGACTTTTCCCCTAGTAGATCCTATATGCCATGAGAGCAAGAACCATACCTGTTTCGCTCACCATTGTATTTTCAGCATATAACAAGGTACCTAACATATAGTAGCAGCTCAGTAAATTTTTAGTGCATAAAGGAATGCATGAACAAGTACGCAGACACAAACACACGCACACATAGAGAAAAAGCTTACTATAGCATTTTCTGGGACATAGCCAAGAAATGGAAGCAATCTAACTGTTCATCTATAGGAAACTGGTTATACAAATTGTTGATTTTTAGAGAGTAAACCCCTGGTACAGTCTACAAAAGAATATTCAGCCTTTGTAAACAATGAGACCGATCTTAAATGCAGGGACATGAAAAGATGTTCATTATTTATCACTAAGGGAAGATGCAAGTTGCAGAACAGCATGTATTGTATGACCCTATTTGTGTGATAGAAAATAAACTGAAGCTTATTGCCCTTGGGAAGGAAGAACACAAGGAACCAGAAAGAACAAAGAGTCAAATTCTTGGCCTTGGATTGTTCTGGAAACCCACACCAAGCACATTCCTTCTCATGGTCTTTGCACTGACTGTTCTTTCTGCCTCCAATACTCCTTCCTCACATAATAACATATTGATATTAATTAACATTAGTGTTAACTTATTAATAGCTTGCTCTCCTCTTTCATTAAGTCTCAGTCCAATGTCGTCTTCTTAGAGAGGGCCTGACTTGACCACCCTGTCTTAAACAGCATTCCACGATCCACTTTCTCCATTCCCATGATCCACTTTATTTTATATGACATTATATATCTATTTGTTTCATTGTTAATTTTTTTAAGTAATCTCCTTCCCCATGTGGGGCTCGAATTTACAACCCCCAGATCAAGAGTCGCATGCTGTACTGACTGAGCCAGCCAGGCGCCCGTTGTTTAATTGTTTATGATACTGCTTCTCCACTCGAACGTAAGTGCCATGGGGCCGGGGATCTAGGTGGTTCTGATGCAGGTTGCTGGAGTGCCTCAGTTTCAGAATCACTTCTAACTCTTAGGGCAGCAGTTCTCAAAGTGTGGTCTGCGGACCAGCAACATCAGTATCACCTGGGTACTTGTTAGATAGGCACATTCTCCAGTCTCACCTACTGAGTCAAAACCCCTGGGTGTAGGGACCAGCAGTCTGTTGTTCAGAAGCCTTCCAGATAGTTCTGATGCCCACTCAAGTCTGAGAACCACTGACTTTGCTTTTCTTTTTTGGGTAGCACTCCCTGGCTCTCTTTTCAGGGATCTTTTCCAGGTAGACAGAGGTTAACTCTCTTCCCTATTCTTTCCTCTGTGCTGCTCCTAAGAATGTTCTGAATAAGATAGAAATGTGGGAATTCTGTGTTTACCTTACCTTAATTTAACTTAAATTTTTCTTGAACTTTACCCTCTAGAAAAGGGGCTGACAGTCAGCATTTTTGGCTTTGCAGGCCACAAAGTCTGATGCAACTACACAACTCTGCCCCTGGAGTGGGAAGGCAGCCAGAGACAATATGTAAATGAATGAGCATGGCCGTATGCCAATAAAACTTCGTATATGGACACTGAGATTTGAAGTGTCAGCAATCTGGTGGCATAATATGTACATTAAATGATGTTATTTTGCGTTTCCTGATTACGTTCATTTGGCCTCTTCTGTGAAATGCTTGCCCATTTCTTTTGCCCCCTTTCCTAGCTGCTAAAGGGAACTTATTCCAATGGGCAGTACCCTTGGGCATTCCTTTTGTATGGAGGGAGATGACACCTGATATGTGGACATACACAGTGAATCCTGAAAAATGGCAAGTATCCTGGCTCATTGGAGGCATAGAAGAACAATGCTGCCATACCAGTCGCAAGGATGTCTGGAAAAGAGATACATAGATGGGCTCCTGGGGTTGGTTCCAGGCATGCATATCTTTGTCTCACATTAATATTCACTGAAGAGCATCCATTGAAGAGTAGATTCAAAACAAACCAGGTGGGTAAGCCAAACCTTCTCCTTGGCCACCATAGTACTTGTGCCATGGGCCCCCAAATAGGTGGTTATGCAGGCAGGCAGGGAGGGAGGCAATGTGTGGGCCCAGCAGCATGGGCTTCACCTCTCCAAGGCTGGTTTAGCTACTGCCACTGCTGAGTGCCCACGAAGCCAACAGCAGAGACCAACGGTGAGTCCTGTATATAGTGCTGATGGCTAAAGGCACATTAGCCAGCCACCTTATGGTCTTAATTCCTTTAGAACCCTTCCACCTTGGAAGGGAGACTGAGTTGTCTTTGATGGAATCAACACGTACTTTGGATTTGGGTTTGTTTTGCCTGCCTGTACTGCCTCTGCCCAGTGCTACCGCCTCCTCATTTGCTTCATAGGTTTCACTCTCCAGTAAATGCTTTGCATCCTAACTCAATTTCAGCTTTGGCTTCCTAAAGAATGCAATCTGCGACAACCTCTTTTCTAGGGCAAAATGAGACACTTGTAATGCGTGGTATGCGCTGGATGAAATTACTCAAATTATCAGCGATGGTGGCTTCAAATGGAATACAAGTGGAGGGCAAAGCTTTGGGAAATCAAGTGGCTAGAGCACTTAGTCCCTATGGTGACAGTGATGATTGCAAAGGATGTGGCTAGGGCTAACTGCTTCTGATGACCGTAGAGAGCTTATACAGAAAAGAGGACAAATGGAAAGCCTTGAATGCACAACACAGATCAGAGTGGAAAATCAAAGAGCCTCACTGTCACCATTCAAGTAGTCTTTATTCTCCTGGAACTGTAGGACAGATATGCCTGACAATCATGCCCAGGGACTGATCATAAACATTGTAGAGGTGCAGCACTGCTAAAGGTATGACCTTGTTAGAGCTCTGAGGTTAACTGATGGGCTCTCCTGGGGAAAGAATAGGACCCTAACACACGGAGTGGAAATATTTGGGCGTAAACAGATGAAGCTGAGAAAAATTTAGCCTCCACCTTCCCCTGAACCTTCCTTGCCAGTAGGAGTCATACGTCCTTTGTCTAATGGTACCAGCCTTCCTCTGCATGGAAACCTTTTGGTGACTTCCATGGGGGTGTTTGCCTCACAGGAAATACTGATTCTCCTCAGGACCAACCCCCACAACAGTTCATTATCTCCACTCCCGTAAGAATCATTGGATTTCAGTATAGCCTATATGTCTTAATGCCAAAGAGAAGGGAATGTTGAAGTGGATCTATGATGTGCAATCTTCTCAGTGCCTACCACTAGCTCTACTTGTACAAAGACTGCAGTAGGGTTTCCTGGGTTGTGGGATTTTCAGTTTTAAAACTGTGACAGTCCCAGGAAAATTTGCACCAGTCGGTCACCCTATTGGGAGGACACTCTTCACTAAAGCATTAAGAAAAATATTGGGTGTTATACACAACTAATGAATCATTGAACACAACACCAAAAACTAATGATGTATTTTATGTTTGCTAATTGAATTAAACAAACAAAAAAGAAATACATTGGTGAGGGGAGCACCAGTATGACTGAAAAGCTCTATGGAATAGCCTCCGTAGGCCGGAGATGATAGTGGGAGATGCTTCCATGGAATTGGACACCCTGATTTCAAAAGGAATAATGGAGTCCTAAAGGGTAGAGTCCAGGTGATGGTGCTTAACTCTCAGAAGTAATATGGATGCAACTGAAATAAAGCACAAGGATCGAGTGTTTTAACCTCCACCTGTTGCAGGGGACGATTGTTTATGAACTTTCCTAGGAATGAAATAGATGTGATATAGAGAAGCAGAAAAATTCTAGGTCTGGTGGGCAAAAATTTTGCAGACTCTTGAACTCTTACTCTGTTCCCAGATCTACTAAGCCAGTTCACAGATTTGGAGGTCCTTTTTTTTTTTTTTTTTTTTGAGCTCCTTGATTAAGGGGGAGGCCAGATCTCTGAGAAAGGACCTTACTGCAATGCTATCACAGATGTATACTGCAAATCTTCTTCCAAATGTTCCCCAGACTGAGGCCTATGGTCATTTACTAGGAGGCCATGACCAGGGTAAAGAAAATATCTGGAACCTTCTGAGGGTTCTAAGATTCCAGCTCTGAATTGATGCTAATTATTGGACAGTGTGCCACTGTGGTTCATGTCCAGAGTGCGGACTTAGGGAGTCAGGTAATAAATTAGGTCTTGGTCTGAGTTCATTTCAGTGGGAACTTGGACCCATCCTGGCTGCATCACCACACATTCTTTTTCTGACTCAAGATCCATGGAGGGAAAGCTCTCATTATAGGAAAGGTCAAGTAGTATCTCCTCGAACTGTACCCCTCTCCCCTTTCACCTCTACTGCCAAGAAAGTAAACCAAAGCAACACCAAATTCCTGGGGCAATTGAAGAGATAAGAACCACCACCAAAGACTTGAACAATGAAATTGTGATGACTCCAACACATGCCCCTATATAACTTGCCTGTTTGGCCTGTAGGAAAAGGCATATAAGTTTTGGAGAATGCTTTTCAATTATTGCTAATTTAATCAGGTTGTGACACCAGTCACAACTGTGTTTCTTAATGTGGTATCTTTATTGGAGTAAATCAATCCAGCCTCTGGCACCTATTGACCTAGCAACTATCATCAGCAGAGATAATCAGAAATAGTTTGCACTTGCTCTCTTACCTCAGGGCTATCTCAAAGTGTGCTGTTTTCTGTCATAATCTAGTCCAGAAGGAACTTGTCTTTTTATTCCACAGGCATAATGCTGGTCCGTGACACTGATGGCATTATGCTAATGACTCTGAAGGGCAGGAAGAATCAAATATTCTAGATGCCTTATGGCCAGAGGATAGGAGATAAGCCCTGTGAAAGTTGAGGAGCCTGCTACCTGGATGACATTTCCAGGGGTCCAGTGATCTGGGAAATGTCAGAATATCTCTTCTGAAGTAAGAGATAAGTTGTTTTTCCTTGTACAGCCCACCACAAAGAAAGAAACCAATACTTGGTGGACCTCTCTGGATGTAGGAGGCAACATATACCATATTTGGGTAGGCTGCTCTAACCCATTTACTGAGTAACCTGTAAGGCTGCCAGTTTTGAGTGGGATCTGAAGCAAGAAAAGCTTCAGCAACAAATCTGAACCTGTGGTACGTGTTCTACGAAGCCTCAGTAGAAGCTTCATAGCACAGACTCTTAGGGTGTTGAAGTAAGGCCAGACTTTCCTTAATTGACAAATATTTTCCATTTAAAGGCAATGCCTATATTGCTATCAGGTCCTGATAGTGACTGAATTATTGACCATGAGACAACAGGAAACTATGTGACTTGAACTGGCCATTAGAAAATGGGTATTATCTAATCCGCTCAATCATCAAATGGCCATGTGCAGCAGCATTCCACTGTTAAATGGAAACTGCGAATGAAATCAGATCTGAGAAAACTGGGAAAGTAAAAGTGAATGAGGAGCTAGCTCAGACTCACGTGGTACTTGCTCCTACTATATTGCTGCCTCTCCATCAGCCTCTACCTATGGCCTCAAGGAGAGTTCTCTATAATCATTGGACAGAGCAAAAAAATGTAGGCCTATGGCTTTATAGATGGGTTTGCATGGTAGGCTGGCACCTGGCAGAAGTGGGTCACAGGTGGCTGACAGCTCCACTCAGGGATGGCCCCTAGAGACAGAGGTAAAAGAAAATCCTCCCAAGTAGTACATCTAGTTGTCTACTTTGGTGGAAGGAGAAATGGCCTAATACACTGATGTAGACTGATTCAGGGGCAGAGGATAATATGTTGGCTGGATGGTGAAGAATGTGGAAAGAACAAGATAGGAATTTGGTGATAAGGAGGCCTAGGAAAGAGGTACATGCATAGGCCTCTTAGAATGGGCCAGAAGTGTGAAGATATTTGTGTTCCATACAATTGCATCTGGGGATATCCACTGGGGAAGAGGCTCTCGGTAATCAGGTGGATAAGATAACTTCTGTTGATGTTAGCCTCTTCAGCTACCCTAGTGCTTCCTCAGTAGACCCATATACAAAATGGCTGTGGCAGCTGGGATGGTGTGTATATATGGGGTCTTCTCTCACTGAAGCTGATTTGTCTATTACCGCTGATTTGTCTGTTGGAATTGGCAATCTGCTTATCAGCAGAAACCAAATGCTGAGGCACCAAAATGGAACCATTCCTTGTGGGGGACCAGGTAGTCATCTGGTGGCAGATTGGTTACACTGAACCCCCTTCCATCACGGAGGAGGCACCGACTGTCTTCACAGGAATAGATACACATTCTGAATACGCATTTGCTTTTCATGCCTGCAAAGCTTCTGCCAGCACCACCATGTGGACTCACAGAATGCCTGATTCATCACCATGGTATCCCACCCAACATTGCTTCCAACAAACGAACTCAGTTTAGCATGAAGGAAGTGTGGCGATGGGCTTGTCCCCGTGGAATTCACTGGTCTTATCGCATGTCTCATCACCCAGAAACAACTGGCTTAATAGAATGGTGACATTTCCTGCCAAAGGCTCAGTTATGGCATCATAACCTGCAACTTTGGGGTACTGTCCTACAGAACCTAGTACATACTTTAAACCAGGGGCCAATATATTGTATCATCTCCCTTGTAGACAGAATGTATGGGTCCAGGATTCCAGAGGTGGAAGCGGGATTGACCCCTCTCCCTGAAGAAATATTTGCTTCCCATCCCTACATCTTGGACTCCGTGGGTTAAGAGGTTCTAATGCCTGAGGGACATATGTTTCCACGAGGGAACATGTCAGGATTCTGATATTTTGGAAACTGACACTGCCCTCTGGCCATTTTGTGTTTTTCACGCTGTTTAACTAACAGGCAGACAAGGGGTCACTGTACAAACCAGGGTGGTCTATCCTGATTACCAAAGGTGGATTAGGTGGCTCCTACACAATGGAGGCAAGGAGAACTATCTCTAGAACCCAGGGGCTTCACTGGGGTGCCTCTTATCACTCCCTTGTTCAATAGCACTTGTCAATGAAAACTGGTAACCCTGTCAAGGTAAGATTTATAAGATTCGGATCCCCTGTGGGGATGAAGGTTTAGGTCACTCCACCAGGGAACGTATCCTGTCCTACTGGGATGTTGACAGAGGGCAAGGGATGCATGGACTGGGTGGCAGAAAAATTGAAGCTGTGATTATCAACTTAGAGCCTGCTTCTAGCTACAGAAGCAGGGACTATAACAACTTGTTTATCATTTCTTTTATTTTTTAAAGATTTTATTTATTTATTTATTTATTTATTTATTTATTTGAGAGAGTGTAAGTGCATTCAGGGGTAGGGACAGAGGAAGAGGGAGAGAGAGAATCTCAAGCAGGTTCCACTCCCAGCACAGAGACCAATGCAGACCTTGATCCCACAACCCTGAGATCACGACCTGTGCCAAAATCAAGAGTTGGATGCCTAACCGACTGAACTGTCCAGGCACCCCTATGGCAACTATGTTTTATGTTTAGAACCCCCTTTCCCTTCTACTTTGTATGAAAAGTACTTGTGGTGGTTAGTATTTTAGATTTCTTTTTTTTTAAAGATTTTATTTATTTATTTGACAGAGATAGAGACAGCCAGTGAGAGAGGGAACAGAAGCAGGGGGAGTGGGAGAGGAAGAAGCAGGCTCATAGCGGAGGAGCCTGATGTGGGGCTCGATCCCATAACGCTGGGATCACGCCCTGAGCCGAAGGCAGACGCTTAACCGCTGTGCCACCCAGGCGCCCCAGTATTTTAGATTTCATGTGGGAGTATGAATTAATTGACATCCCCCTGCAATGATACAGTAGCTGATGGGAATTTGTACATTTTGTTTGAGGTCATGGGGATTTGATCTGGAAGAGAGGCAAGAGTGGTGTGGAGGGGCAAAAGGAATGGTCAGTGCTGGGAATTCTCTGTTTACCCTTTCAAGGTTCACTTTGCATCCTTCTCCACCCAGCTCTGTTCCCACATTAACTGCATTTGGTTCCCCTGCATTATGGCTCTCAGTAGCCATCAGCCAATGGGGGGTATCAGCAGCAGGAGATCAGATGGTGGAAGGAGAGAAAGGTCGGGAAATTTATTCCCCACATTCCCTCCATACAAGGATGTGAGTTGGCAGTGATTTCTCCACAGAAGACCACAGTTCCTGTTGAATGTTCCTTTCCTTATTTCCTTAGTTTTTGGTAACCATTCCCTCTCCTTGCCCCTTTAGGCTTACGGGTGCTAACATCTTCCAGTGTTGCTAGCCCTGAGGTGCTTCACCATTCATTGTTGATTTCCCTTAATCCTGCCCACCCACATCCTTGTGCATGGTTCCTTCATTAAACTGTCTTTAGGGGTGCCTGGCTGGCTCAGTCCGTGGAGCATGTGACTCTTGATATCGGGGTTGTAAGTTTGAGTCCGACATCAGGTGTAGAGATTACTTAAAAATAAAATCTTAAAAAAAGTAAACTGTCTCTAATTATCCACTTGGCGTATGTCATCTGTTTCCTGTCATGAACCCAACTGATACAATTCCTAATATTTGTTTATATATACCTTCTCCCATTTTTGTAATCAGTCTTTCCAGGGAGGTTTATCAGTCTTATTAGACTTTTCAACCAACCAGTTTTGGGTTTTATTGATCTTTTGTATTAGATATTTTATTTTTTTATTAATATTTATTATTTTGAAATGTCCTTATTTCTGCTTTCTTTCATTTACTTTGTTATTGTTTTTGTAACTTCTTAAATTGGATGCTTAGCTTTTTAATTTACAGCCTGCTTCTTTATTTTTTTTTAAGTTTTTATTTGTTTATTTGACAGAGAGAGAGCAAGCACAAGCAAGGGGGAATGGCAGACAGAGGGAGAGGGAGAAGCAGGCTCCCCACTGAGGAGGGAGAGCCTGATGCAGGGCTCGATCCTAGAACCCTGGGATCATGACCTGAGCCAAAGGCAGACATTTAACCGACTGAGCCACTCAGGCACCCTAGCCTTGCTTCTTCAATAATACAAAGGCTTCACGACATAAATTTCTTTCTAAATACCACTTTGGCTGCAAAACATAACTTTTTATTAGTTTTCTTTTTTCTTAAGTAGGCTCTATGCCCAAGGTGGGACTTGAACTCACAGCTTCAAGATCAAGAGTCACTTCCTCCACCGACTGACCCAGCCAGGTGCCCCTATTAGTTTTGATATGTAATATTTTCATTATTGCTCTGTTCTAAGTATTTTCTAATTTTTAGTATGATTTTTTCTTTGACATGTGATTTCAAAGTATGTTTTAAAATTTCCGAACATAGATGTTTTCTTTATCTTCTTGTTACTGATTTCCACTTTAATTGCAGTGTGGTCAGAAAATGTGAACTGTTTGAGACTGAGTCTTTGAAATTTGTTGACATTTTTTTAACCTAGCATATGATTAACTTTCATAAATGTTCCATGTGCTGGACCACTATTAGATGACATACTGCTTTTGTATAAATTAGGAAAATGTGCTCTTGCTTCCAGATGGATGTAGAACCACACCTGAGCACCTGGTATGACAAGTGGAGCATGGGATGGATTTTGACCCCCACTTGTCCTCTTGGCTGGGTGCTTTTGATCAGTGAACAATCTGCACATGGTGACTTGTTCATGTGTTCTTGTAAAGAATGTTTATTTTCCAGTTGCTAGGTACAGTGTTCTTTGTGTATCTACTAGAACAAGCTTGTTCATTTGATTTTCAAATTTTCTACATTTTTACTGTTTTTTTGTCTGCTTCATCTATGAATTTAGGAGGGAGATGAACTAAAGACTCACTGTGGTGTTGGATTTGTCTATTTCTCCTTGTATTTCTGTTAATTTTTGTTTCACATAAAGCAGTTGAGTACATTCAAGGTTAGTATTATTACATTATTCTGTTGAATTGAAATTTTTATCAATATATTGTAACCTTCTTTATTTTTTAAAAATTATTCTTAAAAGATTTTATTTTTAAGTAATCTCTACACCCAGCATGGGGCTTGAACCTACAACCCCAAGATCAAGAGTTCTATACTCTACCAACTGAGCCAGCCAGGCACCCCTTGTAACCTTCTTTAAATCTAGTAGTTATTTTCCCCTTGAAGTCTGTTTTGTGTGATATTAATCTAGCTATAACAGCTTATTTTTTGTTGATCATATTATTTGCCTGTGTATTTTTTCCATCATTTTTACTTTCAAACTTACTGTGTATGTGTGTTTTGGGGGTGTCTTTTAAAAATAGCAGACTTCTTTAAATCCAGACTGATAATCTTTACTTTTAACTGGAGCATTTGGTTCATTTACATTTTAGGCAATTATTGATATATTTAAGTTTAAATCTACCATCTTCTATTCTTTTTGTCACAATTTTCCAAAAAGTTTTTCCTCCTTTCTTGCCTTTTTTGGATTGGTTGATTTTTTTTCTCTTTCTCTCTTTCAATTTTCCCCCTTTTGGTAGTGTGGAAGGGATATAATATCCTTTTATGTTAGTGGCTATCCTAGAAATTTTAATATGCATTTTTAACATAATTAAGTCTTTAGTTAATAGAAATCCATTACCAATACTCAGCATTCTACGGTACAATTCCACAAAGCGTAGAGTTTTTGCATCATTCTTTGATTATTTTATTTATTTTGTCTTGTTTTTCTTGACCTTACAGTGACCTAAAATTAAACGATCACTCCGTGGATCAGACTGTCAGCATTGAAACTACCCAATCCCTAGCCTTCACCACAGACCTCAGTCCCTGCCTCATCCATTGGTACCCAGGAGCCAGTGAGATCACCAGGGAACAGTATTCTCAGCTGCTGAGATAATACCAGACTCTGATAGCAAAGAACAGGCAAGCCAACAGCAAAGATGCAAAAGATATGATAGCTTTGCAATCTTATAGAGCAAAAAGCCAATTAGTTCTGAGGAATTCCTAAAGGAGTCATCATAACATGTAAAAATAGTTCTGCAGGCTCTGGGAGAAGGGAAAATCAAAGCTTCAAAGGGCATCACTGCAGTCAGGTCATACCACATTTGTGGCATACTGAGTAGTATGCATACTGCACACAGTTCAGCGTTTGGAAGGAGAAATCACTGTGATAAAGTGGCGAGGTAAACCACAATACAGCAGAATATTGTCAGTGGCTCTCAACAGGGGTTATTTTGCACTGCAGGAGACATTTTGCAAAGTCTGGAGGGACTATTGTTAACAACTGGTGTGTGGGGGGGAGTTCTACAATACACAGGATCCTCCCTGTCCTCTGCAAAGAATTATCTGGACTCTGTGCCCACTGCTATAGGTTATATAGTGAAGTATACATAAGCAGCAGGATAGTGTTTCTTGTATCACAGATGCCATCCTGTAATAACGATTTCACATTTTTTTAAGGGAGGATGATGGTACAGCAAGGATTCACTATACCTTTTTGTTGACACTTGAAAAATCCATAATAATGAAAAATGGAAAGATCGGCGGGCACTCCTATCTCTGGACCTCCTTGAAATGACAAAGAGTTTTCATGAGCAGATGCCATTGAAACTAAACGGTGTATATTTTCTAATTACTGGCTTTAGGCTTTCAAAATCAGACAGGACATTAGGAGTCTAGGTATAGCTTATGAAATTCAGCAATCATGAACAATGTAGTATTTTCCCAGAACTTGCTGAATACAGCCTATCCCTCCAACAGCTTTTCAATGCAAATAAACCTGGTGCGTTTGATGAAAATTGCCAAATTTAGAAGATACTACTAGTTCTAAAGTTCATACCTTAGCAGATGTGTGGTAGGATTTCTTTCTTTGGTTTGCCTATATTTTCTAAAATTTCTGCCAAACACTTCTAAAATCTTTTTGTTTTGAAAAGTTGCACAAATAGAACAGAGAATCTTTGCGTGTCCTGCACTTAGACTCCTAAAATGTTAATATTTTACATTTGCTTAATCATCCTATGGTTTTCTTCTGAGATATTTTAGAGTAAGTTGCAACATAATGCCCCATTATCTTTAAGTACTCCAGCGAGTATTTTCTTAAAGAAGGACTTTCACAATAACGATAGTACAAGTATAAAAATCAAGAAATTTACATTGATACAGTATTATTAATCTATAGATATTCAAATTTTGTCAGTTGTGCCAATAATACCCTTTCTAGTAAAAGAAAAATGTTCTTTTTCTGGCTGGGGATCAGTTGCCATGTCTGTTGTTCCTACTAATCCGGAGGAGTTCCTCGATATGTCTTTGTCTTTAGTGACTTTGATGATTTTGAAGAGGGCAAACCAGTAATTTTGTAGACTGTCCCTATATGGGTTTGTTTGATGTTCCCTCATGATTAAATTCGGGTTATGTGAATTTTGGCGTCATGAATGCTACAAAATTGGTCAGTGCTTTCTTTAGCACCTTATCAGGAGGCACATGATGCCCATTTCTGGGAGTGCTGATTTTTATAACTAGGACGGTGTCCGCCATGTTTTCCCACTGTAGTTTTTATTTCGCCTTTGAAATCGTAGTATTTTGTCGGGAGATACTTTGAGACTCTGTAATGTAAACAAGTTGTTTCTTATGGTAATTGCGCCCCCTAGTTTTGTCTAAGGTTACAGAGACAGAGGCCGATTACAGTAGGGTGTCAGCACTGGCGGGGGCAAGTGTTTGCAGGGGTCAATTTCTGCTTGTGTCCCTTGTATTAGCATGTCTAGCACATAGTAAATGGCTACTTCTTTCTTGATTAATTTGTTTTATCTCAGCAGTTAGTAGGGTGTATTGTAATTGATCTGCTTATGTTTGTCTTTCCCACAGACTGTGAGCTCATTGAGGGTAGGCACAATGGCTTACCGCTTCTCTGTCCCCAGTGTCTAGCACATACTAGGCGTTTGAAAAATACATGTTTGAATTAGTGGCCTGGAGTAGATACACTATGGAAGAAGATAAGGGCTATGAGACGGCCTGGGGATGGCTTTTTTCCTGTTCTAAAGGGAAGCTAGGGCAAGGGTTGTAGAGGGCGCGGTCGGCGTAGTCACTCTGCAAAGGAACCCATGGGTCTCACCCACCTGGTTGGAGGCAAGGCCTCGGGTTTCCGCGGGTGGGGAGGAAAGTGGGGCGGGAAATCGAAAACCGAACTCGCAGCTCCCGGCATTCCCCGTGGGCGGTGCTCCCCTTTGACCCCTCGCTCGCGTGCTACACATCCGGGCCTCTGCTACTAGTGAGGGGAAGATGGCGGCCGCAACTGTGGTGGTTCCCGTAGAGTGGATAAAGAACTGGGAGAAATCAGGGAGAGGCGAATTGTGAGTGTCCGGGCTGGAGGCGGGCGCACGGCCGGGCCGGGCCCGGGCGTCAGCCGTGCTCTCCCATGTGGGGAGAGGTTGTGGGGGGGAGATGTGCCCCCTCCCCCATCCGGGCGGCGGGTGTGGAGGGTTGGCTAGGAGTTTCGAACTCGGGGAGGAGAGGTGCTGGTAACCGTCGCCGACCTCCTTCCTTCTCTGGCCTCTCCGAAATCCCCATTGCCCACCGTAGGCTGTCTTCCTTTAGTCTCTTAGCAGAACTCTCGTTTCGCCCTTGCGGGTCCCCGCGCTCTCGCTCCGTCTCTTTTTGTCCCCCTCTTCGCTTGAGCTCACTTGGCTCCTTTCTCTTTACGGTGCCGCGCCGGGGGGTTCGGACTTTCCATCTCTCTGTCCCATTTCTTCACTCTGCACCCGTTCGACTCTGCAGTTTGGAGCCCGACGCCTCCTCTGCCCGAAGTCCGAGGAGGGCGAACCGTCCCGACTCCCTCCTCTCCTCTCCGCCCGCCGGCGCGATGCCCCGGGCGTCATGAAGAGCCCCGTTTGGCACCTCTTTTCCTCCCGGGGAGCGGTCTTTCGGATTGTCCCGGCCTCGCGCGGCGCCACTGGCCGTGGGAGAAGTGTAGCTGGGATTGCCGCTTTCCCCGAAGACCTACCGGCATTTCTTTACTCCGTCTTTTCACTTTAGAGCCATTTCGGGTTTGATTCAACTTTCGTAATTAAATGTTTCCTAAACCCCATTTTGTCCTGGGACTGCAACTAATTTTGGCAACTCTCCAAGGTTTTCGAGTACCTGGAATAACGCGTTTCCTTTAGTCATAAAACTTGTTTTTTCCCCCGGTAATACAGAAAACAGTAATTTGCCATACCCGCGGTTTCCTCGCCCAAAATTTCAGTTCCCGCTCTCTCGGAAAGAAAGAAATCGTTTAAGCAGCGAAACCCCAGATTCAAAAACAACTTATTTCTAATTTCTTTCTCTGAATCGCTTTATTAGCTAAAGCTCAACATTGTATGAGATTAACTCTCGTTAGCCATTTTTGCGGTCGTCGTCGCCCCGCCACCCCAAGTCAGTTTACGGTTGCTGGTGCGAAAGATAACGAATCTTTGGAACTTCGTTACTTCGAACGAAACCCGGGGAATGCGTTGCCCGATCTTGCGCGTGTAATATTGCCAGCGTCTCTGGCCTCCTCCTCCCCCCCGCCCCCGCCCCCGCCCCCGCCCCGCTCGGAGCGCACTCGCGCTGCTTTACTAAGTCTTAACTGTGTGAGCTCTAGAATTGTTATTTCCTGGGTAAGCGGCGGTCTTAGCCACTTAACTAGCTGAGTGACCTTGGGTAAGTTCCTTAACCACTTTGACCGTTTCCCCTTGAGTAAATTGGGATTAATAAGTACTCAAAGGATTGTTGTGAAGACTAAATAATGCCTGTAAAGCACTTGGCTTATAGTAAGTGCTCAAGCGATACCTATTAAAAGTAATATTATTATTCCAATCTTTAGGTATTTAAACTTCTCTGGACAGCTCTTGCTCTTAGAAAGTCCGTACCACTCAGGTTAGCAATTAATTGGTCTTTGACTCTTTCTCCTGTGTACTCTCTTGTACTCTAACGAATTGAGAGACCCTTGAAGAGTGGGGACTATGCTTCATATCTATTTTGGTTCAACCCTTCCGCCCCCCGCCGTGCCCCCCTTCCCTCCCCTTCTCCCTCTCCCCCTAGCTTTTCTAGCATATGCTTAGAGTGAGGGCTTATTGGTTTATTAAGTGAGAAGTCTATTAGATAAACATTCATTTTTAACTGTTAGGAACATTTTCCAGATCCTTGTACATGCTATTTAACAAGTAGCTATTAAGTTCCTTGGGTGCAGGGAAGGCAGGATGGGAGGTTACCTAACCAAACCATCATTTTCATCTATGTTAGATTAGGATAACCTCCCCAAACTGATAAATCAGTTCATTGTTTTGTTTACCTACTTAGTTATTTGGGGCCTGTCATCTTTGTCAATTGCTCGGCTTCCTCCTTCCAGCTGTTTTTGACAGCTTTTTTGTTATTACTTTCACCTTAGAATGAGTGGTATTAGGGCTAGGAGGTGAAATTCTGCTTGACATCTTACTGGGAGTGGTTGGAGAAAAATAGTGATGTAGGAGGTTGAAATACCTCATCAGAATGAGATTTTGGATTCACTTTTATGTATATTTGCATGATCCATGCTACCCGTATTGTTCCTGAAGAGCTTTTTCAAAACTGTTGTTAGGGCTTATTTGTATGTAGTTATTCCATGGCTTGAGGAATGTAGTTTGGATTATCGTAGATCCAAGTCAGTGTAGTCATTTTTTTTTTTTTAGATTTTATTTATTCATTTCAGACAGAGTGATACAGAGAGAGCACAAGCAGGGCGAGAGGCAGAGAGAGAGGGAGAAGCAGACTCTCTGCTGAGCCTGGAGCCCGACGTGGGGCTCCATCTCAGGACCCTGAGATCGTGACCTGAGCTGAAGGCAGACGCTTAACCTTCTGAGCCACCCAGGCGCCCCAGTGTAGTCAGTTTTGTAATCGTATTCTGTTATATGAAGAGAGCGTAAGGTGTTAGTTGTATGACATGACGAAATATTTTAAATAGGCAAACACATCGCCATCCAGTACTTAGTCTTCATTTATTTGACCTCTTTCCCCTCTTTCAAAACTTTGTTGCATATAGTCTAACTTGAGAGTTCTTATATCTGGCATTTTCATTTTATTAGAATGAATGGTGTTGTAAATATTTTACCAAAAATCCTTTCCTTTGTCTGAAAACAGAGCCTCTTAAATATAAACCAGCAACTGGAAATGTTAAAAACGAAGGTAATGTGCCAACAAATTATTAGTGAATCCATTTATAGATTTGGCTTTTAGAATATGACCAATATTTAAAATAATGTCTTGGGTGGGTTTTTAGTTTTTAACGAGATAAATTAGATGAGATTTAACTTGACTGAAAATTACCTTTTTAAGAAAAATGCATGATGTATTTCATGAGGTTTTTAGTTCATTTCTTGTCTGTCACTTCCTATCAGTATATTTTTGGAGTTGTAGTCAACTTCAGCCACATAGTGTTAAAGCAACACATGATATGTATGGGGCATTTAGTAACTTTCAGAGAGGGCAGTTTCTTAATTGTGCCTCGTGAAAAGCAGCTGTGTTAAGATGGAAAGTCTAGGCTTTGAAGAATAAGCTTTGTTAGGTAATTATGGGGAAAAGAAAAAAACTGTATTTTGCTTGTCTGAATGGTCAGTCACATACCTAGCTAACCTATTGTTTCCAGAGATACCGATTATGTTTTTAATGATAAATTATAGAACTCTAAAAGTGATCTTTACCCACAGATACCAAAAGGACAAAGGAGGACGACCAAAGCATAATTATTAAGGGTCTTTTCTAGTAACACTTAGATCTGTTCTTACAAGTTTCACATCTAAATGCAAACTTAAGAATTCTGCCACGTATAAAAGATAAGGATTTAATCACTTTAATTTTGGAATTAGAGTTTTAGTTTCTTGATGACTTCATATTAGCATAGAACTTGCCATGATTATGCTAATAAACTTGCATGTACTGGTAGATCCAGTGATGAATTTTGTTTTTAGTAGAAATCATTAACACAGTGAACTCAGCATTTCTTTGTGTCACAAGCAGCCTTAATGCAGGATTTATTTTCCAAGGTCTTAATCTGAAGATGTTAGCCTCATGTCCATACTTTGTCTAATTTTGAAATATTTATATTTGTTGAATATTATCTATTTGTTCGAAGAACTTAATTATTTTAAAAAATTTACATATCAATTAGAAATTCTGGTTAAATCTCACCTTATTAATTATTAGTAGTTATAATAAGCTTTTAAAATTTAATTGCCAGATGTTTTGCTTGCCATTCTTTTTCTTCTGCTGCTACCAAATAATTTTACATCTTCCGGAACTTAATCTAAGTGCATTTGGACGTTCATTTAATGTTGTCAGACCTGAATTTTTTGGAGGGAGGTAGGAGGAGGGAGTTTATGGCAAATAATCATTCAAAGAGATTTGTCTTGGTAGTTGAGTCTTTTTTTCTTCAAAAGATATCTAAATTCAGCTGAAGCTTTATCTGAAGCCTTTTATTCATATTTTAGTTTTCATTGGCATTTATTTTCTCATTTTGAACTGTATTCACAAGTTAAGAATAAGTCTTGGTCTTTTTTCCTGGTAAGAGAAATGCATTTTTCAAAAAATGTTGTAGCAATATCAGGAGATTTTCTAGGCTATTGCTTTCTTTGTTAGAAAAATTAAATTATTCTCCGGTGTTTAAATATTAAGGTAGAGGGAGTGCTATTAATGTACTTGTGTGCAGGAACCTTTGTTCTTTTTTAAACATTTCCTGTTCCCTTTCCTCCTCATAAATGAATATTTTCATTTTCATAAATGCATGTTTCAAGATAAAACTGCATGCCCAATATTTCATTTTTGTGTTGTATTTCTGTTCTGATAATGATAGTAGAGGTAGTACTTTGCTTCACCAAATTTAGCCTTTTTTGTTGTTTTGCTTTTAAGAATTAATTGAAGCACAGATCGACATTGGTGTTTTATATGTGAAGCCAACTTTGAGATGATGACCATAATCAAGTAGCTCAGGCTTGTGCTGTTTCCTTTTTTACTGGAAAACGGGTTCAAGTAAGGTGGAAAGCTAAGTACTCAAGAACTATTTACAGAATACTTGAGTCCTTGGAAGAAATTAAGACGTTCAGTTTAAGTTTCACAGATCTTTGACAGAATGTAGATTCTCTTCTGTCTTTGGTCTCAGGGACCTGAGACAGCATCTCCAAAATAGCACCAAATTGTTTAAAAAGTGGAAAAACTGGCACCAAATTGTTTTAAAAGTGGAAAAACTGGCAAACTCAATTATTTGGAGGTTATGAGAGGAATAAAATAATCATTTAGATTGAGGCAGAATATTTGATTATTTTTTAAGCCACATTAGAACGGGCAACTGCTGAAGGTAGTTTTGTTTTTTCTTCCTTTATAACTTAGGATAGAGTACTAAAACTGTTTAACGGGTGTGGTAGGACATGCAGCATTCAGAAACAATTTTTTTTAAAGATTTTATTTATTTGACAGCATAAGCAGGGGGAGCGGCAGAAGGAGAGGGAGAGGGAGAAACAGGCTCCCCTCTGAGTGGGGCTCAGTCCCAGGACCCTGGGATCATGACCTGAGCTTCGGCACGACTGAGCCACCCAGAGTTGTTTTTTTATGGACTCTGAGAAACAAACTGTGGGCTACAGAGGGGAGGGGGGGTGGGGGAATGGGATAGGCTGGTGATGGGTAGTAAGGAGGGCACATATTGCATGGTGCACTGGGTGTTATACGCAACTAATGAATCATCGAACTTTACATCAAAAACCAGGGATGTACTGTATGGTGACTAATATAATTAAAAAAAATTAAAAAAAATAAAGGATACTTTATGATTGATCTTCTGTTAGTGAATTACTTAGGGAGAAGAGCATGGAGAAATCTGATTGGGGAAACATTCTTAGCAATTGGTTTAGTTTCCTCCTCCAACTAGGGAAGAACTGTTTTATACTAGGGAAATAAAAGTATCTTATGCAGGTGAATTGCCTTATCGTAATAAACCATCAGTGATTCCTTACACAATTTGAACAAATCTTTGAGATGCTAATTAATAGTTCATGATGACATTATCACCTACATTCTAATGAGTATGTTTGTGGCCTTGTGACTGACAAGATGGAATTATGTTTTAATTATTTCTTAAAATTATGTAACAATGGCTGTACCATTAGATTAGGTGGGATGAGGTGGGAACACTGACATTCTCTCCTCCCCACTGGAAGGATTATTGTGAAAGACATGCTGTAAGCTTATTAAAACAAATAGAAAATGAAGCTGCTGAAAATGTGAATACGTGAATATGTTCACCATGAGAAAGAATATTTGACCTTGCTTTTTAGTAGTCTGGATACAAAGGGAAAAATGAGTTACTTGATTCCATTCCATTCTTCTGTCAAAAAGCAGAGTTTCCTACTACTACTTTCTAAAGGGATTCGAACCTTTGGGGACAGTGAGAACCACAAGGAATTGTTTTAATACTTTATAGCAAATATTGAAGTGATCTTGATATACTTTCTTTCTTTTTTTTTTTTTTAAGATTTTACTTATTTATGTGTGAGAGAGAGAACGAGAGAGCCCAAGCAGGGGGAGCTGCAGAGGGAGAGGGAGAAGCAGGCTCCCTGAGCCCAACACGGGGCTTGATCTCAGACCTTGGGATCATGCCTTGAGCCAAAGGCAGACACCTAACTGACAGAGCCACCCAGGCACCCCAACTCTCTTACATATTTACTCTTAACAAAAAAGAGCTAGATGGTAGACATTTTTAGGTTACAGTTTCTGATGTCGGTCTGAAGCAGATATTTCTGTGTTGCTTGTTGGAAGGAAGATTGATTTTGTTTTATATTTCAGATAAGCTTGTGGTAGGTTTAACATTTTGAGAAATTAAAAGCTTAACCACTGTTCTCAACACATTGGAAGGCCTGTCTCATTCTTCAGGGAAGTAGTTGAAAGTACTTGGGGTCAAACTTAAATCAGTTTATTTTACCATTTATAATGTGCTCTCTGAAAAATTTTTTTTGTTTTTTTTTAATAGGAGTTGGTTAAGAAACTAATAACTAAATGAGATTTTCAAACTATGCAGATTTAATTAGTCTCGATTGGCAAGGCTTTTTTATTCTTTGACTTTGAAGATAATTTTGTGAGACCTACATGTGAATTGTTGACCAAGAAAAGTTTACTTTATTGACTTTAAACAACCTTGCTTGGCTCATCATGATGATGAAGTATTGAAATAAAAGACAGAGTGGCGAGCTGGTACAGCATAGATAATCTGCAAAGTAGATAATCTCTCTGGCTGATCGTAATGTGGCATATTTCA
Source organism: Ursus maritimus (assembly GCF_017311325.1). Lineage (NCBI taxonomy): Eukaryota > Metazoa > Chordata > Mammalia > Carnivora > Ursidae > Ursus > Ursus maritimus. The sequence continues at coordinate 27,099,821 of NW_024423319.1, forward strand.
CTTTAGGCGTGATATAGAGTGATATTCTAGAAGTCTTAAAATTATTTGTTTTATTGACTATGGAAAAAGGATTGCTAGACATAAAATTAAAAACTCGCATTCCTTGGTTTTCTTTTTTGTTAGAGCCTTGTGCAACTTGTAATAAGAATATTTCTTTTTGTAAATTGTGCAATTAAAACAATGTAGAAAATTGCGTAAAACTTAAATGTAGAGCTTAAAGAATCAGTGTAATATGCACACCCATGTAACTCTCACTCAGGTCAAGACAACCGCCTTTCTAGAGTGCACACTTTTTATCTCTCCATGGTAACCATTATCCTGACATTTATGGTTTTCTCTTCCTTGTTTTTATTTACAGTTTTACTACCCTATAAGCTTAAGTTTGTTCTTCAGTTTCCTATAAATGGAATCATAAAGGGTGTATTCTCTTGTATCTGGCTGCTTTTGCTCAACATTATGTCTCTAGGATCCATTGATATTTTTGCAAGTATTTGCCATTCTTTGATTTTCATAGTTACAAGATGCTCCATTGCATAACTCTACCACAATTTTTTTTATCTCTTATGCTGTTGATGAACAATTTTGCTGTTTTGAATTTTCAGCTATTTCCAGCAGTGCCAATAGAAACATCTTATACAAGTATCTTGGTGTACATAAGCATGTGTTTTTGTGGGATATATACTGAAGTGTAGAAAATCTCTGGGTTCTAGATTGTGACTAACTTTAGCTCTCCTATAAACTGTGAAACTATTTCAAAATACACTCCCAATAGCAGGTGTATGAGAGTTCACCTTGCTTCACATCCTCGCTAACACTTAATATTGTCAGACTTTAAGTTTTTTGTCAGTATCTATGTAATGGTGTTTTGTTGGGGCTAATATTTTCATGGGCATCTTTTTTAATTTTTATTTTTTTAAAGATTTTATTTATTTGTCAGAGAGAGAGAGAGAGTGCACGCCAAGAGTACACAAGCAGGAAGAGTGGCAGGCAGAGGGAGAAGGCAGGCTCCCCGCTGAGCAAGGAGACCGATGTGGGACTCGATCCTAACACCCTGGGATCATGACCTGGGCTGAAGGCAGACACTTAATGGACTGAGCCACCCAGGCATCCCCGTGGGCATTTTTTTATATGTTATTGGCCATTTGGATTTTTGATTTCTTGTGGAAGGCCTCTTTATATTTTTTCTCCCATTTTTCTATTGGATTGTTTACATTTCTTTCATTGATTTGTGGCAGTTCTTTATATAGTCTGTATTTGTGTCCTTTGTGGGTTGTACTGTATATGTGGCAGATATCTTTTGTTACTCTTTGGCTTGCATTTCCACTCTTAAAATGGTGATTTTTGATGAACAGAAGTTATTGTTTTAATGTCAAATTTATTGATCTTTTGCTTTATGATTAGTAGTTTTTTGTGTTTAAGCAGTGTTTTCCCCATTCCAAGGCAAATGAACTTATCCTCGTATGATCTTCTGGAAACGTATTATTTTGCTTTTCATTTTTAAGCCTTATCTAAATGGAGTTGATTTTTATGTGTGCTATGAAGTAGGGTTTGCAATGTATTGTTGTGGATGATGTATATGAAGAAAATCTGGCCTCACACAGATAAATAGTTGGCAGAAGGAGGAGAATTTTAATAGTCTTTTCAGATAATTGTAGATATTCTTCTTTGGTATCATGTCAAAATTTGTCAAGTGGTAGTTTCTTAATGGTTTATTGCAATGCCAAATCCAAAACCACATCAGTGAACTTTTTGTACTTTGTTAAATTAAAATGCATTTGTCTTTTACTTGGAAACTTTTACCCATGCATTGTTTTGCAACATCATGCATTGGTCAGTTGGAAAATACTGGTTCACTAAATGATGCAGCTCTTCCAAATATTGACACGGTACATTGTATTAAATTAAAAAAACCCCCACATTCTTTAGTATCATCACTGAACTAATCAGGAAAGTTTTTTTGTGAATTGGGATCTAGTCAAGTCCATGGTGGCAGCTATAAGTTTTTCAGTATTTGAATTTTTGTTTGAAACCTCACATTTTGTATCATTGGCAACAGATACTCTCAGTTGTTTTCCTTGAAGTGACTGGCTCAGTTGGTTCATTTTTGAGAAAACGCCTGCCAAAGACCCAAGTCTGAATAACCATTGTTTGTCAGTTGTTCTTTCAAGTAAAAATGGCGTTTTATGAAAAAGTAGCTAACTTAGCTCACAATTTAAACAGTTGCTTAAGTGATTTTCCTGGAGACAACTATAGTATTTTGGTGTATGGCAGAAATGCTTTATGTGTACCTTCCATCTTGTCACATAGAATATTAAAATACATGTTTTTTAAAAAAAGATGTGTTCTCAGGGCTCCCGATTTAATTAAATTAATATTTTTTACTACTTCATCAAGCACATTTTTTTATTATAGATAAAAACACATAACAAAATCAGCCTTAACAAATTTTTAAGTGAACAGTACCATATTGTTAGAGGTAAGCACAATGTTGTACAGTAGATCTCTGGATCTTTTCCATCTTGTGTAACTGAAGTTTTATACCCATTGAATAGCAACTCCCCATTTCTCTTTCCCTCTAGTCCCTGGTAACCATTGAAATTATACTTTTTGCTTCTATGAATTTGACTCCCTTAGATATACTTCATATAAGCAGAATTGTGCAGTATTTATGCTTCTGTGACTTATTTCACTCTGCATACTGTACTCAAGGCTCATCTGTGTTGTAGTATATGACAGGAATTCCTTCTTACAGCTGAATAATATTTGGTTGTATGTATATGCCACATTTTCTTTATACACTCATCTGTTGATGGATATTTAGGTTGTTTCTACCTGTGGGCTATTGTGAATAATATGCAGTGAACATGGGAGTGCAAATACCTCTTTGAAATCCTGATTTCAAATCTTTTGAGTAAATACCCAGAAGTGGGATTGCTGGATTGTAGTTCTATTTTTTTTTAAGATTTTATTTATTTATTTGACATAGAGACAGCCAGCGAGAGAGGGAACACAAGCAGGGGGAGTGGGAGAGGAAGAAGCAGGCTCCCAGCGGAGGGGCCTGACGTGGGGCTCGATCCCAGAACGCCGGGATCACGCCCTGAGCCGAAGGCAGACGCTTAACGACTGCGCCACCCAGGTGCCCCTGTAGTTCTATTTTTAATTTCTTGAGGAACTTCCATACTGTTTCCCATAGTTGCGGCACCATTTTACATTTCCGCCAACAATTCACAAGGGTTCTGGTTTCTTCACATCCTCCCCATCACTTGCTATTTTCTGTTTTTTTTTTAAAGAATTAATTTTTTTACAGCAGTTTTAGGTTAACTGAAAAATAGGTAGGTACAGAGATTTCCCATTTACCCCTTGCCCCCACACATGTATACCTATCTCCTTTATTTTCAACATTGTCCACCAGAGTGGTACCTTTGTTGAAATTGATGAATCTAGGTTGACACATCACAATCACCCAAAGTTCATGGTTTACCTTTGGCTTCACTCTTGGTGTTGTATATTCTGTGGGTTTGTATAAATGTGTACTGATATGTATCCTCTATTATAGTATCAGAGTATTTCCCCTGCCCTGAGTATTCTCTGTGTTGTTTGTTCATCTCTCTGGCTACCCCCAACCCCTGGCAACCACTGATCTTTTTACTCTCTTCATAGTTTTGCCTTTTCCAAAATGTCATATAATTGGAAATATACACTATATAGCCTTTTCCGATTGGTTTCTTTCACTTAGTAATATGTATTTAAGGTTCCCCCATGTCTTTTCATGGCTTGATTGCTCATTTCTGTTCAGTACTGAATAATTGCATGGTTTAGATGTACCAGCTTATCCATTCACCTACTGAAGTACATCTTGGTTGCTTCCAGGTTTTGGCAATTATGAATAAAGCTGCTGTAAACATCTATGCGTAGATTTTTGTGTGGACGTAAGTTTTCACTTCTTTAGGGTAAATACCAAGGAGTGAGATTGCTGGATCATAACGTTAGAGTGTGTTTAGTTTTATAAGAAAACACCAAACAGTTCAAATGTGCTATACCATTTTTCATTTCCACCAGTAATGATTGAGAGTTCCTGTTGTGCCACATCCTTAATAGCATTCGGTGTTGGCGGTGTTCCAGATTTTGGCTATACTAATAGGTGTGTAGTGGTATCTCGTTGTGATTTGCATTTCTGTGATGACATATAATGTAAGGCACCTTTTCATACGCTTATTTTGCCATCTGTATATCTTTGGTGAGGTGTCTGTTAAGGTCTTTTGCCCATTTTTAAGTTGTTTTTTAAATTAAATTTTAAGAGCTCTTTGTATATTTTGGATAACTCCTTTATCAGTTGTTTCTGTTTTTTTGATAGTGGCCATCCTTACAGAAGTGATATCTGTGGTTTTGATTTCTCTGATAAGTGATGTTACACATCTTTTCATGTAACTATTGGCCATTTGTATGTCTGCTTCGGAGAAATGTGTTCAAGTTCTTTACCCATTTTTTTAATTGGCTTGGTTTTTTTTTTTGCTATTGAATTATAGATGTTCCTTATATATTTTGGATGTTAATCCCTTATCAGATATATGGTATGCAAGTATTTTCTTCCATAAGTTGCCTTTTCATTCTGCTCATTGTTTCCTTTGCTGTGCATACAATTTTTAGCTTCATGTTCTACTTGTCTGTTTTTGCTTTTGTTGTCACATCCAAGAAATCATTGTCAAGACCAGCGTCATGAAGCTTTTCCCCTGTGTTTTTTTCCTAGGAATTTCACAGTTTTGGTTCTTAAATTTATGAATCCATTTTGAGTTGGTTTTTGTATGATGTAAGATAAGTGTCTAATTTCATTCTTTTGCATGTGATTATCCATAAATGCTGTTGAACCTCTTTTTTTTCAGTTCAGTTATTACAGTCTTTTTTTTTTCTTTAAGTAGGCTCCATGCCCAATATGGGGCTCAAACTCACAACTCTGAGATCAAGAGGTTCATGGTGTACTGACTGAGCCAGACAGGGGCCCCAGTTATTACATTCTTTAGCTCCAAAATTTGTTTGGTTCCTTTTAAACATTTTCTGTTCTTTCATTGAAAATCTCATTTTATTCATGCATCATTTTCCTGAGCTCATTGGGCATCTTTATGATGGTTATTTTAAATTCTTTGTCAGGTAACTCATACATCTCTAATTCTTTAGGGTCAGCTTTTGGAGACTCATTTTATTCCTTTTATTGGGCCTCTTCCCTGTTTCTTTATGTTCTTTTAAATTTTGTTGTTTGTATGATTGTATTTAAAAAACACTCCTCTCTCCCAGTCTTTGTGGATCTGCTTAGTACAGGGAGAGGCCTTTACCAATAAGCCTGGCTATAGGAATGCCTGGGTAGTGTAGTCGTTAGGCGTCTGCCTTTGGCTCAGGGCGTGATCCCGGTGTTCCGGGATCGAGTCCCACATCGGGCTCCTTGGCTGGGAGCCTGCTTCTTCCTCTCCCACTCCCCCTGCTTGTGTTCCCTTGTGTTCTCGCTGGCTATCTCTGTCAAATAAATAAATAAAAAATCTTAAAAAAAAATAAGCCTGGCTATAGATTCTGGGAGCTTCTCAAACCTTTTCTGTGGATGTGTCTTTTGGACTTATGTCTGTAGATTCCACATTAAAGGAATTTTCCAGTGTCTTTTTTTCCAGAAGCTTGTACTCTTTTGTATCTTTTGGTGTCCATCTGTTGTACTTTCTGGGTCCTATGAAGTAGCAGCATACCATCCAGCTCTTTTTTGTTCTTGGTGGTCTCTAGGCAGCTAGAGTAGGCTGGGTGCTGTCACTGCCCTAGGTCAGGCTAAACAGAAACCAGTTCTTCAGGCAGTCCCCCAAAAGCTGGAATGTTGGATACTCTTTCTCCCCTGAGGGAGACGTTGCTGAGCTGCATTGGTTTCTGTCTGCTGTACTATGGATTCTCTGAACCTGTAGCTTGCCACCCAGCTTTTTTCTGTTGTCAGCAGGCCTCAGGCACCTAGGGTATGCACGGTCCTGTCTGTGCTCCAAGATGTTCAGGTAAGAAACTAGTTACTCAGGCAGCCCCTACCTCAAGTCAGAATGTTAGATGTAAAGTCCAGTCTTCTCTTTCCATCCTCAGGGGGAATTTGGGAGCTGAGAGTTTTTTTTTTTTCCAGTCGTGTGGTGCTGTGCCAGGAATAGGGACTGTGGTGAAAGGGTGACATGAATTTTCCTGCTGGCTTTGATGCAGTTGGTTTAGTGCTCACCTGGGGTACAGGAGCCTCTAAACTGCTTTTTGAATTTCTCATGAAGGGAATTGGCATGTGTATTGTTGTTGAGTTGGTGTTTCTTTGGGAAGAAGGAAAACCTGGGGCTTCCTGTTCTGCCATCTTGCTGATGCCACTTCCATCAAGTACCTTCTTAAGTGAAACTGGCTTTTGTTTTGTGAATGGTCATGAAAAATAGTTTGGCGACATCTTACATAGGACTGGCTTTATTCTGTCCTTTGGTTTCTTCTTCTTTTTTTTTTTTATTTAAGAGAGAGAGAACATGTGCATGTGGGTTGGGGGAGAGGCAAAGGGGGAGAGTCACAAGCAGACTGTCCACGGACCAGAGAGTCCAATGTGAGGCTTGATCTCAGGACCCATGAGATCATGACCTGAGCTGAAATCAAGAGTCCGATGCTCAGCCAGCTGAACCACCCAGGTGTCCCTCTTTCCTTTGATTTCTTTTTTTTTTTTAAGATTTAAAAATAAAATTTGACAGAGACACAGCAAGAGAGGGAACACAACCAGGGGGAGTGGGAGAGGGAGAAGCAGGCTTCCCACCTAGCAGGGAGCCCGATGCGGGGGCTCGATCCCAGAGCCCTGGGATTATGACCTGAGCCGAAGGCAGACGCTTAACGACTGAGCCACCCAGGCGCCCCTCCTTTGATTTCTTGATCACGAAGAATCAGTGAAGCAGTTTGGTGCAAGTGCCTTGATACGTGCTAAGGTGCCAGCAGTCTTTCCTTTTTTTTTTTTTTTTTTTTTTTTAGATTTTATTTATTTATTTAACACAGAGACAGCCAGCGAGAGAGGGAACACAAGCAGGGGGAGTGGGAGAGGAAGAAGCAGGCTCATAGCGGAGGAGCCTGATGCGGGGCTCGATCCCATAACGCTGGGATCACGCCCTGAGCCGAAGGCAGACGCTTAACCGCTGTGCCACCCAGGCGCCCCTCCTTTTATTTTGAACTGTTAGTGCAGGGGCACCTGGGTGGCACAGTTGGTTAAGTGTCAGACTCTTGATTTTGGCTCAGGTCATGATCTCTCAGGGTTGTGAGATTGAGCCCTGTTTTGGGCTTCAAGCTGTGTGTGGAACCTGCTGAGGATTCTCTCTCTCCTTCTGCCCCTTCCCCCTCTAAGAAAAAAAAAGAAATGAACGGTTAGTATAAATGTTAATATTGCAAAACAGGGAAATTAAGTCTTAGTATTATTATGAATATGGTTTTGACCTTGCAGAACTCTAAAGTGTCTTGGGGATCAGAGGTTTGTGAACCACACTATCAGAACTGCTACTTTACCAAATTATAACGGTTCCTTTCTATTCCTATTTTTAAGTCTTTTTTTAAAAAATGGTGAATGGATGTTGAATTTTGTCAAATGTCTTTTATGCATCTGTTGAACTCGTGTGATTTTTAAGAGTCAGTTTAATGTGGTGAATTAATTTGAACCAACTTCGTGTATTTGGCATAAACCCATTAGTCCTGATGTATTTCAATATTATTTTTCCATTTATCTATGTATTTAATACTGCACATGTTTAAATACCACAAGACACTATTATTATCAGTTAATATTCATGTAGAATCACCCATCTACTTGCCACTTTTTCCTCATTTCTTGCTGCAGCTGTAAAGTTCTCTCTGGAATAATTTTTATTCTGTGTAAAAAAGTCCTTAAGTGTTTATTTTAGTGTGTGAATCAGTTATTGTTTGTCTGAACTTTAGTCCTTATTTTGCCTTTTCTTGGAACTTGGAACTATGTTTTTTGGGTATAGAATTTTAGGTGAGCAGATGCTTTGTTTTAGCACTTTGGATGTATCTTTCTTTTTTTTTTTTTTTTTAAAGATTTTATTTATTTAACAAAGATAGAGACAGCCATCGAGAGAGGGAACACAAGCAGGGGGAGTGGGAGAGGAAGAAGCAGGCTCCCAGCGGAAGAGCCTGACGTGGGGCTCGATCCCACAACGCCGGGATCACGCCCTGAGCCGAAGGCAGACGCTTAACCGCTGCGTCACCCAGGCGCCCCTGGATGTATCTTTCATCTGTCTATCTCTTGCATTCAGTGTTCTTGTCGAGAAGTCCCGAAGATGTTGTCTTTTTTTTCCTCAGGTGGTTAACTGATTTTGTCTTTGGTTTTCTGTAGTTTTATTATGATGTGTCTAGTTGTGGATTTCACTTCAGTTCTAGAAAATTGAATTCTTGGCTATTATATCTTCAAAAATTGTTTTTGCCCTGTTCTCTCTCCTTTCTGGAATTCCAGTTGAGCATACCTCTTTTCACTGTATTGTGTGTATCTATCCTTCTTTGCGATATTTAAATTAATCTAATGAAGAGGTGTTTAAAATACAAGTTTTTTTTTCAATTTTCAGTTTTTTTGTTTTTAAACTTTATTATTAGAAACAATCTCAAACAGATGAGAAAGTAGAATACTAATGAAATCCTTAATCAGCTTTGGTAGTTCTCAGCTGCTGGCCAATCTTGTTTCACCTATAACCCCAACCCATTTTCCCATTCTCATTTTATCTGTGAATATTTTGGTATTATCTTTTAAAGATATATTTTTATAAAATTTATAAAATCATTTTTTTAAAGATTTATTTGAGAGAGAGAGCATGAGAGAGTGCGAGGTAGAGGGGAGGGGCAGAGGGAGAGGGAGGGAGAAACTCAAGCAGACACGTGGGGCCTGATCTCACGACCCTCAGATCAGACCTGAGCTGAAACCAAGAGTCAGATGCCTTAACTGTCTGTGCCACCCAGGCACCCCCAAAGTTTATAAGATCTTTATAAAATACTCCAGTTGACGCAGAAATATTAATTTTAAAAATACTTGTTTAAAACAGGATCCAAACACTGTGATTGATAGATCTCTCAAGCCTCTTTTACCCTGAGGATTCTCCAGCATCTTTAATTTTTCCTTGCAGTGTATTTGTTGAAGACACTGGGTCATTGTCTGTACAGAGTTTCACATAGTTCGAATTGAGGTTCATGGCCTTTTTTTTTTTTTTCTTAAAGACAACGTCATAGGTGGGTGGTGTATTTTTTCATCAGAATTAGGACACACATAATGTTTGGTTGTCTCTTGTGATGTAAACAGCTATTGATAGATGCTTGGATCCTTTAGTTTATTAGGGATCTTTAAATGGTGATGTTCTTCTGTCATTCCTTCTTTATTAGCTGAGATACTTCAGTACAGAGACATTTCTTACCAATTATTGGTTCATATGAGAAAGGCAGAATAAGTGCTTGATTTTTATTCTTTTCCAGTTTTCAAAAATAATGAATTGATTTACTAGCATCCTCCAGTTCTGACCAGTTAGGGTTTTTAGGTTTGTTTTATTTTTATTATAAACTAATGGATTTAAACACATCTGATACATTTCCAAATATTTTTAGTTGATGTAATTTGCTCTATAAGGGTCATCTATATTAGGATTGGAAATGAATGCAGATTATTTCTATTTTATTCTAGTTTGCATTTATGCCGGATCCTCAGTGAAAATAAAAGCCATGATAGTTCAACTTACAGAGGTAAGACTTTTAAAAGTGTCATAGCTATTATTTTCGTCGTGGTCAAAATTAATAGATGTTTTGTTTTCCGTTAAATTGTTATGAATGAAAAACAAAAGATATGAGATAGTTCACATTATATAAAGCCTTTATATGAGTATATTACAGTTAGGATTAAAACTGTAGTTACAGTGAGACTATATATTTCTGTATATAGATGTTTGATCTGCATAATAGTCATATATTGCTTGGCTTTTATCGTTGTGACATGGTATATTTGGCCAAATAGCAGTTGATAGCTGTATTAAAAATTACACAGGCTAGCTATCAGTCATAAACAGAAGAGAAAATCTAGCATGGAAAAACTATTCTGATCTTGTTTGCACTAGGAAATTTCCAGAAACTAAGGTGGTGTTTTTACTAAAGCTGGTTATGTTTAGGTAGTATCTGGGGATCTTATTAAAGGCAGTTGTCATGGAAAACATTAAAAGCAAAGGAGTTGTTTACTACATATCACAAGTATGATTTATTAAGTAAGATGTAATTAAACAGGATGTAAATTTTAATTTTAAAGGCTTTTACTATTTAGCATTTATTAATTTAAAATTAGGCATTTGGATTTAGAAAAGGAGGGGCAAAAATAAAAGCAATTATGTCTAGTAAGTTTAAAGCATTTTCATATGTAGCTTTCAGTGAGGGTAGAACCCATAACAGCTTTTTCAATCAGGAAAAAATAATTTATAACCAGTAATCTGTTTTAAATAAAAAATGATTAAATAAAATTCATTATAGTTATTTAAATCATGCCTTTATGAATAGAAGATTAAAAACAATGTTTTTCTATAGATAAGTTTACTTTTGTTTTATCAAAAATTAAATCTTAGAGTGTATACTTTTTAAAGAACATTCAATTTTTTTTTTAAGATTTTATTTATTTATTCGACAGAGAGAGACAGTGAGAGAGGGAACACAAGCAGGGGGAGTGGGAGAGGGAGAAGCAGGCTTCCTGCTGAGCAGGGAGCCGAATGTGGGGCTGGATCCCAGGACCCTGGAATCATGACCCAAGCTGAAGGCAGACGCTTAATGACTAAGCCACCCAGGCACCCCAGAACATTTGAATTTTTGAGTGGAAAGCATTTTTTAACAAATGAGCCTTTTTTTTCTTTTGTCATTTGGGTAAGACCTGTTTTAAGACTTAACATTCCTAGCCTGTACCCTCACTTATTTTCCAATTTATTCTGCTTGTAAAGTTGTATGATCTTTCATAAAGATTTCTGAGGTTGCTATAATGCCTTTTCTTTTGAATAAGTCAGTTGACTGCCAGAGTTGTTAAGAAAGTAAAGAAAGACTCCTTCGTAAAAGCACTTGGATACTTAACTTTTTTCTTCCCTATGTTTAAAACAAGTTTATAACTTCTCAGTTAACTTTGATCTCGTTTGTGATTGAAATCTTGTGTGGGTAAAATAAGAGAAAGAATTTTCAGAAAACTGTAAATAGCGTAACACAGGATAATTACTCTTCGGTTTAAAATGGGACAGTATGGATCTTTAATAACTACCAGATTATTGTTAATTTGCATGGTTGTTCTGATTCACATATGAAGCCAAAAATAGTTACGAGCGTGGCCTCATTGACTGAATTGCCAGTGCTCTTTCATCTGCCCTTGCCTGCTTCCTTAATGCATACATTCTTTGGCTGGTATCTGCCAGCAGTCGAGCTTTGGTCTAAGGGCTCCAATTGGTAGTCCATGCAGAAAACTAACTGAATGTCATTTCTTCAAATTTCCTTTGTTCTGTCTCAGGGGGATTGAGTTTGGGTAGTGTTCCCTGAGCCCTTTGCCTTTCTGCCCCTCCCTTCCCTGTTTCTTTTGCTCACACTACTTCTCCTTTTTATAAGACCCTTCCCCCCAGGAAAATGATACTGTAATGATGGCTGATAAACATGAGTAGTCCTGACATAACCAAGAACTAGTGTCTTTAGTGGTCAGATCCCACAAAGAATGTCTAAGAATCTCTAGAAGTCCCTTTTACTTGTGGCTGTCCTTAAAACTACTTTTTCTGAGGGGCGCCTGGCTGGCTTAGTTGGAAGAGCATGTGACTCTTGATGTCCAGGTCGTGAGTTTGAGCCCCCACGTTGGGTGTAGAGAATACTAAAAATAAGCAAAAGGAAAAACCCTACTTTTTCTGGAATGTTAGCATTAAGATAAAATCTTTTATTTTCATGTATAATTATAAGGTTTGTTAAGTTTTCCTCCACATTGTAAATGTAATGTTTTTCAACTTTAGTATAGATTTTACAGGATTTTGTGGGGTTAGCCTTGGTAGTCTTAAAGTACCACTTCTAAAATACAATAGATGTTCCTAACCATTTAAATGGGCATTTAAAAACGTGTGAAATGGGGACTGCCTTTGCTATTTTGTGGATGACATTGTGATTGTTTTCATGTCATTTAGTGTCAGCAAAATGACCTGGGCTATTTGTTGTCTATTGTAATCTTCTCTGATTAAGACGAGAATTTCCTCAGCTCCTATGAGTCCATATTCTTCTGGAAATTTAGTTTATGTTGTTCAGCTGTTTTGTCCTTCCAAGAGTGATAGCTTTTTTTTTTAACTTAGTTATCTGGATAACTTTAATTTTATTTATTTATTTTAGAGGTTGCACACACTTGAGAGCAGGGAGGGGCAGAGAGAGAGGGAGAGAAGCAGACTCCCCACTGAGTGTGGAGCCTGATGCGGGGCTCAGTTGCATGAGCCTGAGATCATGACCTGAGCTGAAATCGAGTTGGACACTTAACTGACTGAGCCACCCAGGCATTCCTAGTTTTTAATTTTTTTGAAAGATTTTATTTTTAAGTCATCTCTACACCTAACGTGGGCTCGAACTCACAACCGTGAGATCAAGAGTCCCGTGCTGCACTTACTGAGCCAGCCACGTGTCCCTGGATAACTTTAAAAATGATTATTATTTATTGTAAAAGCATTTTATTAATGGAAATTGAAAGCATGAAATTGACCTCATATTTCTACCATACTAACAAATAGAAATTTTTTCCTATTCATTTTAGCTTTTATATAGTTTATTATAAGCATAGTGAAAGCATATTTATGAAAAAGGTATAGAATATGTTTAATAATGAATTCTTCATAAGGAATTGGTATACTCTGGCTGTATTTCTTTTTTTTAATATTTTTATTTTGAAGATTTTTATTTGAGAGAGAGAGAGTGAGTGAGAGAGAGAGAACACAAGTGGGGGGAGGGAGAGGGAGAAGCAGGCTCCCCACTGAGCAGGGAGCCCGATGTGGGGCTCGATCCCAGGACCCCGGGATCATGACCTGAGCTGAAGGCAGATGCTTAACTGACTGAGCCACCCAGGTGCTCTCTGGCTATATTTCTGTAGCAAATAATTTAATGAACAAATTTATTTCATTGTAAAATAATTGTAAAGGTTGTTGAAAGGGATATTGATAAAAGTTTTGATTTCTATGCTGTTCCTTTTTTATGACAAGTAGTCAAACTAAGGGAGAAGATTTTTAAATATTTGATGTTTTACTTCCTATTTTGCCCTGAAAGATTTTTGATTCCCTTCAGAAGGATAAATTGACTTTATTTTACAGCTGTTTTTAGAGATACTTGTTTTTTTACTTTTTTTTATAATTGAAGTACAGGTGATGCATAATAAATTAGTTTCAGGTGTACAACGTAGTAATTCAACAACTCTATAACTATGCTCTCACCACAAGCATAGCTACCATCTGTCACCATACAGTTGTTTTTCTACTTTTAATGAGAGGAAGGAGGAAAAGTTTTCAGTGTATAGGACTAAAGAAAAATATGGCCAGAAGGAGGTATTCACGCAGCCTTTAGCTGCACCCCCCCCCTCTCAAATTCCTTCTCCAGGGAAGGAAGCTATGGTTATAGTGAATGAGACAATTTGTGGTTGACAGTTCTCATAAAACTGCCATGTTATGTATGTATGTATGTAATTATTTTAGTTTGAATTCTGATGAAAATAGAGGAGAAAGGGTTTAGATTTGGGGAGAAATTTCTCTGAGAGTAGGATATGGATAAAACTTGATTTTATATTGACTGGTATTCTTTGTCTCTTTTCAATGTAGCCCTGAGATTGCATTGACTATAACCTGAATATATTTAGAAAAATCTGTGAAATTTGCTGGTGAGAGAAATGGTTAAATTAGTTTATATCCACCTGCTGGAATTCCATGCACTGAAAATAATTTTGGAGACTTTGATAGCATGAGAAAATACTTTAAAAAGTGTTTGTGGGGGAATCGGAATACCAAATGATGTGCACTGTGAATGCAAATATGTAAAATATGTAGATACACAGACAAAGATTGGAAGGAAATGTTTAAGCAGTAGTTATGTTATAGTAGTGGAGTCAAGGTTAACTATTTTCTACTTTTAGTGTTGTGTTTTTGTGAAAGTAAAAGGGAAAAAATCTGCTAGAGAAAAGCATTAGAAGTATATTTTTCTTATTATTTTTGATACTTATAATTCTGAGAAGTAGGAAATACAGGGGTCTTCCCTCAGAAGGGTCTACCTTTTATGTTCAAGAGGTTGTGTTCTTACACTCTTTCTTTTATGTTCAACAGATTTCCAGCAGGCTCTTTATGAGTTATCATACCATGTCATTAAAGGAAATCTAAAGCATGAACAGGCATCTAATGTTCTTAATGACATTAGCGTAAGTATACACACACACACACACACACACACACGCTTTTTAATTTAATAATTATTACATATTTCTTTTTTTTTTAGTTCCATACTATTTTCTTTTTTTTTTAAGATTTTATTTATTTATTTGACAGAGATAGAGACAGCCAGTGAAAGAGGGAATACAAGTAGGGGGAGTGGGAGAGGAAGAAGCAGGCTCATAGTGGAGGAGCCTGATGTGGGGCTCGATCCCAGAATGCTGGGATCACGCCCTGAGCCGAAGGCAGACACTTAACCGCTGTGCCACCCAGGCGCCCCAATTATTACATATTTCTTTTTGCCTTTGATACAAAGATCCCTAAAGTATATAACTTGCATTTCATTTTGTTCAAAATTACAGTAGTGAATGTTTTAAGGCAATATTGGTAAGCTGTTGTTGCTAGGCTGAAATAAAGATATTTTAATCTTTTTGTCTGGTTGTGAGTAAAGCAGAAAATGTTAGGTAAGCTGAGAGGGCAAAAAAAAAAAAAAGCC